>NC_084948.1:17170060-17493492 GCF_949316205.1 Platichthys flesus
TTCACATACATAATCAATTTGTGGCATGCTATCACTTGCCCAAGCATGTGCTTACATGTGCGAAGTAGTGACAAAGACAACTTTTTGTCCCCAATTAATTAAAGCTGTTGGCTTTGCTGCAGATAGTTGAGGTAGCCACATTTTCATTTTTTTTCTATATTTTATTTTACATGGATATAACATTAGAAGTGGAGCTGCAACATGAAATAAAGCATAAACACCAGATGCGAAATGCTAAACTGCAAGAAAAGTGACTTTTTTCCCAATCGCTTTTACGGACTGACGGCTTGGAAATTTGCTGTCGTGTAATCTCTTTAAGAAGAATCTTCAAGCGAATACGCAGAATCTGTAACAAGGGATACGATTTCGGACGTTTTGATTTATTTTTCTCTTTTGACCAATCATGTTTGAACAGGCTTTGGTCGCCCTCGGGTAAACAGTCGGTGTGGAGAGCAACAGAGGTGGATCACATTGAACACATTCAGGTAGCTGTGAATGGAGATTAGCCCAAAAGGTTGTCTGGACCTTAAACCCCCCCCAAAAAATTGTGTGAGAATCTTTCAACTTGTGCGGACTCCTCGGCCTGTAAACAGTGTATGGGGAATGGACGATGGAGTCTACGCTTGATGTCGAATTAAACTGCCCGTTGACTCTGAGATCGGCGACTGAAAATTTATTCCAAGGCAATGTTTATATTTAGCTTATATCAGTAGTAAAGCTATGAATATCATCAGAGAGACACAGGTATCACAGTATCCTCACTTTGGTCTTGATCTGCGTATCACTGTTGCAAAGAGTCTGGTCCCCGAGACAAAACACAACACGACCCAGGTCAGTGTGGGTGTCTGCAGGATTATAAACTGTCTCAGTTGACTGTGCAGAGCAGCCGAGGCACGGATCGGCTTTGGGAAAACCCTGTTTTATTTACAGCGCTTGTTTTATAAACAACACGGCTGCCGACAGGCGTGGTGGAGACCTGCAGCAGCACTTGATTTACCTTTGGATTACGAGCCTCTGGTTGGGCAGGCAAGGTGTGTCAGGAAAAGGCAGAGGCAGGGAAGTATGTTTGTGCGCCTCATGCAGTGTAATGGAACAGTAGGCGGTGTTTGTGTGTGTGTGTGTGTGTGTGTGTGTGTGTGTGTGTGTGCGTGTGTGTGTGTGTGTGTGTGTGACTACCTCACAAGAGACAAGACCTGTTGTTAGGCTGAAGCTTCCCGACAATCTAATGAGGTCGATGGAGGCTTGTTACCATCCTCCCTCTCCTCCCTTTCCAGTGGGTGGATGCCCTACCATTCTTACCCTTATGGTTTGAATTGAGTAGGTATAACGGCGGAAGTCACCACTACTATAACCTTTACGTCTTGTTGTATCAATAACATCGATGCATAGGTTTCGTTCCCGGAGGGCATCTGTCTTTTGAGCATGATGCATCAGTGGCTTTTTATCAGCCTTTTACGTCCCTCTCTTCCTTTCTCCCAGTTGGACTTGTCTTGAAGCTTCCTGGATGCTCTCCAGTATTTCACCTCGCCTCGCCTTCGTTTTGACAGCGTCCCCACAGTGAGAAGTCCCTTGTCAATGTTCAAATTTGCTCTCTGAATGCCACTTCCAGTGATACAGGTTATTGCATATGTCACTCAAATAGATGACTGAGTGGTCCCTGCTGGATTGCTCCAGTCAACTCAGGTAACCCAGCATCCTGAGACAAACTCTTCTCATTTTCCGTTGAATCCTAGCGATGTTAATCAGGTTTAAATTTACATTTGCGCTCGTTCTCTTCTAAGGAAAGATCCACAAATATCCAGTCGGCAGTAAATCTGAGGCCTCAGCACCAAACCGAGTGCACCTTCACGGATCTGGCAAGAAAGTGGGTTGCAATGATAAGTGTAGAGTGGAAAGGGGCCGTAATTGCAATGGGAAGATGATGACACGATAATTGCACTGTTCCAAACGAGCAGGTTTTTTTCTGCAGCACGATAAAAGTCATAGAAATGACCACCTACACAGGCAGCCCATTGAAAGTAGCTCCACAGTTGCGATGACTTGCCTCTTCTCTCACACAGCAACAAAAGAGGAGCAATCTTCCCAGGGAAAAGGGAGAAATCACAAGACGGTCATTGACTTTGCCAGCGTCAATGATTTTGACCAGGCAACTAAGAGGGCTGTGGCAGTTAGAAAACTAATTAAGGGGAAGGCTATCACGGGGGAGAATCAACACTTTGACAGTATTGACCGAGTGGTATCAGCGCGAGGTGCTGCTTCCCCTTTGCATGCGCTGATACTGAGAATTAGGAAAAAAGATTTCAAGCTGCAAAGGCTTGAGAGGAGAGGCACAGCGGAGCACCCCATCTGTATCATTAGAGCTGCGGATGCTCATTACCTTATTACGGAATTCTATGATTCAAATCTGCTGTAAATTATTGATAATCAAATTGAAGCGCATATTAACTTCATGCATTAGCCCCTCAAAAGTGAATGAATCTATTATAAGTTCGTCTCCAATGCCTTATGCATGTATATTCTGAAACATATTTCACATTGGTGGTGTAGCACTTTCAACAATTCTCTAGAATGTGAAGGGAAAATGGGGAAAATAGAGCAAAACAACCCTAATGGAATGTGTCATGTTTTGAAGCCAGGTAATGAAGGTACCAGTGAATGGTGTGTTTCTGTTTCCCAGCTGCATACGTCGCGTGTGCAGTGTGCGAGCTCGTCAGGGCCCGCGTGTGTGACGGATTTCAACAATCAAATCGGAGAGCTGCACAATCCCAGCGATGCAACACAAAGGCTTATGTTTCAGATTAATAGTGTCGTTTACTGCACAGTTTAATAAACTAATGACTGCATGACTGCTGCATGATTGAATGAGATTAGCAGTCAACAGCTACGAGGCGCCTGATAATTAGGTTTTCACCTCTCTGTTGTGGGGGATTCGATGCAATTACACAACAGTTGCCACGTATGAAGCAGCATAAAAGCTGCTAATGTTAGATTAATACATCCACTGTTCTGCGCCAGCTTTTAAGATTTCTGACCAAAAGGAAGAATGAGGAATTTTTTGCTAATCAAAATCATTTTGAGTACGATAGCAGTTGCAGCTGACGCAAAAAAAACCGAAACAGTTTATATATTTATTTTTATAAGGATGTGCTAATGATAATAGTGCACAGTCATGCCTATTTTGTTTTCCTGTAATTAACTTACAAATTTACTAATCCTAATTACTATAAAAACGCCACATTAATACAACATGGCAGCTGTAAAACTAGAACAAACTGCACATAATAAAGTCGTGCTGTTGTAATTTCCATTTCTTCACATCAGAAGATTCAATCTGTGTAAGTTTAATAAGCTGTCCATGCTTCTGCAAAGCGTCAGATAGTGTTATTGTCAGGAGGATCATTTTCTCTCGGAGCAAACTTCTCCACAGTATCTGATGGAGGACCGAAAAGAGCCAAGTTCAGCACAGAATACATGCAGTCACTGGGTGCGAGACAAACTGCTTCGCTTGTGCTTCTTATCTGTTTTTGTTGCACATGGAGGCCAGGGAGCCCGGGAGTCTGCCGAGGAAAAAGCCTTGTCACCACTGTGGAAATCAAGGATAGTCAGATAATGCCTCCTGCTTTCATAGATCAGCACCGACAGTCACCCGGGAATAAGAGTATGCGGTTAGATGTGAGACAGAGAGATTGTGGGTAGAAAGAGAGGTCAGGCTATTTAAGGATCAAACTCAGGACAGGTCAACTGCTCGGAAATCCAGAACTCTGCTCTTTTTTGGCTGTTTAATGATGACAGCTGATGCCTAAGCTGCTCTTCTGTTTTCAGTTTAATAATATTAACCTTTCATATATGAATATCAGTATGTAGGAAAGTACCTTGTAGCAGGAGCAGCGCTCAGTAATGTTGAATGTTGGTGGGTCTCTGGATAATGGTGACACAGTGAGTGAGAATAAGAAAAGGGCATTTTCAAAATTATAGTCCCCCCAGCGCACAAAAATTGATTAAAGTCACTTCAAATAGTTAAATCATGGCCGCTGTAATAGGGTTATAAATGCATACATTGAGTCTTGTGATTCACCAGTGGAAGGGCCGTGAGGACAGCCTGTGCCCAGTGAGCGGATGAAGCATCTTAAAGGTCTATGTGTCATCATAAAGTAGCTTTGTAGTTTTAGCACAAATAATTTTGGTGTTGCAATTCCAATTGCTAAGCTTCACATCCCTTAATTAAAGCTGCTATGCCCGCTGAGTTTCTCAATTTCCGCAGTAACCATACTCAGTTACCTATAATAACAGCAAAGTTACAACATGAAAATCACTCTACTTTTTTTAAACTTTGAGGTTTTGCATCACACAGTCGGACGGAAATTCAAACCAGATTTTTTACTTTTTCCACCTTCCTCTTTTTAAGATGAGATTCTTTGCTTCGTCATCCCGATTCTGATACCTGGACATTGCGGACAACCTACCACCGATCTGATACATGTGCTGTGCTACAAACCTTCATGGGAGTGGTGATCTATCAACTCAACTGAAGTCTTACTTATGGGACTTCCCAGAGTGAACTGTTGCCAAGTTGCTGACATGGTTGCTAGCTCTGGCTACACAGCACCACTGCTGTTTTGGACCAGGATGAAGAAGAAGGGATAGAAGTAGTTTTATCTGGGGGAACTACTATACTTTAAAGATGTGATATGTGCTTGATGGCTAGTTACCATACATAATGCACCTGAAGCTGAAAATATGCATCTAGAAGTTTCTTCAGTATCTACTTTCAAACAAATATATTTTGTGGAAACAGTATTGAGGACACGGGTTAAATGATGAATATGACCAAGCCACGATCATCCACCTAGTCACATGTAAAGTAGCTCTGGACATTTTGAATAGTAATGCCATGCATAATCACTTCTTTTTTATACCTGAGTGGATACAAAACATGTTGACCTTGTATATTTAATCTTCTTCTCGACACAGCGAAGTCTGAGGCTGGTAAGTAGTCTCAACACTTAGTAAAACTGCAAGCAAATGTATTTCTAAGACAATCAAAGTGTTCCTGCTATACAAAGTGCTCATAACATTTTGTGTTTTATGCACTTTGTCTCACAAAGTCATTAGTTTTTACTATCTACCCACTGTGCACTCTCCAAACTCCCTGTGCAGAACATGCCAGCATCGCCAGTCAGATAAACAGTCTGTAAAAGCGTGTATGGTTATTTCCTGTAGCTGTTCCAGACAGCTTATCGTAGCACAAGTGTTAAAGGCTTGTGGCCCAGACGGCACTTTTCATGACCAAGCACAAGTTTTCCAAGTCCATGATTCTAAATAATCGCATGGAGTTTTTCTTACACTGAGGCATTTTGTCAAATACATTTAGCTGCAGTGTATTAAAAAGATTCCGGGCCGCTGTCTGGATTTTCCCAGAGAGAGTGATCCAGCCACATCTCTCCATCCTTTCCATCAGTCTGTTAAGTAGACTCAGAACAAATACCAGTAAAACAAATGTTAATGAGTTAATGGATATAAAGTTAAGCCATTGTTTGAACTAGAAATTATAATAAATCACTCTTAAATATGTTTACTTAACTTGATCCAGCACACAAACACACAATGCCCCCAAAAAATCCATCACTTGAAGCCAAAATATGAATGTACACAAATTCTTGCCTTACAAACCAGATATTTGTTTACAGAATCTCAACTATATTAGTCCATTTGATGCTTTTTCAGCTTTGTTTTCACGCATTGTTCGTTCTGCTGGCTGCCAGGTTGTTTTAATGGGACAAGCAGAACACCCACTGGGCTCCTTCTGCTTCTGTCTGTGATGGTAAATTCCACTTTGAAATTAAGGCTCACAATCAAACCCTTATTTTATGTATTGGAGTTTGGGTTTTCTTACCCACAGCGTGTTGAATGCTGCTAAACTATCAACATAGTGGATAATAATACAGGGGGACTGCAGCACCACTCACCGTAACCCCCAAATAGACACAATACAAATTCAAGAAACATTTGTACAAAGGACAGCAGTTAGCACCTTCATTGTTGAAAAATAACAAAGTGCATGTGTATTGTTCAAAAACCGACAGCACGGACTGAGAGATGTGTGCCGAAAGCAGGAAATTGCAGCTCCTTGGAAAATAATTAGAGAGAAATTGGCATTGATCAGAAACACAGTCAAACCTTTGACATGGAAAAGCCAATTTCTGCTCCGACGGACTAACCATTGTATTTATTGCAATTTTGACATTATTATTATGGTGAATTTATAATATTCATTTAAATTGTTGTAGTTGATCAGAATTATAGCCTACCATCGAATAAAATGTCTAATACTCTATTTAACACAATTATTAAGCTAAGTAATTGCACTGGCTTGAATAAAATATACCCGTTCTGGTCTAACTATAATCTATAAAGGATCTGTTTTGTTCCATTACCTATGATGTTGCAAATGCATATTTTCTATATTTCTCTATGCTTTCATTTGTCTACATTCCTGGCAAAGTACAGTGTTTATTTATTAATAGATGTACATGATGTTCTCTCGAATGTGACTTATTGGATGCGAGCTGCAGTTCAGCTCTTATCAGTTTACTTCCTGTTACTAGAAGTACCTGTCTCAAGTCTTTTTTGTTGGCCCGGTGCCATGAACTAATCACGAAGACAAAATTACACAAAACTGGGCCACCGTCCAAGTTACTCAAACATTCCCCCGTCTAGGAGTTGTCCTGTCCTGCCCAGATATCTATTTCATTCGATTTCCTCGCTCAAAATCATCATAAGCCATTCACTGTGACCGATTTGTGTATCTGTTATATGGTGGCTGTGTTGGCTTGGTATTGTTGTTGTTGTTGCTTTGTGTTAGATTGAGGTGACATGTATGTAGTAATGAGTAAATTGTTCCAAATACATTTAGCCGCTTTCTCTTTCATTTTCACCATGCCCTCTAAGCTGCACGGCTGTTAAGCTAAACCTCTTTGCTACTTTTCTAAATCCTTCACCAACAAAGTAAAAGAAGAAGAAAGGACAGAAAGTAGAGAAACTTGAAATAGTTTGCGAGGAGAAAAACGACAACACTTACTCGATCAATTAAACATTTTTCTAAATCATACAAAAGCAAATGCATTTATTCCTTATTTGAAGAAATGCCTTGATGTGCTCTGTTTTGTTTTCTCTCAGAGTATCGATTAACATCTGTTATTCCAGTCCGTCAATTTACAGCAGTCTTGAATCCAACTTACAGTGAAACTGATGAGCTGTTTCTAAATCCAGGGAAGTAGCCCTTTGTGAGAATGACTTCAAATCTTTAAATTAGGATTTGAGACGTTGGTAATGATTCTAAGATCTTAAAACAAGAAAGCACAAAATCATTGTCTGATAATTAGGCATTTTCTCTACCTCCCTACAGCCAGTAGCTCCTTAATGACATTGTGTCAAATTAATCACACAAGCACCAATTAATTACATATCATTTATACAAACTAAAAAACAGCAGGGGACCAAGCACACGATCCTGGGGAACTCCACCACTGACAGCCAATGCCTTTGACCAGCCTCGATCCACTTGTCACTTCCTCACACATTGTTGTCATCCGCTGCTGGATTAGCAATAAACACCAGCCGGCTCCGCAATCAATTGGGTCAAACAAAATAATTTATGTAAATGTCACGCGTTGTAAATAATAGAGTGCAGCTCCCATGGCAGAGAGTGGTCTGAATAAGAAAATATGGAAAGAAAAACAAATCATTCACAGTGATTTGCCCCCTTATGCTCTCGTCACAACAAGCACACAAACAAACACTCTCTTACAGAAACAAGTGTTCAGTCCTCCGGAGTGTTTGGGAAGCCAGTGGGGAATTAGCAGCAGCAGCTCCTACTATAGCCAAAGGTGGGAGGGGTTCTGATTACAATTGTATTATTTCAGAAGCACACATAACATTAAGAAATTGCTCAAAGGTGTAGTTGAAAGTAAGACAAGCTGAACTGTTGCTAGAATCTGAAAATAAAAGAATGCTCTCAACTCAACCCCGTGGCTACCCCAATGCAGGAGAGAACCACTGAGGCAGTACACAGCCAGCAAATGGACGGTGCATACAATTTTAAGATTAGAAGATTTCCGCTGTGATACTGAATTTAAAAGGGGAACACTGGTTCATAAATCTGCATCCAGGTATCCTGTCTGATTAAGATTCATGAATCTGCTTTAGTCAACCTCTCTGACCTCTGACACACCTGCCGAGAAGGACATTATTATTACTCTCCGGTACGGGTCACCGAGGACATCATTTAAGGGAAATGAGTTATCATGGGCTGCAGGCAGGGAGCAGATGTTTTGTTTATGGACGAGCACCAGCTATCAGGCCAGCAGTGAGAACAGTCTCATGTACTGTACGTAGAGTGGGCAAATAAATAAGATGAGACAGCACAGGGCATCTGCAGGGTACACACAGAGACTGTTGCCCCAGAGCAATGCTTACACATCTGAACTGCATCATTCTTCCCTCACTTACTCCCTTATTCTCCCTCACGTTTTTTTCGTCTCACTCTTTCTCTCTTAATCCGTCTTCTCCTACTGGGCTCAGAAATTGTCAGAGACTTAGGCGCTGGATTCTATTTTGCTCACATAAACATACAACACACACTATGGACCACACTTAGTTGTGAAGGCCTTTGTGTTATGTAGCCACTTTTGGTTGTATGGTCGTATGATTGTACATTATGCATCCTGATATTACCTGATTATCTCTGTAATGACAATCTGAGCTAATTATCTCTTTTCAGGTTTTTAACATTCAGAGTCAAGGCTAGATTAATGTGAAGGAATAAGATAATCTAATTAGTGCAGTGACATTTCGGGTGCTCTTTAGGTTAGATGCACCTGAACCTATTTAAAAAATCATATAGCAAATTGCTGAAAGAGTCTGTCCTTTGCAAGTGCAACGTGTCGTGATCAACAAGAGATCGTCCCGCTCACATAGTTCTGCAAAGGGCACAAAAGTATCTCTGGCAAACTTGGCTTTCTTAAGTCTAACAGTTAAGCAGATGACTGTAGCAAATGGAAGGAAAATAATAGCTTTGCTGCTAAAGTAAGTTCAAGAACTCCTTCACAAAAATAAATATTGTAAAGAATTATGAAATAAAAAAGGTTTGGAGACAAATTCATTCTGGAAAACTGTAAACACTCTATATTCTCTGTTGAATTGTATTGGCTGGAAACAGAGGTAACAGTGAGGTATATGACTCAACAAGGTGAAATTGAAAGACAAACATGATGTGCGGAAACATTTACATGTGTAGGAAAATAATTGTGAGAATGTGAAAGTGAGAGTAATTGAAGTAGGATGCAGTAAGCAGGAGCAGCAGCCTGAAATGCTGCAGAACCAATTAGGGTGTGAGTGAGGGGGAAGGAGGGAGAAAAACGGAGCTGGGAAAGAGGAGGATGACAAAAACATAAATCTAGACAGGTATGAGGGAACGGCACGGCTGATGGTTTTGTGAAATAGGATGTTGCTGTGTACTTTTGACTATATGAAAAAGATGAGATGTATAACCAAAATACATTTGTAGTGGTGGCTTTGTAGGGTTGCAGTGGAAAATCTGTGGTCAAAAGTGTCAAATCAACTGATAAATGAAGAGTTATGTCATTATTATCAATTTAAGAAATTATGCAAAGTACCCTTCAAATATTTATGAGGCACATTGGGGCCATCATCATATTCCATTCAGAATTAGAGTTATGTGTAGATTGGAGTTGAATTTCCAGCAGTAGCTAATAAATCACTTTCATTTCATAATGTGATCAGAAGCTCAAGTCACAGTTACTGCTACAAATGCAAAGTGTGACACAGGTGAACTGAACTTTAAGAATTTACAGTGGTGGTGCATAATGATGCATTGTGAAAGGTTTGTCACCATTAAAGTAATTTGTGCCACACAATTTGCAGAGGGGGTGGGTCTTAAAGAGACAGGAGCTAAAACCAATTCTTTGAGACAGAGGCTGAAAAGAGGAACGGCAGCAATGAACAGTTTGCGGACAATGAAAGCTAAGTGTTTACTGAACTTAAGAGCATGTAAACCAGTATAAGTTTTTCAAAGCTTTTACTTTGATTTGACAATACACAGTTACATAATCTCAACAGTTCAGATCTTTCATTGGAAGTAGTTTAGGAATTTTTCGACCATTACTGGGCAGATTAACTCACTTGATTTTGGTAGCCAAAGCTCATGGTGGCCTTACAAAGTATGTTTTACTTAACGAGATATATCTTATGATCAGTTTGAGGGAAAGTCTTCAAATTCGGTACAAACATTCGCCTAGCCTCAGCGATGAAAGATTTCGGCGCTCCTTGTGGTGCTTGGAGGTCAAAGGTCATGTAGGCATCAGAAAACATGTGTCTGGTTCTTGAATGTGAAATTCAAGACTGCTTCAGGGAATTTCTTCAACGTTTGATCAGTTGTTTCTTGGACTCAAAAGAAAGTAATTACGTTTCAGTTGTCAAAGGTCTCAGTGCCCAGTTTGAATGTAGGGGAAAATAATATGCAGAAACAATCCACAGGCAAACTAGAATCCCCCCACTGCAGCTGCATGCTCCGCCAACCAGTGCGGTGGTTCTAGTTTTCCTGTGGATTCTCTGTAACCTTTGCATCACTGACTGTCTTTCCGTGCTTACCATGACTCCTGCCTGCATTAAAACTGGGACTGTGGATTTGAGCTTCGACTTTTGCCTGATTCTTGCATGTGAGTCAATGTTCTGTTCTCCATACAAAATGAAGCTATGCACCCGCTGGAAGGAAAATATATTTCTAAATATTTCCAAACATTTTAGCTAATCTTTATGAGGAAGTAATCAATTAATGTCTTTGTAAGGAGTTTTTGAGGCAAAACACTGAATGTAAGCACGAATGTCCTCGTTGCAAACTGTCAGCCCCCCCTGTTTTTTCTCAGACAAAGAATAAAAAAGAGCACCTTTACGTGCCTGTCAACATTCTGAAAGGTTTTGTCGTTTTATGACTTCTTGCTGTAAAGGATGAGTCCGATTCCTTACGAAAAACGTTCTGCATCACTTGAAAAGAACAAACAATGTATTTCAATAAATGTTGTACACACAAGGCCACTCACCAGCGGCCATGGGATGCATTGTAATTTAAACCAGTTCCCCAAATGAGCCTCTTTTTCCCATTAAGTGCATTCCAGCTGCCAAGGACTTGATTATTGATCAGAGGCAAATATGGTGGATTCATTCTACATGATTTTTATATTGGCTCCTATGAGTTGAAAATCAATATGAAGCTGTTACTGGCTACAAAAGGTTTTGAGAGATAAAAAAGTTGTTTCTTACCCTCCATGACTACAAATGTTCACATGACGACACATTCCAGTGCTGCTTTCTCTCTTTGTCTGCATATTTTTCAGGGCCCGTACTTGGCCTTCGTCATTCACAGCTAATGGATGTCTTTACCCAGTATGCCTACAATGACAGTTTCTATGACAATGGAACATGGAGCTTCAACGAAACCGGCCGAGAGCACAAGCACCCGTACAACTACTACGCCATGCTGCTCACGCTGCTCATCTTCGTCATCGTCTTCGGCAACGTGCTGGTGTGCATCGCTGTGTCCAGAGAGAAGGCTCTGCAGACCACCACCAACTACCTGATTGTCAGCCTGGCTGTGGCAGACCTGCTGGTGGCCACGCTGGTCATGCCCTGGGTCGTCTACTTGGAGGTAGGAGAGCAATGATGTGCACGCACCATTTGCATATGTACGTCTTTGAATATGCTTGAAGAGACATTAACAAGCTGACGTGCCCTGTGAAGCAGAATCTCTAAACCTATACCTGATTTTATTCTCTGTATTAATCTTTCACACGTCAGAAAGCAAAGAAGATTCACGTTTCTGCATCCTGTCCAATAACACAAATGTGTTATCTGTCAAATTAATATGAGAAGGTCGGCACTGGGGGCTTATTTGATTTTCGTAGAGGATATGACCAATTTAAAATAGCAAAGCATATATTATGCAAACAGCGGACATTTATGTGAACTCTAGTTCCAGCGGAGCAAGGTGCTACCATTTATCAGCAGGTCAAAAGCTCAAGGTGGAACCAGGGTTAGGGCGGATGTCTTCACATCGGCATCGTAAATACCAGTTGTGCAGTGGCTGAAAGCCTGTAATAGCAGCACTTTCTGACAGTGTCAATACGAGTCTATTCAGTCAAAGGTCACATGTTTATAAATAATTCTACTTAATTCTGGGATGCACCATTGTTCATTCACTCCTGTGTGGGGTAGAGCAGAGCTGCCTGTTAACCTCTGCAGCCTTAAAGAATAAGAGGGAGGAGAGACTCAGGTCGAACATAAAATCATCTCCAATCTACCAAATCAATAGCGAGCAGGATGTGGTCTATCTCTCCGAAAAATTATCTCTCCACTGTATCTCTCGGTCTTTGCCCATCACCTCTGCTCGTCTTCTCGGCCCTGGGGTTATTTCTGACCATCACCCTTTAGGTCACGCTGTCTGATGTAGAGATAGGCAATCTAAGACAACTGGGATTCGAAACCTCCTGTGTCTCTCAGTGAGTCATGATGATTATCACTGCGATCAGATTACAGTTTATAAATCCATAAAATGTCATGGTCTCGGTCTGTGTGTTTGTTGTGGTCGTACAATGCAGCACTGGGGTGATTGATAACATGTCACGGAGGCATCACTTTCAGAAATGCAGAATGTTATAATAACCACTCATTGTCGCCATTGTCGTCGTTACAAAATACATTGTCAAGAATCATCACACTAAGGCTTGTTGAACTGTAAACTAAGCAAACTGCATCCCGTTTCTGTTTATTCGTATGTGTTTGTTTGTCTGTTCAGTCAGAATGGTTTGCTTCATTTTTCTGTTCGGACATTTTGGAAAAGTAGAAGTGGAATTGTAGCCAGCCATATAGCAGAGCTCCACACTGTAGCAGGACTTTGTCAATAAAATATCAACTTTGGGATCAAAGCAGATAAATTTGTTTATGATGCTGTTTGTTTTTCAACTTTATGTTGCCTCAGCATAAATAATTCTGCAGATTCAAACTATTTGTGCGGATCTTTTGTGCCCCTACGGTGCTCAGGTGAGGAATGAAAACATGATAAAAGTTAGCAACCTCCGCCAATCCAACAACCCATATCATAACTTTAAGAAAGTGAAAAAAACAAATCCTGGATCCACCAATTTATCCAGATTCACTCTGGAGTGGTCTCTCGGAATCTTTTGCCCCCACTCACTGCCATAGATTAGGTTGATAACGCTCTAAAGAAGAAAAATCCTGGATCTGATCATTTGAAAAATTGCGAGGAGCCTCCTTGGATCATGCACCTTCCTTCCACAAATTGAATGGAAATCAATGAATACATTACCTTCTCGGCGAGGAAAAAATATCATTGATGAATCAAAAGTAGCATATAATGTCTCCATATGATCAATCCTGTGTGTCAGATGAATCCTCTGTTGCATAGCTCTAAGACTCATAGCCCCAGTTTGGTCACTACACTTTAATCTATTCAATAAAAGATCTTGTTAACCAACAGCAATGTACATCATTTCAGGAGGAAACATACTCATAAACATAAGACATCTGAACAAATTCTGTCACCTGAGCTCAAAGTATATTTTTAGAGCAAAGCCATGAACTCACTTTGTATACAGCCTGCAGACACAAGCACACACACCAGGAACTCAACATTGTACTTTATCTCCTGTCGAAGGAAAACACAATGACACAGAATGGTCCCAGTTTTATTCCTGGTTTCAACCATTTCACCTCATAACAACTGCTCTCGGCGTAATTCGGAAAATCACACACTTAAAACACTTGTTTTACACGAGGCACACACACACCGCAACACTCATTATTTCTTCAGTAACACCTGACATCTCTCGGAGGAGCCGCACCTTCATGTTTTTACATCCAAGCTGATCTTAAAGTGACAGTGTTGACACAATCTAAACAGCCCAAAAACTCTCTTCTACCCCTCGTTCTCCACATTTATATATAGTGGTGACATACAAATGCAGAATGAGGTTACAAGAACACTTGTGCTCAGTGATCACCTGCTCTCTTGCTTCCACCGGCATCCCCTGCTTCTTTCTGTTTATCTTTAGAAGACCACCAGTGTCACACAGCCTTCCTTACTAAATGAGGACAAGAATAGAAACAATGGTTAATGCCTACTTCAGGATCGAAGTATGTGTGTGGGGGGGGGGGGGGTGGATTTGTGCATTAAAGGGGCACTAAACCAATTCCATAACGTTGATGGACTCACAGGAGTCCCATTTCTGGACTCGTGTCCCTTGTGTGGGTCAAGTCCTACCTCAAAATGCAGATGAATAAACCAAACATTATTTCATCTGACCCTCATAATCTTCTGCTCACAGGCTCTCTGCTATAAATATTTTACGTCTCCGATCCAAAGTACGATGGATGACGTCAAGGTTTCCTTAGGTTTTAGACAGTTCCCTGTAGAGTCATAAATACATTACCATAACAATAAAATCTATTTTAAGATGCTGAACTCCTTGCGACCGATTTAAGACTTAACATAAAGTAGGGAAACATGACTGTGACTGGCTGCAGTAAAAGGTCCAAAATCATACCTCCTCCACGTTGGTTGATGGGACATGAACCAAAATAAATATTAAACAAAAGTACACATTAAATGTTTTTTTTCTGATGGGAAACTCAAATGGGTCTTATCACGCTCAACTTCAGTTTCCCAGTAAGTTTAGATTTCCTTTTTTTATTTAATACAATTAAAAACAAACTAAAATGATTGACAGCTGAGTCACATTAGCGCATTGGAAGGATGCCGTTACCAGGGCTCCATCCCCCGATCACTACTCCACATGAATTTGGCTCCAAATGTGCAAGATGACAGCATTTGCGTTTCTGGAGTGGGAGGACGTGGAGATGCACTGTCCATCTTCATATACTGTCTATGCTTGTGATGATGAAAACAACAGTCACATTAATGCAGTCAACCATATGCGGTGACTCAGTGACGTGTGAGGTGTTTGTTATGTGTTCTGTGGGATCATCTCTACGATCCGTTGAAAAGAAACGAGATACGCTGGATCAATGAGGGCGGACCTCCACCGAAGCGCTGTAGCTATTTTTGTTCCCTTATTTGTTTCCTGAGGTAAATTAGGGAACTGAGAATTGATTACAGTGTTTTCCTGAGCACATGTTTGAGGGAGGGGGTACACACTAACGACAGCGTTTATGGCCTCCTGTCCCATTGGATTCTGTGACAATAACATAGAGAACTGCTCCATTTAAACAGTTCCTTACAAATAGAAGGAATTAAACCCCCTTCTGTTGTATAGACATTTTACCCCTGCAGGCTCATAATAACAATTTAGATGATAATAAGAATCCCCCCACAGATTGATAAACAGAGAACAAAGTACTGGCTATGTGTCATGGTGATAAAAGATAACCAGCTTGTGTTCGCGAGGGGACGCTCCTCTGATTTTGATGTGGAGCCGTTGACACCCTCACAAATAAGATGTTTTTTTGGAATGAATTGATTTGAAAATGTCAGATTGCCTACAGATTATCTGCGGACAGGTAAACACAGCTCACATCATTCTCAGGCAAATACCAGCAAGTTTCTAATCATTTCAAGATTTGCATTTCGGAAATACACCAGTGTGCTGTGTCGTATGAAGCAAAGCTCGCAACCGCTGAGCTTAGCTGCATGAGAGATTATTTATTTATCATTTCATGTTCCCTCGAAACATGTTTCTTCCATCAGAGACACAAACTGAAATTGGGCACGTCTTCAGATAATACAAACAGACACACCTCGCCATTGTGTTGAGTGTCTGCTAACAAGATTGTTTGTCTGTCTTCAAAGCTGCTTTGCTTCTTTATCCACGTGCACATATTTTATTTTAACTAGGTTCTCACAGAGCATAGCCATGACTGAGTTGTTAGTGTTAATAATGTATCAGCATGAAACTCAGTGAGGGCTTAGTCACAGAGTGTGGGAGGGAGATTCATCGTGCCCTTTATTATTAAATGCTAAATTAGCATTAATTACCGCACTTTTTCGCTTTCTGCCAAGTGTGACTGATTCAGAAAGCATATGGAGACATCACGCATGACTTCAGGTTCACAGTTTGTTAAAAAATATAAAATATTTTTGAATATTAGAATTCCATGCCCGACAGAAATCCAGTTGAAATTAAATTGGGTTTCTTATGTCCGCAGTAGCAAGGTTATCTGCTCCGTAAATCACATCTCCTGTGCTCTGCTGTCAGAAAATAAGGTAGTTTGTTCTGTCTTCATGAAGAACTTGTTTCCAGACAGTCATTCAAATTCCTCATCTCAGTCAGTCATTTTCAGTCAATTGAGTATTTGCATAAATCAGTGTGTAAAGTTATGCTTCATAGTAATGGTATTCATCCTACCAGCTGCTTTCAATTGGAAATAGTTACTGAAACCCCCTTCCAGCAGACTGGGGTGAGAAGGAGCATTTCCCTATAACAACAAAAGTAATACAACTTATTAACATATCATATACAAATATATATATATATATATATATATATATATATATATATTTAAAAAAAACAGGGCTAAATGTAATTTCATTTGGAGTATTTCATCGTTAAACAGGCTTCGGAACTGGGTATTCAAGACTAAAAAATGATATACAACTGTAATAAAAAAATCATGAAGAAATGTCATTGATGATATAAGGTTTAATGATGTCACTCAGTAGAGCTCATAAATCTGCAGAGGCCCAACAGTCAACTTGTAGATTCACTAGATCCAGATTGTTATTTGGATTCACATTTAATTTCACAAACTGTTAATATCAGTCCCCTAAACATGTCCCATTTTTTCAATAATTGTATCAGAAAAATAAACGAATATGTTTTAAAAACGAACTCACAATGTTAAAGAAAAAAAAAATCATAGGTCTGCCCCCTGATCCGGCTCTGCACCAAATTTAGCCCCAAACCAACCAACGGTCAGGCTATAAAGCAGAATCCATAAAAGCAATTACAATCCCATAAACATCAGGTATTAAAATTCAAATTAGAATGAAAAGGTCAAGCTATTAAAATGACTTGCTGTGCATTAAAAACAAAACACCTATTTGTATAATCTGACATCTGATTGCCTCTTGCCAGTGAGATTATCCATCCAACACTGTGATACAGAGATAAATCATGAATACCAAGTACTGCATGCTCTGCTATTCAACAGCTTTTTGCCTCTTTTGAATTTCAAAAGTTTGCTCTTTCCCATTCCTGCAATGATTTGTTCTCACTAAAAAAGTTTTGTTCATAATTATCGTAATGGATGCCCTAACGAAGCCGAGTATTAGATGAAAGAGCAGGATGTGATTCATTTCCATTTTATTTCAAGTGACTTCTCAAAGTGTCTTTTCTATTACCACTGCCCATTACTGCATTTTCAATTTCCAAACAACTTACATTTGCAATTAAATTAGTTTCACACTATGATATGCTGCGCACTGTCTGAAGAAATGGAGAGTTGGAGAAGGATAAAATGTAAAAAAATATGCACATTGCAAAGTGAAGATTTCGTCAAATTGATTCCCATTTCGAATATCTTTGTATTGATCAGTGCCTCGGTGCCTGGGAGATGATGACTATAAAAGAGCAGTTTAACGTCTATTGAATTTTCAATGTAATGGTACAAATAGACAGTTACAGCCCAGACGAGCTATAAATGTATCAGTTCGTGTGAGGCTCTTGTATTTGCACTGATGAGCGGGTTAAAAATATAGGGTTGCTAGGGTAGAGCTGGTGAGAGGAGCGATCTGTAGGCAGTTGTGAGGGAGAGAAACAGGCGGAGTGAAAGCAGAGAACAATGAGGTTGTGAAGAGATACAGTAAAGACAAATGCCAGGAGCGGAAAGGTTGGAGAAAAATGCAAAAAAAAAGAGGAGAAGAGAGGAGAGGTTGCAACTCGGACAAAGATGCTCATTAGGCTGTCGGATCGGTATGCAATCTTCTGGTATTGTCGACACCAGCTACAGCGCGCACCTCCGTAAAGTGGCACTTGATTTTTTTTTTTTTAAGACACAGCCTATAAGGTCAAAGATTAATCTGCTGCAGCGTTGCACCCTCAACCTTTCCACAGCCATAGGGGGGAGGCAGGTATAGGCTGAAGTGTCGGGTGGGGCGGGAGGTGTCAAAATATCGCAGAGGATGTTCTGGTTACATCACAGGATTTGACCATGACGGGGGGGGGCAACAGAGCAGAGTACCGCACGTGACCCATTACCTGCTGTAAAATGTGCACAAAGCCAATGAAAACACATTCATCTCTGTCTATTGTTGTATTTATGTGATCCTAGCGAGTTCAGTGTCAGTAATGACAGTTTTTTGAACGGTAGTGAAGTGGTCAAAAGAGGTGTCGCAGGCTTTCACAATAAAATAAATCCTAGTGGCAGAGTAGATTTCATATATGATTTTTTAGATGTTAAAAATACCACATGATCGTTTTAATTTCTGATTTCTTCGGAGAAAATACAACAGATAAAACATAACTGTACAATAGTCCTGCTGCCCACCCACGTTTATTCAATTTACACCGGTGTTTGTGAATTTATACAAATACATTTGCGGCCGGTATTTTTTTCATTACTTTTTACGCCCAGGTACCCGACTCAACAACTACAGCTCAGGAATTAATATAAAAAGGTTTTGATCATATCTTTTATTAAAACTACATGGGGCAGCAGACCAGGAACATTTTTACCATTATTATCTCTCTAACATTAAAGGTGACTTTAGCTTCATGATAATCTGTAGTGTATCTGTTGTCAGCGAAAAGATGTAAAGAGATTTGTGAAGTCACCGAGCCGCCAATCTATCAAACTCCACCACGTCAAGTGGAACAGTCTTTTGATAACATAGATATGACGCACTGCTTAGATGTTGTGTCTATTGTATAATATACACACTACAGCTCATGCCACACTCTCCTGAACACATATTGGTTTTTCTTTTATGCTAATTCAATTTTACCTCCTTCCTTCTTCCCCCCTACGGCTCAGTTGTTCTGTTTTTCGCCCCCCGTCTGTAATGGGCGAGGGAAACAATATGAGAAAAGACATACAAGGGAGGCTCCCCTGTCAGCTTGGCTTCTGGCTGCGACAGGGAAAGCCGGCAAGTGCCTTTATTCTGTCGACTGCTGCCGTAAACTGCCAATTGTTGATGTTCTTCTCTTCTAGGTAGTGGGAGAGTGGCGCTTTAGCAAGATCCACTGTGACATCTTTGTCACTCTAGATGTGATGATGTGTACAGCCAGCATCCTCAATCTCTGTGCCATCAGCATTGATCGGTGAGTGTGTCACTTCACAGATTGTTAAGTCCTGTCTGTCACGCTTCCTGCATGGATTCCTGATGAGATCCGCGCCTCCTGAAAAACACCGGGCGCAACTCAGTGCATGTCTGTCAAAGTGCAAGTGTCAGTTTACACACTTTATGCAATTTCCCCATTTCACACCACACAAAACACCCACATTGCATGTGTATTCATGCTGTAGCACAATAGTCACTTTCACTTCTCTTCAACAGATGTTTCAGTGATAATTGTAAACGTCTTAAATGGAAATCAAAAACGTGTGAAGTCTAATGGAGAGTTGTGGACTCCTGTCAGCCCAAGTTTAGACAGCTCGTATTTCAGTCATAGACAACATCAACCATTCATAACAGTGGGCAAGATAAAGGAATATCGAAAATGACACTAAAGATGTATATGTTAAATACGTAAACATAAGTCTGCAAATATATATACTTTAAAAGATTGAAATAACACAAGTAATGAACAGAACGTAGAGGAGGCAGAGATAGAAAAAGAAAGTACGGGAAAAAGTCAACACAAAATCACCACAAAAAAAACTTTATTCAACAATAAAGGCTAATGAAAAGGGGACGTTGTATTAAGTTCAGGTCTTAATGGCCAAAAAATATAGAATCTCATTCTATAGGCTCCACTTAGAAGGCATAGAGTGTTCACCTCCAGTGGTTTAATTTGCCGCAGTGATTTATAGTTGTACATCACTGCTTAGTTTGAAAAGATGTGAAGTCAGGAGGGCATTGAAATACTTTCTCTTCATCCTGGTGTAAAGTTGCTCTTTAACACCAATCTTCATTTAAAAGCTTCTGATATGTACACGGTGCGAGTGCACAGCAGCTCCATTCACTCCCAATGGAAACGAGGTTCTGCACGGGAAGAAGTTTTCATTTAAACCTGCAATTATTGATCTGAGGGCAGTGAAAAACTTTGTCCGTCTGCAGTTTCAGGGGCTGTGCTGTTAGTGTGCAGTGGACCTTCAAGGTGTATGTGCTATAAAAAGCTGCATTTTGGAGCCGAAGATGAAATCATGAGAGTGATAAACGAAAACAGAAAATGTAAAAAAACAGGTTAAGAAATAAATGTAGAGAGCCGAAGGAACCGTAGAGTTGGGTGATAATTCCCCCTGGCGTCATCACTCGGAGCAAAACTTTTTACCCACACATAATGATGTGATTTACTATTAGCAATAAAACATGAATGATTATAACAGCTTTAAATAAATACACAAACGGATCAATTGCAATTTAAAATGCCAGAGTGTGACAATAACTTGTGACAAGACCTCATCCTCCTGGATTCATTAGTGCTGCCTCCGGAAATAAATTCAATAAGTCAGTTATGTAAGTGGTATGATGACTCAGTGATTAACGACATACAATAATCCCAAACAGCTGAAGGAAGCAGAGTTGCACTGGAAAGCCGTCCATCCAAGGGGCACGTTAAGGTTGAGCTCTCCATATTAAAACTGTACCAAGCAATAACGTAAAGCTGACGACCAGAATATGTCTTCAACGTGCACAAGCTTGTTTATTGTGACCGAAGCACTCGTTGATCATTCTGAAGAAAACCAATGACATAAAGTCCCCTCATATTTTCTATTTTACTGAATACCCGGGTATTTAATTTGACGTGATTTTCTGCTTGGCTGCATTTTCATCTCAAACCCATATGCAAGATAAATATTCACAATGGCTCCACACAGACACAATTTCAGCTCTTATTGAAAGGACTGAATTAGAATACAAATGTCACTCCTACGTGGGGGAAAGGCTTATTAGTCAATATAATCTTGTGGTAGATCATTGTTTACTGTATGTGAAATGATGGTTACAATCATGCCAGAGAGGAATTGCATCCCAATTTACATTTAGACATTATTTATTGAACTTTGTGTTTGCACGCTCTGTACTTTTGAATGCTCATCACTGACAGAATGACTTTGACTTTGACCAATCACTTTTTTCTGGTTTGAGTACTTTTCAGGAACGTTGTTTTTTGTAGAAGTTCACATGGGAGTGAAGTTTTCTTTTATTTCCTTTTATCATTTCAGCTGAAGGTAGCTTCGTTATTTATACATCAAGGAAGTGTTTATTTCTCTCCGAGCTGTGTTCGATGGATGTGATCAAAAACAGGCTACATGCAGCAGGACATCAGCTCAGTTAATTACTCTATTGTGAAGAGGATGAATACGTTATTATCAGTTGGAGCTTGGGTGCACTCCAGTTCAATCAGCTACTCGCTTTTCCGTTGGAAGACGACGCTAACTGGGCCTAAGAGAACGCTTCTTTTGTGTGGGAGGTGATATGAAACCGACACAAGCCAAAAATGATTTGACAAAAATCCAAATATGTTGCCAATAGTCAGTTGACTTTGAGGTTGAGTAAATTTTAAACAAGACATTGATCTCAGTCCAATTCAGTTTCAGAGAAACTTAGCGAGGCTTTATATTTAGTAAGTCACATTTGGATGTTTTAATGTACAATACCCTGCTCCAAATAGAAGTGAGACATTAATCCATTGCTCTTACCTAATCATGAGATCAAATGTGATAATATTATGCTTAAACAGAATCGGGTGCAGAAAACCATAGACATCTGTCCAATGTAATGATAAAATAGGAAATGTGTTATTATGATATTACTTAATCATAGACACATTTACATATTTAATTGGGAATCAAACCATCATTCAATGTGAAATATAACTTTTACCTTCAAGGTACCAATATCGAATGTGGCATTCAGAGTTACACATCCCAGTAATTTCAAACTGCAGATGTATTATCTTCGAGACTTAACCTATGTGAAAGCGGAAGCCTTGGTGACTCAAATCAGATCAGATTCACTTCCTTTAATCCCATGTACTAGATTTAGGGCCAGTGATCAAGCAGTGAACACACAATTGACATATTCTAATCTTTTAAATCGATATGCTGAGCTTTTTAGCAAACGGTCGATTATTTACACACAAGCAGCAGTTGGAGATTAAGAGTGATGTCCACCGGGGGAACAAAACCCCATTATTTTCCTTTTAGCTCTGTTTTTTGTCTCTAACTGAAAACAACGAGTGGTGGGAACCAACCAAACAGTAAAGTTATGGTCTGACGGGTAAAGATTGCGAAAAAAGCTCCTTAAAGCCAAGGGAGCTGCAAATGTGATGAAAGAGTAATGTAAAAGTGAAGGAGGCCAAGCCGAACATATAGGGGGCCGCATAATATTACAGGTGAGTGTGTGCAGCAAGCGCCATAAGAAAATTACCTGAGCGTTAAATTGTCCTCTTTGCAGGCGGGACTGAAGGATCAATTTCAAATGAAATGGCTATCAAACTGTGTTTCATGTAAGTAAACAACCTCTCATGTGCCACTTGTGGTGCGGAGGGCTCAACTTCCAACCCCCGAAATTGGAATGCAGGTGCAGGTGGAAAACATTTTCCTTTGCTAACAATGAAGCTGATTGAACCTTCTCAGCCTGCAAAAGCACTGCGGGCCAGTTTCTTTCACCCATGACTTAAAGGTACACAGTGTTGTGCAAGCCACAGAAACATACACAGAATAATACAATTACCTACATTTATCCCTATTTCTCTTCTGGCTTTTCATAGAAGCCTCGCTCACTTGGCTGACGATCAAAAACAAATTACACGAAAAATCGATGTATGGGACATGTAAATAAAAGCTGTGCATTTCCTGGTGATTACAGCAAGCTCACAAGCAGGATCAACCGATGTAGCAAGGTTAAATGCTAAGGTCTTTCCTGCGAGGCACTGGATGATAAAGACACGGCCTTCGTCACATGACCTCATCCTCACCTAGACGGCAGCACAGAGCGCATGGCTGTTTCCAAAGGCAGCGATTCTTGTTTAATCAACCTCTAGGTTCCTGGTCCAACTTTAAGCACTGATTAAGAAACAGAAAGGCATGGCCATTTTATTTATAAAGCCCCTTTCACACAAATAGGCAGAGTCAAGGTGCTGTACAGAGACGATAAAACACAACACTTTAATATAAAATGTATAGAAAACAATTTAAAATCTGAAATAACAAATCAATCGCTATCAGAAAATACGGTGAGAGGAAAAACTTATTCAAATAAAATAAATGGAAATGTGTAGGACAATTCAATTAAAATGGAATGAAATACAACCATGTATAGACTTTATGATATAGCTTAGTTAAAGGCACCCTGGACCAGTAGCAGACCACTCCCCAGTGATCAGAGGTCTCGCTGGACCAACATGTCTGTTATGTATTAGGGAGCAGCTCCATTAAGCGATTTAACAAATGAGCTGTAAAACTTAAAAAAATCAGTCCGGTGTCTAACTTGTAGCCAGGGATTTAAGAACATGATGTGATGTGGGCAGTCTTTTTAGATTTGAATGAGTTCTTGGAAAGTTGGTTGAATTAGACATGAACTCGTGGAGGATGAACATTTTGGCCAAAACTTGCAGAAACATGTCACGTATTCATACACGCTAACCAAAGCCTCTATTCCCCCCCCAACCCCTTACAGCTACACGGCGGTCGCAATGCCGATGCTGTACAATACTCGCTACAGTTCCAGGAGACGGGTCACAGTAATGATCTCCGTGGTGTGGGTACTGTCTTTCGCCATATCGTGTCCCCTGTTGTTCGGCCTGAATAACACAGGTAAGAGGGAGATATATCCGTGCACGTCTGCTCTGCTGTCTGTGAAACAGGAATGTTTTCCCGTGGTGTGTGACTAAATTAGTGGAGCGATAGTGCAGCTGTATTGTATTATTCATCGGTCACAGCCACTGCACAGTACAGGATGTACAACGTACACACATATACCTTGTGAATCATTACCTGGCAAATCTTTTGAATGCTTTTCACATAGTTGCGTCAGTGTTGCACTCAAGCAGAATGTAAATGTCAGTGCCCTTTTGGAGTTTGTAAAGAAGTGAAAACAAACTAACGCATTCATTTGAACGTTAATAGACTCACCCATATCAGTATTTGATAACTTCATATTGACATGTATCTAGCTTTAGCGAGCTTTAGGCCCTGAGGCTGTTTATTGCACAGAACAGGGGCTTTAAAGTGGGATTACAGTTAAGCCAGGTTCTGATTAAGAGCTTTTTTCCTTGGAGGCGCCGACTTGTTGCTGACAGCTTACATCCTGTCACTTTGAAGCTCCACTCATCCCTTCGAGAGCCCTCGTGTACCGTCAGTGGACTCATGCTGTTCGGAAGCATGAAAGTGGGGATCTCAGTCGAAGGAACCACTGATACCAAAGCAGTGAATATTTGTGTTTGATGTAGCGCGACTGCCGTGTGTGATGTGGCCAATGTGTGCGGCTGTAAAACTTGTCAGAAGTTGCTGCTGATCATTGCAAACGCAGATGAAGACAACTCCAAAGTTTATTTCCGAATGGATGAACACCTTCTACCCAAAGCAAACATTAAGCAGTTTAAAACAGGTGATGCACTGTGGTCCTTTGTGTCAAAGCCCCACGTTTCCAATAATGCCAGCTTATTGCCACACTTCCAGTTTGTTATTCAGGCTGTTGAAAGTGATTAGAAATCCTTCTCCTGATAGGTGGACTGAGCCACAGCCACCCTGAAATATGGAGGTAACACTTGATCTGGTGATTTTTTTGGTTTTCACATCAAAATGTAGTGAGCAGACTAAATGATATTTTATAACTGTATAACTATCCTCATCAGCAGGTGGGCTGAAACAAACTACACTTGGCAATGATTGGTTTATAGACTCCTGAAAAAACACAAAAATTGTCTTCCCATTTGACTGAAATTTTTTAATCAATCTGTTTATTTTGTTTAATTCGTTGCCACTTGAGTATCCATATAGTATTACCACCAGCGAAATTAATGTCCTGTTGTTCAAATTCGATATCTTTGGAAGCTTTTTTTTGTACAGTGGCAAAGACTGCGTGAAGTCCCCTGAGCCACTTATGCCTGTTTCTCTTCTTCTATTGTTTTAATATGACTCAACTTCCTCCAATTTGATCTAAAAGTCCAAACTATCAAGAAAAAGGTTTTAATTATCTAACAATGAACCGAACTATATATAATACATTTTGGTCTGAGCCCCCTTTCCCATCTTTTTTTCTGGTTCAGACTCAATTGAAATATCGGTTTGAAAGCCCCTCAGTTTTGCATTTTGAGCAACTAATGGTCATTTTGAAGCATTTTAGTATAAGACTTGTCTTACTTGTCTTGTCTGTAAGTTGTCAGCTATGCAGCTTTTGGGAAAATTTGGCTTGTTTTTTGGAAAACAAATCGATAAAATCTTAAATTACAAGCAACTAAAGCGGAGTCTAAAACTGGGGTGATATGATCGCTACATTTGGCAACAGACAGAACCTCTGCTGCAGCATTCTGGGGAAGCTGAAAGGGAACCGCAAACATAGCGAGGAAATGATGGGAATGACCTCCAACTCAGAGAAGGGTAGTCACGTATTCTGAATGAAGCTGCAAGAGATTAAAACCCCTGCCAGTTCAAACTAAGTTCCCCCTTTTACTGCAGAAAGTTCCAGAAGCCAGAGTGACAGGCACACACAGAACTACACTCTAAAAAAGAGCATGTTTGATGGAACATAACATCCAGACTTTATTCACCGTGTGCTTATCTCCACAGCTACTCGTGATGAGTCCCTCTGTGTGATCGCCAATCCGGCTTTTGTGGTGTACTCCTCCATTGTGTCCTTCTACGTTCCCTTCATCATCACTCTGCTGGTTTATGTGCAAATTTATGTGGTCTTGAGGAAGCGCAGGAAACGTGTTAACACAAAACCAAAGCAGAGAGGCTGTCAGGCCGTCGACCCTGATGCAGCCACATCGCTGAAGGTGAGCTGCTTCCAACAAATCCTCTCCTGTTTACGGCGAACACCTTTACAGCCTCAGCATCAAAACAGATCGACTTTATTGCAGCGGGGCTCTTTATCTTCTCAGAGCATTTTAGGCTCATGTCTTTTTCAACCAGTTTGAAAGAAACGCTAAAATATCTTCCTAATCAAGCTGCAATCGATATACCATTTACACACTTGATTGTTTTATGAACAGGCGCTTTATTACATAACATCCCACTTTGACGGGAAAAACCCAGACATGATGAAGATTGATTTTTTTCTGAGGGGGGAAAAAAGGATATTGTTCAAGGCAAAGGATTGAAAGGGCAAAGCTGAGTTATACCTGAGGCTTTTTCAAGTGCTTTCCACCTTTCATGTAATAGTGATATGCTAAAACTGGTTCAGGCCTGGAGACCAGGTATAATCTTCATGTTACATTTACTGTTACGTATCAGTGTCAGGAGCCATCACGCAACACTAACTATGATGGCCCTCAAACGACCTTTTGATCGATTGACTCTTCTGACACTAAAACTCAATGGTCACTGCACAGGAAGCCAAGTAATGCTTCTGATCCAGTGCACTACATTACCCATGTTCATGCATGACTTTACGCAGTGCTCTCTGTGTGCATGATATAGTTCAGAAGCGAAAGAATAACAACAGACAGACGGCATTTCCTTAATAGGGAAGAAAGACATCACACGACTATACAATATTAACAGATTAAGTTAAAGTTGTGTTCCCCTCATGTTGTCGACTGTTGGATGAGGCTGTTTTGTGTTTCAAAAATAATCTCAGCCGCAAATATGTTTCACACCGCAAAGTCAATTGACTTCCAGCTACAGTTGAAGCCCCAGATCAGATTCTAGCTCAACTGCCTTTCTGTGTGGCCTCATTTGACCTGGGAGGCAGTGCTTCGACAGCCCTTTTGTCAGTCTTGCTTTGACATTGTATCCTCTCCTTGCCTGACACAGCTGCTTTCCTTTCAGGATAAGTGCACTCATCCAGAGGATGTGAGGTTGTGCACCATGATTGTTAAGACTAATGGGAGTTGTCCTGTCAACAAGAAGAAAGTGGTGCGTGAGTTTATAATTTTTTTACCCTTCGTTTAATTGGTTATATTTATTGTACCTGTAAAATATTTAGTGCAGTGTCACCTTGAGGAACTACAGCCTGAAAGGGCACGTTTCTTCCTTTGTGAGCATAGCAAATCTAAATCGAAGTCTGAAATGTATCTATTTGATCATTTATCTATTTATTGTGCGTTATTTTAAATGTCATACATCCCACAAGAACCTGAATGAAAATTGACCACAGGCTTCCACTTCTTTTTTTGCTAACTCTGTCCTTGCTCAGATTTTCATCAAAGACGTGGTCAATGAGGGGGAAGATCTGGAATTGGACGAGCTGAACAACAGCGGCAGCAGCAGCCAGAGGCCGAAGCGGCAGTCGCAGTGCGCTCTTGGAGACATTCCGGCCACGAGCCACCAGCAACTGATGCCCAGCAGGGCCAACAATGGCCCCACGTCCTCACCTCCCACACCCCCCGAGGAGGCCCAGAAAGCAGAGAAGAACGGAGATCCTACCAAGGAGGCACTGGGGGATCCGGCACCGGTTGTGGCCAAAGCCTTTCAGACGCAGGCCTTACCTAACGGCAAAACTCAGACCTCTGTGAAAACTATGAACATGAACAAGAGAAAGATCTCACAGCAGAAGGAGAAGAAGGCCACTCAAATGCTAGCCATTGTTCTTGGTACGTCAAAATTTCTCATCCACCATAAATGATAGTGAAGACAAGTTCAATCAAATATTATCCGAGTGAAATAAAAAGTTGGTAAATGCAAAATAACCTGCAGTGCTAACAACATCAAACAAGCGGGGGGGGGGGGGGGTTGTTCAGAAGTTCCAAATATGTTTTATTAACCACAATGTTATTCTGCAGTTTGCAGCTTAGGAAGCATATTATCTTCCAAACAAGCTCGGCTGCCTCAATCTTTTATTTCAATCTTTATTTTGTAATGACCTAAAACAGACAGTGATGCAACGAAAGGAAATCGTTCTGTTCCCTGTGTTTTAGAGTCCAACTAGGTATTAAGGTCAGAGCTTCCTTCATTGTCACTTCCCCCCCCCCCTCACTCTCTCTCTATGTCTTTTCTCGTCTCTCCTCAGGTGTCTTCATCATATGCTGGCTGCCGTTCTTCATCACACACATCCTGAACACCCACTGCACGAAATGCAAAGTCCCCGCCGAGATGTACAACGCTTTCACCTGGCTGGGCTACGTGAACAGCGCTGTGAACCCCATCATATACACCACCTTCAACGTCGAGTTCAGAAAGGCGTTCATTAAGATCCTGCACTGCTAAACTGCGCGGCCATTCGTCTCATCAGACCGAGGGAGGGGTGAAGAATCAAACACAAACATCTTTTCTGTCAAATACCTCATCCTGCGAAGGAAATGCACCACAGGGGGGGAAAGCCGCGATTCGCTTTCTAAAAAGGAACAGAACTGAACGAGTTGGGGAAAACTTGACTGTGTCTTACTCGCTGACACGTTGGCTCTATCTGTGAATGGTTTGTGGACTTCAAATCACTGAATGTAAAACAAGAAAATGTCTGTAACAATGACTCGTTCCATAGAGAAAGAAATATGTACCATTGTTCTCTGAAAATCATTGTGCTTGTCACGTAAGGAGCCATCTGTGTATACCAGACACGTACAAGTTGCAAACTGCTTTTATTGTGTGTGTAATTTATGTTATGAAGATGGAGATTTCCTGCAGATCTTATAGATATCAAGTCAGTGTTCATTGCAGTGTTAAAGCTCGGACGGGAGCTCTTAATCTTAAAACCTGTCACTGATTGGAATGTGTGTTTGAGACAAGAGACAATTTACTTGCTGTATAATGTGGCAATGCCAATATCCACATATTTGCAATTTTATAAATTGAAAAAGACATGTTGTTATTATTACTATTATTATTATTATCATTATTATATTTATCATTCTTTGCTGTAAATAGTTTTTTCTCAACACATTAACTGTGATTATGCCTGCAATTGAAATGTGATGCATGCTACATTGCTCCTCTACTTGACTTTATCATGAAATGTATGTTTAGCAAAAAATGACAAAAGATGTCCAATAAATGAAGTTCTGAGACACTGTAACGTGCCACATGAAAATCTGTGTTTGCTGTGTAGATACAGATACCAGACACCCGACGATAACCTGTCGGTGTTTACCAGCCTCACTCTTCCTCCCAGGATTGGTCTGAGTAATGTTGACTGTAATTATAACTGAGCATCGCGGCTGTGCCTCGGGTCCTGCAGCACACTAATAATCTGTATGTGGACTTTGCAGCTCCCAGGTGTAATCGTGTGGATGTGTGCATCGCTGTGAGCAGCTCCCCAGGGCCTTTGCCAAGCAAGAATGGGGTGAACTGAAATACCAGTTGCAGCAATACATCTGTGTGTGTGTGTGTGTATTGTTTCGGCCTGCATTATTTTCACATCGGCAATAACCATATATCTGAGTGGTTGTGACAGTTTACAGGTGAATGGCTGGTGGAGTTCAAAGAACATAGAAGACATACACATGAAAAGTCTTGCTGACTGATCATTAACATATATATAATCTCAGTCACTCCCATGGAGAGTGTGATGCATGATAATAGACAATCAAGTGGATGGAAAAAATGGATTTTAAATCAAAATAGAAGTTAAGCCTATAAATCACAGTTTGGAAGCTCATGTTGATGTTTAAATCACTCATAGTCAGAATAATAATTGTGTATGAATGAGTTCATTTGATTGATATTTTGATTCTTTCTTATTATTTTGTATTTGTTGGTTTTGTGATGAATTTCGCACATACACACTGTTCACTTCTCATAGATTATTGAGTCTGGCTTTTAAATGTACACCCCTCCCGCTGGGGGAGACTAACTGTTTTCAATTACACCGTGAGTTAGGTTGATCGCTCTGCGCCCTGTTAAAGAACCAATCGGGGAAACTTACTTTTTCTAATTGCAATGAATTTAATGTTTTTTTTTAAAGGGAGCTTTCAGCTGTGTTGAGAAACAGCAGCGGGGACTGTGTTGGTTCCAGCTCTGCTATTAGAAATCACCCCCTGAGTCCAACTCCAGTGAAAAAGGTACCCTACACATAGAAATCTACTGCTGCGGACATTCCACATGAGATATGCAGAGTTTTGGATTTGATCTTGTGCTTGATTCAAAAGTATGCTAAATGTTGTATCTTGACGAATGGATAAACGGGCTTCTTCAATGTCAAAACAGTATATTACAATACACAGAGTGCAGCACTGGTAGAAGTGAATATAGATTATTATTCCTTACTAAAAAATAATCAAAAAGTGACACGACTTCACAGGAGCCCTGCACAGCTTGACATAATCTGAATGATAGAAAAAGGTTATAGAAAAAAACCTTGTTGTTCATCACAAATAAAGGCGTTTACTAAATGGAAACTGATCATTTAATTAAGACAAACCCCCAATGAGTGTTTACTTTATTAACATGAGTATTGTCATTATTGATAATAGCAATACTTTGAACCACTGCCCAAGGTATAGAGACAACTTCAATAAGTAGGAATAACGTTAGATAATCGATACAAAGTAGAACTGTGAAGAACAGAAATCAATCAACTCAAATCACTCGATGTGGCAAAGTATCCTTGCTTGTGTGCTCTGTGTGTGTACAGATGTATTCCTCACGTGTCCAGCGCAGTAGAATCAGCATCTCCTCCTCCTCCTGCCTGCCGCAGATGCAGCCTCGGTTGAATTGGGAGATTCAGTTCCCTGAGCAGCGTTCAGAAGCACTGCAGAGGCTGCTGAGCAGGAGAGGCACTCCTTCCTCTGAGTGGGATCCCAGCTGCTCCTGCAGCTACTCCCTCCTCTTTATCTGCTTATCAGGCATCCAGGTATTGATGTTGTTCAGTAACACTAATGCATGATGATGATGTTATGGAAGATGACCAGGATTCCTCCTGCAGCTGTAAGTTCCAATCATCCTGTCAAGATTGTCCACACCTCCTCTGTTGGTCCAGGCTGATGCTTGTCTTCACAATCACTCCATCAGCCATTTTGTTGTTTGTGCTCAGGAGGATCAGATTCTTATTCCTCTGTGGGAGTTGAAATGCTGTGGTGGTGGAAAAGGCAAACTTTGATAAGCAACAGTCCCCCCCTCTTTGATGAGAAGGCCTCTCTCGCCCTTTCCTTAGACCAACCTGATGCTGGTCATCCCCCTCTTTGTAGCTGCTGGCTGAGTTCATAAGAGATGAAGAATTTGTCCCAGGTGACATTATGCCCCCTCGATCCATCTGTCACATCAAGAACAGCCTTGAAAGGTTCTTCTCTGGGCCTCCACTGGTCGGCTTTACAGACTACCAATATCTTGAAGCCATACCTTAGTGTTCTGCCGGGCGTATACTGAACATAAACAACCTGGGACCTGTTGACAAAATAGATTATTATCAGTCCATGTCATGGAATGGTCTTTAGAGGAAGGAGATGGGAGACAGAGTAACATCAGAGAAGATAAATAACACTGCCATAAATGAAAGAAATTAATTTAGCTCAATACGGGAATGACTGAGTGCAAACCTCTGCCAGCAGTCCCTGTGTGAAACCATGTTTAAATCAACACCAAATTATTCACAATCATGGATTTCACAACCCATGAATTATTTCCCGGAAGAAATCTGTCTTGCAATCTGGAGGTGCCCGTGAGAAAAACTCATATTAATAAAGAAACCCTGACCCTATGGATTTACTGTGCGGCAGTTGCTTTTTTATTCAGCTGCACCATCAAATGACACCGTACAGGGAATACAATATGTTGATCACGTTGTAAAATCCTCATTACACCAGAAAAGTTTCTAATCTCTTTTAATTTTCTTTCTGTCTTTGTGGTAAAACCGCAGCGTCAGACAGTGTCAGTTCTACTGAGTCCCTACAGGCGCTGAAAGATGGATGTGATGTACTTGGTGACACTCTTTAATGGACTTGCACTATCTCCGAGGACATTTGGATTGTGTTTGCCCCCAGGCAAACATCATCAGTGCAAAGGTGCTGTATAAGAGTGGAGACAGAGAGAGAAATGCTAGTCCCTCCTGCTTGCACAACCAATGAAACAACGTATATGTGCGTCTATTGTGAATCCAGACAGTGAAACCCTTGGCCTGGACTGAAATATTTATATGTAAGAAGCATGTCATATTGTATTGTTCCCTAACATGGAGTCACAGCCTACTTCATATGTTTTCCTGTGGTCCACATGTACAGTTGCAATCAGAAATATTCAACCCCCCAAAGATTTTAAGGATTTATCAATTAAAGTAGACAGAATCTTGTTCTTTGATCAAGATTCTGCTTCGGATGCCTTCTTTATGAGTTGAGTGATAAAGAAATTTAACACGGAAAATGCATGATGTAGTATTTGTGTGTAGCAGTATATTTTGTTAAGATAGCCATGTCACAAATATTCAACCCCTATAAAAAATTGGTGTTTTTAAAGCTGTCTGACAGTTTTTTTTGTCCAAAAGTTGAGTTGAAACATTATTAAGCCTTTGGGAACTCTATACTGATCCTTCATTTGCTTCAGCTGTGATGCATATATAAACCCCACCCATGAAGGTATTCAAGGTGAGTTGCAATCATGGGAAAGACAAAGGAGCTTACACAAAAGCTGAGAGAGGAGATTATTTCATCACACCTGAAAGGCCTTGGGTAGAAGAAGAATTCCCCAAAAAATGATATTCCAAGAGACACAATTGGGAACATTATAAGGAAGTTTACAACTGATGGAGCAGCTTCAAACATGCCTGGCCATCGAAGAAAGCCCAGCATTTCATCAAGGACCCTCAGCAACTTAGTCAGAACAACTCAAATAAACCCCTGTGTGACTGCAAGTCACCTACAGGATGACCTGATGAAGGCTGGTACAAGTGCTACAGTGGCAACTATAAGACATGCACTGAATAATAAAGGACTTAATGGCCGGCTCCAAGACGCACTCAGCTCTTGACCACAAGAAACATCAAAAGTCGACTAGAATATGCCAGGAGGAATTTGGATAAGCCTACAGAGTTTTGGGTGACAGTTCTATGGACTGATGAAACCAAACTGGAACTGTTTGGACGTATGGACCAGCGGTATGTCTGGCGTGCGAAAGGACAGGCTTATGACCAGAAGAATACCATCCCCACAGTCCAGCATGGAGGTTGGTCAAAGATGATGTTGGGCTGTTTTTCTGCGGCAGGAACTAGCAATCTTTATTGTGTACATGGCATCATGGATTCACAGAAATACCAGGCCATTTTAAAGAGGAATGTGATTCCTTCTGTTGACAAATTGAACCTTGGTGATCATTGGACTTTCCAGCAAGACAATAATCCAAAGCAAAATCTCCAAGTCCACCAAAGCTTGGTTGAGAAAAAGATCCTGGAACGTCCTGGAGTTGCATTCACAGTCACCAGATTCAAATTTGATTGAAAATCTTTGGTGGGATTTAAAGAAGGCAGTTGCAGTATGGAAGCCATCAAACATCACTGATCTAGAGGCTTTTGCACTTGAAAAATGGGCAAAGATTCCAATCGAGAGGTGTAAGAAGCTTGTCCGCACTTACCGAAAACATTTTTTAGAAGTTATAAAAGCTAGAGGATGCGCCACAAAGTACTGAAGCTGGGGGGTTGAATAATACTGCACATGCACATGTGTTGAAAGAGTTACATTTTTCATTTGAACTTCAAAGTTAAGTCAACTTCTGTTTTTCAAAATAACTAAAATACGCATTAATAAATATATTTTGTTGTTTGATGAGGTTTTTTTGTCATTTATTGTCATTATCTGTCATCCACATCAATATAATGTCTATTGAGGTGAGGGGGTTGAATATTTCTGATTGCAACTGTATATATGGTGTTTCCATAATGAAATCCCTTGGGGGAAATGTTCTGGACGAGCACCAATCATGTCTCACACATTCTGTGTTGGCACGGTTCCTGTCTTCATAATGACTAATGAATCATTGTTATTAGCAGCTGTGCATGTTAACACTATTTAAGTACTATTATTTATGAATTCTGGCTTGTCCGTTATTCATACAGCAGGTGCATACAGTTATAGTGCAGCTTTAAAGCACTCGATTCATAATTTGAATGCTTTTGGGATGCATAGCGCCCCCAAATAAATTACCCCTGACATTGTTATTAACGTATAACTGTCATGGATATTTATATTTGAATTTAGTATCTGTGAGATTCAACACCAGAATGGCGTCATGATTTATGAATAAGTGAGAACTTGCTGGTGTAAAAAAGGTGAGTGTGAGACTCACACTATAATTGACACTGACAAACTAGCACATAGACAACAACACATAGACACGTGTCACTGCTAATATAGTCTATTTTTCTCACTCTTTTTTGTTGGTGTATATATAGAAACCACTGTTCTGATCCCTCTTTTATGCTTGTTGCTGCAGGGCAGAGACATGTTTCGTATTTACTTTCTAATTACATCAGGATAAACATCTAAATACTGACCTGCCAGCCCTGAGTGTCACCCTCTCCGCAGCCCCCCCCCCCCAGGGCTCCAGATCAAGCTTCCCTTATAGGCTGCATTCTCTGCTGGTGTGCTACCCACAGGTCCACACTCTGAGACCAACACATCTACAATACACCACATCCTGTCAAGTCAATCTCCTGCCTGTCTCCTACTACTGCATCTGAAGTGACGGACGGCCAAGCATCGGTACTCGTCGCTGAGTTATGATGATACACACTGTTATTGAATCTTCCGTAAGGGATATCAAATATGATGTCGGCAACAAAGCAGGTAACCTTGGCTTGGAGGGAGACGCTGCGGCATAAAACAACGAGTCTCTGAGTTGAGCCTTCCTCATGTCGGTCATCTTCTCGTCCCTGTTCATTCGGCAGTGGGTGTTCTCCCCTCATCACGATAGCTTTCTTGAATTATTAAAATAGCCTCTTATCCAGGCACCAAGTCCTTCTACTGCTGGCCCCTCAAACGGCAGCGTTTACTCTCTTCTCGGTCCCTCAAGGCCGTGTGGTGCAGCGAGACAGAGTGGCACAGTATGGTAATGCTGTTTAAAGAAGCTCTTAGATATCCACAAAAGTCAAAGTTGTGCGCAAACACCATTGTTCTGCCTGCTCTGAGGCACAAAGACAAAAAGCAAAAGAAGTTTCTTCATTGTCGGCTTTCTGAGGAATATGTGAACAAGTCTTTCATCATATCAAGGTTTTGAGAAACCTAATTTCCATTTCCCGCTTGCTTGAGCTGACACAATTTACATACCTTAATTACCTATTTTTTGTGTGAATTCTGTTTGTAAAATCACTAAAGAGCTCACTTTGAGGACCTGCATTAGTTGAAGCCCAATGGTTTCTAGGAAACGTTTAAATTTCATTATCATTATGTGGTAGGGTGTTTGCCTTGGCTAAGGTATAAGCTTACTGAGCACCTACCTTGTTATCTGAGATGTATGAAATATACTTTATGATAACAAGAAAAAAGCTGTATAAATGTCATCTGGTGTAATGCCTCGGTTATATGCTACATACTGGTCACATGTTCAGTCAACTGATTCAACCTAAATTACATTAAAGATTACTCAATGTTTTGATTTTGGGGGGTTTCTCTAAAGCTGCTTGTGAGTTTCCAAAAATATTCAGGAAAAAGTCGCTACCGACTTTACCTGGAACTTTTCTGGATAGTCCCTGGTAAAAATTTCTTGGAAATATCTGAGTTAGCCAATGTGGCAATGCAGCAGGAAGATCCTGCACACTGTCCAACTTGCAATCACTGATTTATTATGCTGTGATGTTTTGCTACCAGTCCTTAATCAGGCAAAATAAAGTGGCCACGTTTTCAATGCGCAATATGCAAAACTGAAAAAAAGAGTACGTAATTGGGTGAAAAATATGTTGTTCAAACTCCTGTCACTAGATGGCACTGTGGCCTTTCAGGTGTCCCTAGTTTGAGAGGCGCACCGGAGAAAATAGCGCGAGAAACGCAGACATGAAAAAAACAAACCAGGAAGTGGAGAGTCTTCCGGTCAGTGACTCACCTGTCGGGATTATGGTGCTGGCTGTTTTACAAATGGGTAAATATGTGAAAAGTGTTCATTCTGTGCAAAGTCATTGAAAGATGCCCGTTTGTTTGAACCTTAAAACTCATTTAAGTCAAAATCTTTAAATCTTTTACATAGACTCTCATGTAGAAACATGTTAAATCCAATGTTTGCAGCCTAATGTGACTTCATTAGTCAGATGGTTACAGATTCTTAACTGAATAAAATCGAGAGCTGTGTGTAGGTGCCCATTCAAGCGATATCTTTTTATTGCTCGTGTTGTAGAACATTCAAGGTTTGAGCTCAATGTGTTGAGCAGGTTAATGTTTTTACTTGCCACCACATGTGCACTTGAGATGCAAAAAGATAGGATCAAGTGAGTATATTGAGGCATAATGAATGCACCATGTCACTGAATGTTTTGTGTGATATTTATATATCACATGTTGAATGTATTTAGATACTAATTTCCCATTTTTAGTCAGAGAGTTTTTTTTCTCGAGCACAAGTTTAAAGCACTTGATATTAAACCAGAGATCTCAGTCACTCTGTTGACTTATGTGCTTCATTTGATTTATTACTAACCAAAAGTTTAGGTGAACATCTGAAAGTTTAGAGCGTGAGCTATATTTTTGGAGTAATACTTTTTATCTGAAGTTGTTAACCCTATTGCATGAGAAAATCTCAAATTCATAACTCCATATATCGTTAACACTACCCTCACATTCGGGAGTGTTCATGAATAAAGACCTGTAAGTATAGTTTTGTGTCATACAACATTTATCAGGGCTGCAATTACAAATTTCTCTTGATGAAAAAAGAGTTGCCATTCAAGTAGAAGATGTCAACTAGATTAAAGAGCTTTTGGTGATGAGGGCCGACGCCGGTGTCGATGCTCTGTAAACAAAGGTCCAAGAAAATGTTTCACAGTTCACATCTGAAAAATGCTTAATAAAAAAAACCTCTTAAGGACATTGCAGTGAATCTTGAACGTTCCAAGCATTCTGCACCCCAGCTGCGTTTCTGACATTGTAATATACTCTCTTCTCGCCAGTGGTCATTATTGTCGTTGTGAGCCGTAGGACTTTTTGTGCGCTCCTCAGTTTAAAGGATAATGGGACAGGATTACATTTGTACCATCTATTACCGTCGTTAATAGAACTCAGTATGACCACTGTCAGGGCATTGTGTGGCTAAATGTGAGGCGCTCAGTTGATCTCCCACTCTAATGTCAAAGAGCTGATATTTGAAGAAGGCCCCTTTGAAGCACAGCGGCCCCTGTTCTTTCATCATCCTTCAGGCTGCACGGAGACACTCCTCACACTTTGAGCAGCTGTTATCGTGACCTTTTTACAAATACTGCTCGTGTTTGTTGCAGCAGCTACTCAGCAGGTTGAGCCCCTCTCCAGGATATCAGACATTATTAAATCGTTGCATTAACATTTGGATGTTGAATGAAATGCCTGTTTGAAATTTGATTTTTCTCCCCCTTATCACAGGAGTTATTCCCCCAGAAGTAGCATTGACCTCACAAATCTTGCATGAACTCTTTTTTTTAATTTTCTTTACCTAGGAGATGATTGATGGTCACCACCCTCCCATTTCCCTTTTTATAATGTCCATCAGTTATGAGTAATAACTGTTATGTAGTACTCCAGTTTTCTAATAGCAGTGGCAGACATGATATATGAACAGCTTCCAGTAACTAAATCAAAATGATCTGATTCCAAATTGCAAAACCTAAATAATTACCGCACTCTTTGTTCATTTCTTCATGGATTTATATCTGCAATGAACATATGCTGCTTGATCGGGATCTACTTTCCCACATTATTTATATAATGTAGCAGTTCCAGCGATGGTGATGATGCCATTAGGGAGGAAGTAGTCCCTCTTCCACGGTGACACCATCAAATCAGTAGCATGATAAAAGCAAGTTAAAAGTGTCAACCAGCAACACTGTCAAGCTTGGAAATGTGAGAGTTTTTAAATCTCAGTTTGCCTCACGGCCCCAAAAGGGTAGGACAAGGAGAAGGTTGCAATGTTTATGATTGGATTGATTGGATATGCTCCAGATCTCTTTTTCTTCTCTGATTCTGTAAACTTGGCTTGATGTGCGTGACAGTCTGATGTTGAAAGCAAATGATTGAAGTGAAGTTCAGTGAGCAATGCAACTCAACCCCCCACCATTCCCTCCTCTTTCTAACCTACTGATTCCACCTGGCTCTTCTCAGTATTAGTGGAAGTCTGTGCAGATGGGCCGAGTCCTTTGTGATCATTAATCAATCAATCTAAATCTTAACCGCGTCTATCAAATCAGTAGCTTGTTGTTGGTATAGGAGCGGTGGGAAATGCTATTAATTGTGGGGAGTGATTGGAGAGCCCTCTGGGTGCAGATAGTCATAATCAGGTTCTTGGTGAGATGACTTCTTCCTCTCTATCTCCACTTAAGCTCTATTTAATTTCTTCCTCTTTCTGCTTCTGCACACCACTCCATCCAGGATTTTCCTCTCTTCAGTCCCATCTACAATCAGAGTAAGGTGAAGCATTGGAGTGTTGCACCTGATGCACAGAAATAGAAAGACATGGTCTGCTGGCTGGCTGGCTCGCCAGTCAAACAGTTGATCAATAGGTCTGTTTTTGGTTGGCCGGTCCATCAGTTTGTCAGTTATTTGTAAAATTGCCTGGTTCGCTTGGTTGGCTGGTCCATCAGTTGATCTATAGGTTCTATAGTTTGATCTATAGGTAAGACGTTCGGTGGAATGGTTTTTTAGTTGGTTGGTTTCGGCCGGAACTTTTGTGAACTTTGAGAACACTGTGATCTTCACACTGGAAAGATAAAATTGTACCTGATGGAAATTTGCAGGATAACCAACATTATATCATTAAAATCAATATGCAAAATGTCAAAACACTATTTTGTCCAAAAAAAAAATCGGGATCAGCAAAGTCATTAGGAACCGTCCTCTGTTGATCTCAAATATCTGAGGAAAAATGTCATGCCAACATATATCTGAAGGTAGCTGTTGACCTGTTGGAACCGCTTTGACTCGTGACAGCAGTTTTTCTACACCACAGCAATCAGTGAGAACCAACAGCTCGTTTTGTTTTTACCTTTAAATTGCTACACTGGAGATTTGTGCACAGGAGCCAGAGAGGCTACTTCAGGATATTGTACACTAAAAAGCAATTGCATAGTTTAATGGCGTTTTAGTTTCTGTTCCCAGTCGTCCCACTGGAGTGTGAGTCAAAGAGTTCACTGATTGTCTTTATCTCACCGAAAGGTGCATCAATTTGAAGGCAATTGTGCTCTATTGATTCAGTGATAACAAAGTAGGACATGTAAAACACACAGAGAGCAAGAGTAAAAGCTTTGCTGCTCTGCTTCAGCAGCTTTGATCTGATGCTTTCCTCTACTGTCAGTTATCAGCCCAAGAGACCACAACCATATCCTTGCGGCCGAGGCATCATAGATTCTGCGTGTCATTAACTGTGTGATATACTGTAGCAAAACTTGTCACCTAGTTATGTCTGTAAATGACATAGTGACACACATGAAAAGAGCAAGAAAAATAGAGGGATGGATTTCCAACACATGACTGATTCTTGTGAGTCCTTTCAAATATTGCATGAAATACTTGGTATTCATACCCATCATTCAAAATATTGAAAATGTTGAGGTTTTTAATTATATACTATATCTACAAAGACAGAAACCAATTAATTAGTCTTTTTCCAATATACTAGTCTCACCTAATCTACACTTGTATTGAATGTATTGTTTCTTTTCTTGGCTAATTCCTGGCTTTAAGACTGGTGTGACGAAGTGTGGAAGGGTTATAACCGATAACCTATTCTCATTTCTACTCTGCTGCATAGAATATCAAGGGGAAATCCTGTGATGCTTAAGAAAAGGGATTTGGCCCAATTGTATCGGGGTATTCAAAAGAGTGTAGCATATGACCTTTTTAGGGTTTACAGATAAAGATGGAGGAAGTCACACTGTTATCAGCACAACTAAAATAAGACATCACACATGTGTCATTTTGAGTTCAGAGTCATTATAGCTGAATGTAACATGAACATAGGTTTCTGAGGGGCCAGAGCGTGGGACTCTGTCGAAACTGGATCTGTTGTGTCTGATGCATGATCGGGGAGACCAGAAGTGACCAAACCATCAGGAGATCGATGCATCAAGATTAGTTCCCTGAGAGATAGAATAGCAACTTCATCACAGATACAGGCTAAACAAAAGAATGCCAGACTCCAATCAGCAAAAGTACTTGTCTAAAGAAATCTGTCTTGTAGTCGTCTCAGAGGACGAGGAGCATTTTCTCAAGAGGGGAGACAAGGGCAGATACTTGGGATGGACTAAGAAAATATTAACGTTTCACATTGGATGACTGGAAAAAAAGATTTATGACTTAAGGGTGTATGTCATGTTTGCAGGCGAGAGAATGATGCCACAGTGTATCAAACTGAAAGTGAAACATGGAGTTGTAAATATTAAGCCCTGGTGGTGTCTTGCTTACCCTGGAGTTTGATATCTGCTCTGAAATGACCTTCTTCGGAGACATGCTTTACCGTCTAGTTTACATTAAGCGTTGAAGGAATTACTGCTGCAGAATAATGACCTGCACTTCAAAGCTTTACAGGAACGACTTTAAGATCAGAGAAGACCACGGAGTCCTGACAGTCACAGGCTTTCAGTTTACATCAAACTCATTGAACATTCATGAGCCAAGCGTTCTGTGACATCACAAGAAGTTCTTTGACAATCATCATATCATTCAGGGATACGCGCCAGCCTGAGTGCATCCTCGGCTGTCATTAAAGGGTCAGCGTGTAGGATATAATGGTGGCTAGGGGATGGCTGTCTACCCCTCACCTCACTTTCCCTTTCCAAGTAGGAGATTTAACGTTGGCATCCAGGTAACGTAAAAACTCATAAGGTCATGTGTTGTTATGCCTATGTTTGGATTATTCATTGTGGTCTGCGGTAGAGACTGGGTGGTGAAACTTGGCAGACTGCATGGGAGAAAACCCACCCCTGTTGTAGATATAGGGCTCATTCTTAGGGAGAGGCTGTGATTATTATAAAGGAACATTCCACATACTTGCAGAGTTTAATGTTTTATTCCGAGATTCAACTTTTGTAAGCTTATATTATTTGTAATGCTAAAAACATGTATAACATTTTTAATTAATTCAAAAGTGGCTTTAGACTTATGGATTTCAATAAAAAAAATATTTAATTCCTCGCCTGAAATGATTCATGCCACTCCATCATAATCATTATCCATATATGCTCTTTCAGCTTGTGCAGTGCAGTATCTTTGTGTGTATTCCAACATGCAGCAATAATGAATAATATATAAGTGACCAAGGAATTTAGAGTGACAGGGAGTGAGCAGCACTGATGGTTTGAAATGTGTGGTGTGTAAAGCAGAGAAGTGGCTTTTGATGAAAACAAATTCCCGTTCAATAATAAAGTAATGGCTTTGTGTATATAGGCTTTGTTATTGTATTAATTGGCGGTTTAGGAAGTGGTGTTTTAAGGGAAGGAGCAGCCTGCGATGAAAACAATTCCTGGTCATCTGCAGAGGTTGGGCTGTAATCTTCACTGAAGCCTGAAGGACAAGAGGTGAAGGCAGGAGGAAATGAAACAGATACATATCTGAGCAGTATTTAATTCACTGTCGCCGGGCTCCTCCTGGTAGCTCGTGCAAGGAGAGAATTGTTCCGACGTTATGATACTGTGATCCCCACTGCACTTGCTCTACAGCAGCAATATATCTTTTTGTCATTAATCTATGCAGCGTACAACCATGGGAGTTTTGTCTAAAAAGTTCTGAAATACCCAGTATGGTCCACTAAACACTTTAGAGAAGGAGAACACAACTTGTATTGAATCATAACAGCATTAGCCCCCGCCTAACAGCCCGTAAAGGCTGATCAATGTAATGTGACTCTCCAGAAATCAAATGCTACTGACTCATACACCCACCAGACTGCATGGTTTTGGTAATTTAAAATGGAGATCTTATTTGTTCAGTTAAACTTGCTTTGAAGAGCAGATTTTTAGTTTGACAGAAAATCCTTCTCCTTGCATTATTTCTACTACGACATTTGTCAACCTACCGACCTAATTTCACAGTCACTGGAGCTGATCACCTTGAGGTCGACTCGTTGTTTTAATGGCCGCCTCTTGAAGAGAAATGTGTTGACTTACAGGGGGAAATAATCTGGAAAGCTTCACCCTGACTTATGACCGTCACAATGAGATTTTAATGACATCATTATCATGATCAAAATAAAGAAAGATGCTAATATCATGATTACAATATTATAATCACTAATCATGATATGAAACTTTGAAAAATATTAATAATGCAAATGCTAGCATATTGCTGTCATGGTTAACTGTTTGTTTTTGTTTTGAATACAAATCCCTAAGGTTATGCAGACAAATGCCAATCTTGGTAATCGTAGATACCCATATAGAAAATAGCTCATTATCGAAAAAGTATTTGCCAACAGAGTTAATATGAATGTTTCTTCATAGCATAAGATTTGCTGATACAGAAAGACAGAGCGGAGATTATAGATAAACAGTTTAGTCTGTGAGTTTCCCGTAAGTGAGAGAGAGACAAGCACATAGGGCGTTTATAACTAGTAGTGTGAGAAGATAGTTACTGATAAAATGTATGTTACAATCAACATTGGATTTCCAAAATTTTCGCATTAGTGTTCGCAGGCAGCAAGACCCTTTTATTCCCATTGTGATAACAAACAAATATGTTATAGAGATAATGTAGGTTTGGTTATTTCAGTGTCATAAAAATGGCGTAACAATAAGTTATCCCCAAACAGCTATGTTATGATCTGCCCCCACAAGGGACTCAAAAGTTCCCATTTACTATGAACCATCTCATACCTGGTGTGTGTCTTGGGTTGTTGTGCTTCTAGTCTCTTGCCTTTGTGATTGTCTCTCCTCCCTGACGTCATTCAGTTGATGGGTCCAATTATCCCTGTCTTCCTTGTGTAGTTAGTTTCTGTGCTGCCACTCGTCTTTGTCGGTTAATCTGTCGAATTCATCTCTCCTGTCGTACACTGTGTTTCGGTTCACAGGTGCCCCGTGTTACCTTGTTCTTCAGCTCGGTTCCTTTGTGTTTGAGGATTTTTGGAGTTTAGACTTTCTTTCTTCCTTGCTTGCCTGAATCTGAAAGTCTGTTTATTTTCATTAAATTATCTCCGTCACACTTAACCGCCTCTGTCAAGAGTCTGCATCTTGGGTGCAGAAATCCTTCAACACATAACAAATGAATGCATTATGTGAAAATGTGCAGGTGCGGTGCTGTGCTAAAGACAGTCATCAATTTTTTCTGCCTTATACCTGACAGGTAGAAAAACACAATGTTAGATATGCCATTATAAAACAGCATACACTGCACTTTTCTGCGTTGTTTGTGCCCATTACAATTTTCACTACCTTAACATTTATTCATTGCACTGAGGACTATTGCGATAATCAGCCGTATTAACTGTAACGAGCATCATCTACAGCCATAACACAGCTTGCCTTCAATTCCACTGTTGCCTTCAATTCTACTGCTGTAAACATTCTAGTAAGAGAGAAAATTGTAGGAACTACAAACATTCCTTACAGTGAACAGAAGCAAACTCAAAAGGAGACAGAGACAGCTGGAGCTATTATGGATTATTTATTGTTATGATAAAAGGCCATAAAAGTTCACAGTCTGAGTGAAAAATATATATGAGAAAAAAAATGGACTCAATGCCCGAAATTAACACTAAATTTCTCTTGCAAACTGATGGTACAATCCTCCAAAGTGTGAGAATCTGTATGCATACAGTACTGCTTTGTATTGGATATTCAAATAGTGTTGAGATACTGAGTGTTGGGGGGGGGTTCTGCTCCATACAAGGGAGATACCAATGAGAACCACCATTAATCATTTCAGAGAACCATGACAACACCAAGCAAAGGGGGATGAAGGGATAATAAGAATGCACAGGAGAAAACAAGGCCATTCAGCAGCAGTCTAGTTCAATAGCTTTGAGAATACATACTGCAGAGTAGATGATCATTTTAAGATCTTTGTGGTCTTACCACCCTATTGTGTAATGTTTCTTTATGTAGGGTCACTCTTTCAAAGTGTTTGGGATGTGAAAATCATTTAATCACAGTTCCCTCAGTCAGTGAAGATTCACTGAGGTGAGAAAGAGCAGTCACTGGCACACCAGCGACCTTGGGGGGGGGGATGCAGTGCGACCGACCGGGGGTGTTTTTGACTGTCATAGTGAGAAGTCGCTCAGAGATGACAGGGGTGAAAAACGTTTTTCCGTATCATCACTCTGGACAAAATCACCCCCCAGGAGACGCGGTAGATCACTTAGTCACTCACTGGTGAGGACCAGGGATAACCCGCGAGCAAATGCCTGCCTGGGCCTGCTGGGGCGCCACACCTGGGTCACAAGACGCAGATGTGTCGCTCATGATTGCAGCGGCTTAACGCCACAGGCCACAGCTCAGCGGTGAGGTTAACCCTGCCAGGCCACGGGCTTTACGAGGAGCGCGTAATGGCTCTCTGCTGAGAAGCTAAACATGCGAATAAGTAGCCAGATTACATCCAATCATTACGATAAGAGCTGTGAGTGTCAGACAGATTTTTTTTCTCAGCAGGGTGTCGGAGGCCTTTTACATCTTTATGCAAACATGACATCTGGACTCTCAGGCTTTGCTGAACAGCCTAAACAGTCTATAGAGGTTTATGTATGCCATTAGAGGAGGACATTAAACGGCTCATCAATAGCACGACCAAATGAGAATTGTTAAATACTATGCATGCAAATTGCTCCTGATGAGTTTTACAACAAAGCCTCCTGAGCCTTTGAATGCCGGATCACATTTTTAATTTGTGTAGGTGGAAATCCTCCAAGGTGAGCTGTATTCTGAATTCATTTTGTAGAAGTTCACTCAAGGCTAACAGAAGGGGAATTAAAATCTGTTCTAAAGCAATTGTGAGAGTTTTTATTGCATTCAATAATTGTAAAAGATCAAATTTTCTAAAATTCGAAAAATGCCTCTCGTCTCAATTGGATAGACCTACAACCAATCAGAGCAACGTAGTATGTGACGTATGTTAAGCGACGCATTGTGAGTTATTTACTGACGCCGGGTTCACACCGGACGCTGAAGTGATGCCGAGGCGACGCTTCAGCGCAGCGTCAAGCCTTAAATAACAGCTGGCTCCCATCCACTCCCATGTTAAACCTTTGTGCGGGTCACACCGGAGGCTGAAGCGCCGCGCTGCGACAAGGCTGCCTAGCGCCGTGCAGCGATCGTGTCGGCGTCGAGTCTATTTTTTGCGCTTGACGCGAGCGTATCGTGCAAGGAAACACACTGAAGAATGATTGTAAACGATATTGATGACATATTTTATACGATATAAAGCCCGCCCTGACAATCTGATTGGTCCGAACAGTTTCTGTTCGGGCATAATTTCTCCCCAACGGAGCAACTCCAGACCGAACTTCCCGACCTCAAATGTTGTGGGCGGGGCTAAGTTTGTCTGGCATTCAGGCTACAGGCATGTAGAAATCCTGCAAAACCAACTCTTTTCTCTAAATCAGTCGTCTCGTCCACACGTCACTTTTTACAAATGCCTTCCAAAGTGCACATTTAAAAAAAAACTCTATTTCTGTGTATCATGTTAAACAGTAGCATTTGGGAGACAATGAGCAATATACCGATTTAGCATCACCGCACCACATTACAGTCATTCATAATGTTGTCTGGTGTTTGACAGATCGTAGACTTTATCACCACCTTCTGGCCCGGCATGCCTGTTTGAGACTCTTTAATGGTTATTTTGACGAAGATGTTTAGTAATGGGAAGGTTGTGTGGATGGAGTTGTCGTTGTTGTTTTTAATATACGCAGTAGTGTAGACAAGACCTTAGGACAAAATGATCGCTGTCAGACCACTAATACAACGACAGCTCTGTTGATTCCGCAGATGAGTGCCATTCCCATCTGTTAAATTGTCACCTGAATGTTTACTGTTGATAACAAGCTCACAAATTTATTTTGCTTCCAATTCTTTTTTAAACATCAGAAGCCTCATAAATTCCAAATGAGAGTTGCCGCCGTAACAGAGCACTTTCCATTGTAAATCAATGCACCCAGCCGGAGGCACACAGTCCTCTCCGGGAAGCCGCTCTTCCTAATGTGATAGCTGCTTTTCAAACTCCAGTGGATAGATTGCTGTGAGCTCAGCAGGGTCAGCAGATACTTCACTTTGTCAGACCCCTGTCATAAACCCTATGAGATATTAAATCAAGATTTTGCTTATCTAAATCTAAGGCAGCCCAAGTGAGCCCCACACTTCCTCACGACTGTCTGAAAATGATTTTCAAACTACATTAAACAGCGTCACAGGAATCACAGGAGAAAGATACAGCTGAAGATTAGAACATGAGAGAATGCCATGTTATTCGCTTAAAGTAAAAATACACACGTGGCTACGTTCCATGGCTTATAGTGTATTCTGTTGTGACGTAGCCAAACTCGAATTGAGGCTGGTGAGGTTTTAGTCTTTGTTATTTTTTCCGTCTGATAATTAGGATTAGGCAAAACTACGACTCTGCAATGTGGTGGGAGGATTTGTTTTCGGTCAGGAATTAAACCATTACATTTTGCAGTGAATTTGGATAAGGGGTGTGGATCCAGTAATTTGTGTCACTTTCCTAACTGCGAGTTAGGGCGTTCTTCAACATTTAGATTTCTCAGAGAATAATTCATGGATCTTGATGAAAGGAGTCACACAGGCTTTGTGGAGGGATATTTATGAGTGGGTGCAGTGAATTTAAATGTTGTTCGACACAAAGTCCTTTTCGTGAAGGTCAAACTCGACCACACACAACAAACAATGACTAGCTCATCTTTGACATGAAAACATTCAAAAGTGAGACACACACCTAACAAGCTCAGACAGAACGGAATATAATCATGGTAGCATTAAACACTCAGGCATCTACTTGGCAACCCCCCTTAAAAAAGGAAACTCAGTCCAGGTCCAACTCGTTATAATTTAATAATTCAGCTCCCACCAGAGCTCCATCAGAATCAGTCTCTTGTGGCTTCAGGGAGCCCCCTGTGAACATGAAGATCAATACACCTCCTAAATCCCTGCATTCCATTTCACTTTAATAAGGTGTCACTGTTGTAAATGAGCGTGGCTCAAGCTGGAGAGGGCCTCCATCAGTCTGCGGGCGATGACTGATCGTTAGAGTTATTTTGCCTTGTCATAAAGGCTCTTTCCCACGAGTGGAGCCCCGCTGTATATGCAGTTTAATAGTTTGGGAATGTCCAATAGATCCTGGTTACTACAGTGTTGTCAGTTACAGCGGTCCAACAGCTCTCTCATCTTATTATTAGACACGTTATACATTCACAAGGTTTGACAGTTTAAATCAAATACATCTCTCTATTTCATTATAACAGCAGCGATTTCATATTCTTATTTTCATCAAGATGTGGGCGCAGCATTCTCTTCAGGAGTGGGAGGACTCATTACTCAAGGTGATTCAAAGAGGAGAATCAATATGGCTTTGTCATTATAGTCGACTTCACCTGGTTCTGACCCCATGTGTTGACTCACCCTGAAGAGCCTTACACAAGTGAATTGACGGCAAAAGCCACAACACGACTACAACTTATTTTTTCTCTTCTTTGTTGGATGCTCCAAGCACCTGTATGGTAACACTTCAAATAGACAAGCATTACATTTTAAGACTCAATTTGCTTGCGACGGCTCCCTTCACTGCGGTAAGTGTCTCTGCTCATTTCATCGTCAACATCTGTTGTCGCTCATTGAGTTGTGGTTGTGTTTCTAATGTAGTTCTGATGTGGCTTTGGTTGTTGTGTGTCAAATTTGCTGTTGTGTTGTGGCTCTTCATTTTTTTAACTTCTGCTATTGCTCTTTTGTGTGACTTCTCGGCCATTTAGTTGTAATTAACAGACTGTAACAGTATTATAAATATAGAAATGCCTGATTTGTGAAAGTTTCATTTTCAAAATAAAAATAACAATAGAAAATATATGTCAAGATTCGGTTCTACAATGATTTGAAAATATAAAAACATTCAGGGAGCTTAATGACAAATGCAATTGTGAGAAAGAGACAGATAAAATGCTTTAAATACTTTTGTGTGTTTGTGTTATAATGTATTATCTTTTTTTTAAGATAAGACATAAAAAAATGTTTTCACAATCTTGCTCTAAGCAGCTTAGTCAAATCCCCTCTCAAAATAAGGATAAGATTCCTGCTGTGTCATTCATGTTTTCGTTGTTCCGTAATCCTTCCATTCGAACGGCTTCACCAGGAACTAGAGTCATGGTTAACATCCATTTTCCAGAAGCTGCACTATTTCCCCCTTTTCACATTTCTGAGCCACATCCTGAGCTGTGTTCCCAGAAGAATCCAGCAGTGTCCTGTCTGCCCCGTTCAGCAGTAGAGCCTTTACGATCGGCACACAGCCATGCTGGGCAGCCAGGTGTAAAGGTGTCGTCTTTCCTTTGCTTACAGCATTGACATCTGCATGATGTGTTATCAAGTGGAGTACACATGGGAAACTAACACTGGTGCAGGCTGCATGTAGTGGTGTCCATCCTTCACGGTCCTCCGTCACATTTGGCTCTGCTTTGGCCGCCAAAAGCTTTGTCACCACTTCCGACTGGCCCTGGTGGCAAGCGAGGTGGAGTGGAGTCCATCCGTTCCCACCTTTAACATTCACACAACCACCCTGGCTCTCCAGCTGGACCATGGTAGCTTCATGACCTCTAAGGGCAGCCAGGTGAATAGGAGTCCAGCCTTGGAGGGTCCTGGAGTCTGGGCTGGCTCCGTTTGACAACAGCTGCCTGCATATGCCTGTGTGACCCTTCAGAGCAGCCAGGTGAAGTGCAGTGTACCCCTTGCTGTCCCTACTGTCAGTACTCGCCCCACCATTCAACAGCAGTCTTACCACTCTATTATGGCCTTCCCCAGCCGACAGGTGAAGAGCAGTGGAATCAGTGGCATCTATAACATTGGGATCTGCTCCCTTCGTGAGGAGGAGCTTGGCAATATTCAGATATCCGTAGGCGGAGGCTAGGTGTAGCCCCGTCTTCCCTCGTTTTTCCTCCTTTTGTCCGACTGCTTCCTCCGACAGCCGTGAAAGCAGCAGGCGCGCCACTGCCTCGTGGCCATTCTGGCAGGCCAGATGGAGGGGCATCCAGCCGGTTTTCTCCTGGGCATCCGCCACAGCACCTTTGTCCAAAAGGAGACGTACAGCTCTGTCATCACCGTTCTGAGCAGCAAAATGTAGAGCTGTCCACTGGTCCTCATCTCCCTGGGTGGCTGATGCCCCATGATCCAGCAATAGAGACATGATGTCATGAAGCCTGTAGAAAAGACACTTCATCTTTACTTTTTGACATTTTAAGAAATGCATATATTTGATTTGGTAAGGAAAGTTAAATGAGAAGATTGATGCCGCTCTTATTTGTGTTTATAAAATATTGCTTTGATTTTGCCGGGGAACCATCTGCTCTATATTTATCTTCTCCTCTAAGTCTGTTTCATCTGTGTTTCATATAAATTGTACGAATTGTTTTTTTTCGTCACCCTAGAATGAGCCCTTTATGTTTAAATACTTTATACTTGCATCGGGATTGGGTCCTCTCTACAGAAACCGCCATGTTTTCTGTAGTTTTTTTTACCATTTTAACTTTATCTTTTAGTCAGGGATGACTTAATCCACTACCTTGCTGGCATAAATTACTTTTCCCTTAATCATTTCTTTAATTTGTCAATACAGACCTGTACAGGACAGCAATAATAAGCGGCGTGTAACCTCTGGCAGTTGTACAGTTGACTTCAGCATTCAGTCTTAGGACGTGTTCAACACTCGAGGCATCTCCACTGACTACCGTGTAGTGGAGGAGGCTCTTTTCCCCTGAAAACAGAGTGCACACATGCTCCCTCTTCACAGACTGTCTGAAACTACGAAAGTCCTTTTTGGACAAAAGCGAGAGAATGCCGGACGGGGCATGTTGGTCATCTGTGAAATGAAAACAAAGAGAATTGTATGAGACAAAGACCTGCAGAAAATGTCTCCTCATAATACTGTGTAGAGCCATGTGCATGTGTACATAATGTGGGCTTCCTGGAGCCTGGGATGCTCAGTCAATATCAGCCGTTTCAGCTAAATGTTTTCGCATTTGTCTTTGAACAAATGTACCTATACATTTCTATTTTCACTTGGTATCAGAAATGAAAGGATCAGTAAAACATACTGTGAATCATCTATTCAATAATCAAGACAGCAGTTCAGGGAAAATGCATCGGATGGGGCTGCTCAAATGCCTTTTTTATTCATTCCACCACTGATGGTTGACTTTGCTTTTCAGTACCAACGTTAATATTAAATATATGAGAGCACTTAAATAGCACTTTTTAAATGTCAGCCCTCCAACCTTTGCATTGAAAATGATTTCCTGCTCTAGTGATGTGTTTACCTGAGGAAATGTCAGGCATCTTAGGCAAAGTCATCTAAAATGGAAAAGAAAGAAAGAAAACACCTCAGAATTTATCAGCTGTTACATAAATCATCATAAGTGGCTAATAAGCACAAATATCAATCAATACTGTATATGAGCACTTGGTCTTCAAGGTTATGAATGACCCAGCAGTTTAACACTGGTAGTATTAACTTATCTGCACACATTAATGCTAAGTACATTTTAATTATAATTACTAACTAATATTCCTGTTTTCAGCCACACTAAAAAAATGTAGCCATTAATATTTCTCAGAGACTCTCAAGAGTTCTTTAGCCTCAATTACACACCTCTACTAAAAGACTTGAAGATGATCAAACTCTGTCCCTCTCAATAATTAAAGGCACCAAACTTTCTCCACTACTTCAGTTTACAAGGCAATATATTTTTTTTGAATAGCAAATAGCACAAATAAAAAAATAAATGGTGGGATTAAGAAGAACATCACTGTAACAACTCAATTGTAGACACGCCACTCCTACCACTCAATCGAGATAGCATTGCTGTAAAAATATTACAATCTCCTAAACTGTGAAAGCCAAGTCCAAAATGGATAAAATGGACAAAATATTAACAAGCAAAGTTAAGGTACACCCAAGTTGGGCCCCTCTAGCTCCCCATCATCTCCATCGCCTATTCCACAACAAAAAATCCCTATGGTGCACTAATCCAGATATATGAGGTTAGGAGAGACTGGCTCCTTCGATACCAGCAACCTTTTTCATCAGCTGGTTTCAAAGTGGGTTTATAGATGTTTGCAATGGATGTGAAAAACAAAGATATCCTCTGAAATGTAAATCACACAAAGTCATAACAGAATAAAGCAGCTCTGCCTAATTACATCCTCACAGATGCCAGTATAAGTGTACTCTCTTGTAGAAGGACATTTTCCCCCAAACTCTTCATTAATCTGAACTGCCCATGTTGCCAATGCTGGAGCTGATCTCACAGTATCCGTCAAGCTGGGTATCAAGTGGGGCGCACCTTATGTATCGGGGGAACCAGCCAAGAATAATCAGACGTTTGTTCCTTGTCGCCGTTTCTGTGACAGTGGATTGGTCTTGGGATCTTCAGGACTTCACTCAGAGCCTCCGTCTTTATCACGATGTCTGAAAAAAATGGGATTGAGACCGAAATAAACGTCATAGTCACACCATGCCCATGTAGGGAGTCTCACTACATGGCCTTGGACGAGCGAGCTTACTCTAGCGTTAGCTCGCTGATGCTAACCATCAGACATTTAAGTGGCCGCATAAACAAGGGACCCCCGGGACACCTCTAAACGTTGACTCAACAGTGTGGAAGGATGCTGCTGCTGCGCCAGCTCAATCTCCCACTGCTCCCACTGCTCCAAATACGGGGCTGCGCTTGGGAGCTGGGGCTCTCGCTGCCAGGCTCACCGGGGGTGAGGCGGGCGGGGCACTCAAAACAGGTCAATCTGAGGAGGGCTGTTTTAGACACGGTAAAAAGAGTGCTGTTTTAAATTATCCTTGTGGTATTTTGACCAAAATATGTTACAGACATTTCATTAAGACCCAAGGAGCCATATCAACTGTGGTAAAATGGGAATAATATGTCCCCTTTAAGCTTCACTGTGGCTTCTTCTTGTTTGGTAGAATTTTTCTTGTTGGAGTTCCGTTGCCTGCAGCACATATGTGGTCCAAAGAAGAAACATCTACCCAATTATGAGTACATGTTTTTTACTTAAAATGTCCGCCGCTGACATTTCGTCTAAAGCATGGTGTACATGATGCAGTTTCGTGTTTTTTTCTCTCAGTTGTTTTTCTACGTTTGAAGAAGTCGTCACCATTTACCTCAATTGTATTGGATTTGGCTTCAACATTGTTTACCCCTGAGACTCCAGAAGTGTTTTGTTTAATCAAACACTTCACCCGCCTCTCCCTCGGCATAGTGATGAGGAGATGGTGAGTGAGTTTTCATTTTTGGAAAATCCTTTTAAGGGCACACTGGTCGTGCAGAAGTCAAGCCAGTCGTACAGGTTAAGCCTTCGAATTGCTAGTATCCTGTCATTATTCCCGTAATCATATCTTGAGTTGTTGAAATACTTGTTATGTTCCTTGTGTGTCAGAAAAAAAAAATCTACTTCTGCACCTGAGAACAGCGGCCTCTTCCTGCTATCCTGGTCCCAACACTTCTGCATGAGGCTGATCATGGGGTCACACTCGCGGGGCTTCTCCTCAGGTATCATCTCCGTACAGGGTCTCCTCCCTTGTGATACCTGCAGGAGCACTGTGGTCACGCTGCACCCTGGGTCGGCAAATGTGAGATGTGGGACACAAGGTACAACAGAGATGAAGCAATGCAGAGAGAGCAACCACAGCAGCTGCTGAGCCGGTTTTCACTTGTTTCTACACAGCATCAACACATTTTGCCAGAGGGAGGTGTGGGGGGGGGGGGGCGATCTGACTTTGTTGTGCACTCAGGTTATGGGAACATTCTTTCTTCAACTACACGCCACATGATGTCATCAGACATTCACTGAAGACAACCATGTTTACATGTTTGTCAAGTTAAATGCTGAGTTGTTTTGTTCATACTTTCACACAAAAATATAAAGTGTTCATTCATTAATTGAACTGTAGATGTGCTCGTTGCCTGACTTTTTCATCTTTAGTGCAGGTCTGTTTCCTGTCCTGATGCTATGCTAAGCTGAATGTAATGAACAGATGTGAGAATGGTATTGATCTCTCAGGAAAATGGGGGTTAAGACATTTGTAAGGTTAGCTTATGGTTTTGTAGTAAGATAATGAAATTAAACATTGGGTCAGAGCTGTGACTTTTCCGGACCAAGGTTCCTGTTTTAAATGATCTGGTTCGTTTTGGTTAGTTTTTCAGCTTCTTTTTCTTCTTCTTTTGTTTAATGCTGTCTCACCTTACTGCAATTTATCTGAAAGTCCGAACTACCCAAAGAAAAGTTTTCACACTGTAAAGGAACCGAGACATGGTTCAGTTTGATCTGGACCAAGACAATCGATTTTAGTTGGACAAAGTTTTGGTCCGCTGATGTGGACTGTGGTAGGGGGCACCTTTCACACCTGTTATTTTGTGTCGGACTAAACTGAAAGGGTCCAAAAGTAGCTGTGAAAGCCGCTTAAGGCTTAAATAATTGTTGCTTGGCGAGGTGTGTGGTCATTTTCAAAGAACACGGTTGTTACAGGTTTTTTCTGAAAAATAACTATGATTTCATCAGAGCCATAAATGAATTTGATAGATAATAATTTCTATTATTGTCATCGGTTGAGGTAAAATGTCAATAATGTTTGATTAGTGTTAAATTGGGTTTAGATTGGGTGATTGTGACGCCCATAGAATATGATCAGAGCTTTCATACTCCCTTTCCTGCTCCCTTTTGCACTACGGAAGTACGCTGTGTCATCCTGTTTTCTCAACTCATTTTCAGGCTGGTTCTTTCATTTCCCACCTGTCCATATCTTTCAGAATATTATTTCAGCCGAGGCCTGTATGGCAATAGGTAGACATTTGTCACACATTTTGAGTTTGAGGGGGTGTTATTATTTTGGACACTTTCTATGCTTATTGACAACATTTGAGACATGACAACAGTTTAGTTGAATCACGTCCAATTCCCTGTCTGGCAAGCTGCCTTGACCTTTTATGCTATTTAAATGGGGAGCACTGTGTCGAAACACTCAAGTACAATGTGACTCCTCGCGGAAGTTACACCTATAAATCTATTTGATGTGAAGATGTGACACATTTCAAATGAATTCACAACCTACCAGCGTACGGTTTCTGCTGTGTCAGAATCTCCCACATCACAATTCCAAAGCTGTAGGACAAAGCAGAAAAAGGCACCTCAGCTCTAATTCTCACACTCTTTCATTTCCAGGATTCAGACAAATTTAATGTTAATCCACCTTAAATACAGAAGTCAACTAAAAAATGATCTAGGTTTTTGTTCCAATAAAAGGTGCTATTTAACATTTGAATAACACTAGAGGTGAATTTAAAAGGGGACGAAAGAGTAAGTCAGACATGAGTATAATTTAAAAATGTCCCTGTTATTGTCATAGAATTAAAACAAATATCAGTGGAGAGCAAGGTTGCACTGTGTGAGTTGTGGATTGTGCACTGGGTCGGAAACAATCGCAGTGATTCTTTGCTATGGTGCAATTTCGAAAAAATACCCTTGGCAAGTCACCTGTAAACATCAAACGTAGTTCCTGGTGGATCGGGGCACTGAGTGAAGGTCTCCGGTGGAATGTAACTAATGTTCCCTCTTGCTGTGAGATGCTCCATGAACAACTTCTTGCTCATTCCCCCTTCCCAGTGGATCAGGCCAAAGTCCGAAATCTGTGTAGGTAAACACAAGAACTCCACATTTACACAGAGCTCAGAAGCATCGCAAGGTCACTTTGACCATTAACAGTCTCGTTGTCGTTTTTCTGAGCTTCCCTGACCTTGACATGGAGATGATCGTCTAGTAGGACGTTTGACGTCTTGAGGTTAAGATGAAGTAGCGGAGGTTTCATGCTGTGGAGGAAATTCATGCCCATGGAGACCTCATGAATCATCTGGAACTTCTTTGGCCACATCAACGTGTGACTGGCTAGGAGATTGTTAAGTGATCCATTGCTCATGTACTCCATCACCACAGCTGTCGCTTCACTACACAGTCCGTAGATGGACATGATATATTTGAATTTCACTTTGACGATGTTGGACGCCTCGTCCATTATTCTTCTGTGATGGAGAAAGTAACGTTCAGCGAAGGAGCTCAGACAATTAAAATGGATTTTTTTTACTTTTACCACAGTAAAAGCCTTTCACATTGTAAAGGCAAAGAGCAAACCTCACAATCTTTGTTATGTTCAGTACCATGCCGGTATAATAACAAACATGTCTTAAAATAGTTTAAAATCCTACCTGTAAAAGTTGTTTGGGCACATGGTTGTGTCAAAGTTTTTCAGGGCACATTTTTCCCGCCAGAGTTTGAGCTTGACCTGGTGCACCTGACCAAATCTGCATTCTGCCACTTTAATCCAGTCAGCCTCAAAGTCGCCCTTCGTGAAGTCCCTGAATTGGCCCGAAGATCCGTCAAAACAATCCATGAGTTCAGAGGGCGTCTCTGACAAAACCCCCCGCAGCACACGTCTTTAATCCTACACATAAACCGGGTTGATCCTGCAGATCAGCATCGATCAGAAGGCACCGCAGGAGCTTAGGTGTCACGCTGGGACAGAGGAAGTAGCAGAACGTAGATACGCATTAAAGTCAATGGCTGTGTGAAAGGCATGTGGAGTCATGCACACTTAGGTTACACTGTTGTGGGAGGATCCGACCTGCAGAACTTGTTTTGCACTGAGATGTGGCAGATCCGGTTCTTTCGCTGCCAAGAATGCTGACCTGGCTTTCAGTGAAACAGATGCATCATTTCTAATCTTTCCCAGAAAACCGGGCGTTTCTTCAGAGAAGAGTGAATTCAGCATCCGTACAGTTATGATATCTGATATGAGAGATATACCCATTGCAGACGGGGCCTGTATAAACAGTAAATGAACTGCCTAATGACCCATCCACTTCTATCAAATCACACTTTAACAAGACACTTAACCCCCTGCAGCGGCAATGGAACGGCTCAGTAGTCTGCAGTCTGACTTCATGATTATGGCAGTTTTCTGTGGCGCCTGTGTGCATGTGCGTGTGTGTGTACGCGTTCGCGAGTGTGTGTTTGTGTATCTCTCTATAGTTGTGAGAATTTCAAAAAGCTATTTCAGGGTTAATGATATAATGGGCTGCATTACGTCTTTGAATGTTCTCACAACTTCAGAAAGACAGGTTTGTGTGTGTGTGGGGGGGGGGAGTGCACACACACGCAACTCACATTTTCCTGCATTAGAAGAAATGACTGCTTAATGTAATGCGACTCACATCGGGGTACATGTTTAATGTCTTCTCATTCTTGCCATGAGCTATCTAGATGAAAAGATCATTACCACTCTATTGGTTTAAATATGAAGTATTGTTCAATTCTTGATTATGTTCGACCTTCCGGTGGTACACAGAGAACAGAGCTGCCAATCACTACTTTCCCTTCAATTAGGTGGCTACAGAAATGTTAACAATAACAACATCTATGAACAATACATTGAATACCTGCATGCAAATAACTCATTTGCATTAACCATCTGTTTTCACATGCTCTGAGGAGAAGCTCTCATGTGACGCAGGAAGCTGTCACATTACACACGTTTCCCATTCATCGCATCGTGTGGGACAATGTTATTGAAGATGTTTATAATTGTCTATAAATGCACAATCTTATTTTATGACAGTAATGAATCAGACACGTTGCTATTTTTCAAATACCCTGGGAGACTGGATTACCTTTACACCACGTAACTCCAATATGAAGCTTCAGGCAGCAGCTAGCTCACGAGCAGCGCCTCTACAGCTTCACAGGTTTAAGTGAGATGACCAGCAGAGAAAGTTACTGCCAATGTGTACTAGTACACCCAAACTCTAGCCAAGTGGCACCCAATGTTCTTGGCATTTTCTCCAGTGCCATCTTGTTGTTTTTTTTAATGTTTTTTAGGGTTGAGCCTTATTCGGAACTCAAGAACACTGCTGCTCACATACATGTGGAATCTACACATATTGGACAGCACCCTGTCAATCACACGGTATCTGTTTGTCCCAATGCATAACATGGTTAATGAAACTTCATGCTGTATTGAAGATGTTTACTGACATTAAAATCAAGTGAGAAGTAGGGTCTGTTTCTCATAGAGGTTTCAGGCTCCTCGGCATCAGCCTCACTTTTCCAAACAGGAGTCTTTGTAGATTTTTATAAATAGTCAATGAGTCCAGTATATAACTCTGAATTATGTATCAATTAAGCGTTTAGGTTTCTTAAATATTTAAAACAAAGTAGATCTTAATCAAGCGATATAGTCAGCTGGTTTTGTTGTCTGTCTCTGGACAAGTCAGACTAGCTTTTCATCCCTGTCTCCAGTCTTTATTCAAAGTGATCACTCTTTTTATGATGTTGGTCTTCTCTTATAACAAGAAAGCATATACGTGTCACAGTATTACTATAAAGTTTATTGTGAAGCAATTTTATGTCCTTTTACGTCCTTTACACGTCAGCTTCAAGCTTCTACCCAAACTAGAAATACTTCGCTGTTATCACATAATGTAAATAGTCTTAAAAAATGTCAAACCCAGCCAAGATAATCATATTCATATAGGGATATTATGTGCTTCACAATTTGTAAATTGCCTTAAATTGAATTCACTCAAATACCTTTTTCTGCAACGGCCAAGACTTCATTATGTGTAAACAGAGTATGTACTCTGACAGTAGCCCCACAGTAGCTGAGCCTCATCCCTTTCATATGAATCACTTTCAGTCTGTTTTGCTATTTTTTCCTTCACTGTTTAGGGCACAAAGTTGCAGACAAAACTAAATGAGATTAAAGCATTTTAAACAGATTTTTGTGCTTAGAGCCCTTTTTGCAGCAGGCAACAAATATGGAATTATTACTTTTGCATCCTATTCAATGCCCCTGTGTACAGGAAGTATTTCAAACGTTTTTTCCTCATTCTGTACTGATATTGGCCGTGCAACTCATTCAGCACACTGTAAATATCATTTTTAATTAGTTAAGATGTAAAGTGTAAATTCAGCATTGCTGCAAGATGACTTTGAATGTCTTTCATGATGCTCTGATATGTGAACTGCAGCCATTTCAGTTCTGGGTGCATAGAGACATTTACTGTGGATTTCATCTTTCTGTATCATTAAAGCGGGATGCTCTTTGACAGAAAAGATTTAAACTGCCTGGCTTATGTGAGAGGATTACGGCAATAAGAATCTCATCGAGAAGATGGGCCAACAAAGATGTCCTCTACCACCTTCCCTTTTTATTCCCACCTGCTGTTCTGCTTTATAGGCCCGTCAGTTGTGTTTTACCACCAGTCAAACTCCTTTTACAGCTAAATCTATCTGGGGACATGAAGTATTGTTCGGTGACGTTAAAGAAGCAGATGAACTCAGATCTGCACATTTATGCGCACACGCAGACACACAAACAGTGCGGACCACTTTCAGACGCTGCTCTGAATAAATTGTACCTGTGGGCCACCAGTAGCTTTGGCAGTCATACAAATATCTAGGCCATCTCCCTTGGGCTTCCTCATTCCGTTCACATTGCACATTTAGATGCACTATAGTTCCTGCTGAGCGCACGCACGCAAATCTCCACCACAAACTCACAACTGTGTGCAACCCTCATCGAGCAGCTGCCCATCACCAATCGTCTCCGTCTTTCTATAGCTTTTATGGATAGTCAATTTAGAAGGGGGGGAGGGCGTAATTTTTTTTCACAACGTGCGCCTGATCTGAGAATAGCTTCAGGCCTGGATTCTGCAGTCTTTTCTCCCCTCCTGAGGTTTAAGTTTTCATTTTCGAAGACACAGTCAGGATTAATGATTCCACTTCAATAGGATTTGCCCTTCCTGCTCCCTTTTAATCTGCTGGCTCACCCCGCAGGGCTGAGGTAGGGAGAGCATGTGAGAGTGAAGTGTGGTATGATTTGAATCTCGACACGTCCCATGGCCTATGTGTTTGTTGGGGAGAAAAAACGGTACTACAACATGATTGTGAGGCTTTAAGGGATTCCAGGTCACTTATTTTGCCACGATTGATCCTTGTGGTGAGCTGACAGAAGATGCTTTGGCTGGAACATGTGAAGAGATGAGCAAAGTAACCAGCCGTGAAACAATTAAAGAGAATCATCAACAAAACACACAGCTCAGCTCTGTTTTGATTTTGAACAGGTTTTTTTTCACACGAGCCACAGCCACATTAAAACCTATCATCATCATAGGTTTACACTGTATCTGAACCATCACTTTTTTTTGTAGGACAGTGCTCTGCATGGTTCTTGAATTAATGAAGTGTCAACTCCTCGCAACAGAGTGATATCCCCACCCTTCCTCTCTGTGGATGTGGGTGCGATAAGAGATGAATTTAACATTCACTCACGGCCATAGTTTCATGCTTCACTAACACACACTATTACATTGGACAGACCTCGTGGATTGATGTACCAATGAAAACCGGGTCACGATCAGCCTCCTGATAGGCTTCCTGAGGGGAGAAGTCTGTCTTCATTGATGGACCAACATTTAGCCAATCTCTGCCAGTCGCATTAGCAGGCGCCACCACACCCAGTAAAGGGCTGACTCGCTGGAGCCCAACGCTTCTCCATTGCCCCCTCATATCCTCCAATAAGGGACAAGTTTAACGCCAGTGTCCCCGATCCACATTCTGTGAGCATAGGCATGGCTACACAAGATAGAGCAAGATGAACAAGTGGGGTAGGGGCATATTGTAGCGAATGGCGGTGTATTATCTGCTATGTTAAAAGCTATCATATGCAAGGTGCGTGTTTCAGAATAGAACATTAATTGCCTCCTGTGTATCTCTCAAGAGCCTGGACTGTTAATCAAAATCCTATCCTCCACCACAGGTATGTCTGTAGAATTATAAACATGCAAGGTGCCTGGTAGAGAGTAATAGCACAGGGAATTATGAGGCACCAGATGTCTTGAGTGTGAAAAGGAAAAATTCCAATTTGCTGATACATTCTTCTTTTGTGCGACGGTTCAAATCTGGGTAACATCTAAATTAGAGGCCTCTGAAATATTTAAAACCTAATTTAATGAACAGCTGTATCTTTTTTAATTTGCATCGATGCACATTTGCCTGCTGAGTGGACTTTTGATTGAAAGTTTATTCATTAATTGCGGTGATGGGCTAAAACTTGTATGAATCCTTTGGAACCCAACTAGCAGTTAATTTAATTGAGCATTTTGTCACATCTTTGACTCAATGAATACTGTCTTTTATCTGCTCCCAGGTCTGTTGTTTCTTCTTCTCTAGATGGTTCACGATGCACTTTACTGACGCATGTGAATAGATACTGCTAATGAATGTTGGATTTCTTTGTGAATCTCTTCTTGGATTTCTTGTGGTGCTTATGGCCTTAAGCCATGTTCTTTTCCTTGCGTTTGGTTTTTGGGTTTGTGTGTAGTTGCTCATTATTTCATGTTTTACTTTGAGGCTTTTTTCCAAGATCCAAATCATCAAAGTCCAAAATGCATCATGAAAAGTAGTATACAACCGATTGTCATACTTTGACAATAATGAATGTGCTTTGATTTTCCGAACTTAATGAGATATTTCCCCTAAATAGCCAATCACGAGAGCTGTGCCAAACCATGAAGATATGATATGCATTTTATTTTAAACCTGTATTAAGGAGCTATCAATCTCCAGGTGGCTTACAAAGATTATTGATTTGCGGCCACTGAGTGAAAATAAAGGTTTCAGAGCAGCTTTTCTATTTGGGGGATGGTGTTTATTTTCCGTGTCTGATAATAGACTGCCCTCGGTAAGTGTGAAATTTGGCTGCAACAGCTGTGTCACCTGTGAGAGGAGGTGTGAATTGGATTGCTCCTCGTCTAGTCTGGCCTTTACTGGCTGTTACAAGCGGCCGCCAGCTCCGTGGCTAATATGATTGACTGCTCTTCTGTCTGTTGACTAATGTAATTGTGTGCAGCTATTTTGGTGTGGACCTGATCAGTTTAATTGGCTGTGGTTCCTCCTCGGTCACGGTAGGATCAAGTCAACACCTTGGTGCAGACAGCCACAGCCGGCTCATGGTGGAGCTGCTGAGGGGAGGGCCAGCAGCACCGGCAGCATCGTGACAGAAGAGGGGCCAGCAACAAGGACTATGACAGCAACCAGGTGCAGCTCTGACGGGTCTGAGTTGACGCCCTTGTCATTATCGTTTATTGTGCAGTCGTCATGACAAAAAAAAAGGAAGCTTCTTTACAATTTATCTTGCTTTTCTAGAATGGAAAATGTTATGTTGGGGGTTAGGGTTAGGGGGTTTGGCTAGGGGTTAGTTTGGAGGGTTAGGGTAAGGGGCTAGGGAATGCATTATGCCAATGTGTACATTTATATCTGCGCACTATAGATAAATGCCATCGTCACCGCTCGTGCATGCTCCTGAATGGCCTAGATTGATTGCTTTTTGTTTTAAGGCACAGCCAGTAATTATCTGTCTCCTCTGGGAAGGTAGAGCTCTTCACATCTTTTCAAATATGGAACCCTGTTCCGGAGATTGATGACTGTAGACTCTAAGGGGAGAGCACTGCTCTGCTCAGAACACTGTTACATGACACAAGGGGAATATGTAGCATGTGAGAATGAAAAATTCTATTGTAGCTAACAGGTAATTAACTTTTTTTTCTGAGGTAATTCTTATGTGGACAAAAGGTCAGAAGAAGAAATGTCTATTTCAAAAGGAGGTCTGGAAAAAGGAATTTAGCATGAAAGCAAACTTTTCCTTTTCATCTGAATTGGAGCAGTTCAAACAAGGTAGTGGAGATTTAATGTAAAGCTCTCATGTTAATGAAATATTCCAGGGGAATACGTACCCGGACATCAAATGCCAAGACAGAAAAACAATTTCAAGGAGCGGGGAGGAGGAAAATAGATCAATAGATGTGCACAGACAAAAGTTGCAATATAAGTGGGAAACCATGAAAGTGTACACTGTAGCTGCTGTTGTTTGAGCGATGCATTTTAAACACTGCACTGCATGATGAATTTAAATTGACCATGGCCCATGGCAAAAAAAGAAGAGACCTTTGCTCTCATGTACTAGAAAACATGAGAGGACACTAGAAACATCTGTTGGGTGAGATGTGGATGTGCTCTATAAAGACATCCATAAAATTAGTCTCCAGAGTTTATCCTCTGTTTCACCTCCAGCCTCTAACATGCACTTGTCAGATGATTCAGGTTTTCCCATAAAATCACAGGCCTCATTTCCACAACAGCAGGAGACCGAGCAAGCGTCCTCTGCTGCTCTGCAACTGTTATCCTGTAACTTTGCAAAAACCTTCAGAGTGCATGAGGACATGATGAGTGCCCTTGGCTGTTTGTCTTTATCTTGGTGAGTATTAGGCTACATCAGAACAACTATATTTCCATTTGAAAAAGCTCTGCTACAGATTCTCCAGGCATCCACAGTACAGTACAGTACAGTGTCCTCTGAGGGACAAATAAAGTTGTTTTGAATTGAAGTGCTCCTGAGTTTAAGAGCTGCTAAAACAAAGAAGTTTGGGAAAGCTGGGGGCCCTGTTTCAGTTACACTCACATCCTCTTGCTCATCAGGGGGTTCCAGTCACGACGTAGCCTTCCCCCGATTCGTCATGCTCCTATCACATGACCCCCTTCTGGAAGACAACAACAATCTGTGGCTACCGGTGTAGAACGCAACATGCATAATCGATCACAAGCGTTGCTGACCCGGTCGTCTTTGCTAACAGCTGTTGTGCTGTTAAATTCTGCATTTTACAATGATACAGCTGCATACATGTGTAGCTGAAGACCTATTGTTTCCTATGCCAGTGTATGGGAGTGGTCCATTTTGTCCATTTTAGTATGGACAGGGATAAAAACGGATACAGAGCAAAAAAACACTTGTGTGGACTGATATTGTTCCAGTGTCTTAACATGTCTTAACATTTAGAAAACATTTTAGGGTATAAGTTACGGCTCTTACGGTTGAGGAGAATGATTCATTCTCTCCATATTCATCCATGTATTTATTTACTTCTTACCCCCAGTTCTTTACTCGCCTTGCTCTCCCTTCTCCATCGTCCCCTCAGCCCACTTACATCAGCCTCTCAGCGCCTCGTCCATCTCCCTGTTTTCTCAGTGTCAAAGCCGGTGCCTCTAAATTTACATCACTAGCAGCAGCTCATTCTCTCCTCCCCTCACATCCAATACAGTGAGCTCCCTCTGAAGTCTTACCCTTTCACAGTCAGAGCGGTTTTTCAATAGGCGCTGAGATCACAGTGCACGTACACTACTGAGTAATTAATCATTTGGAGGAGACAGTTGGTGAAGCTGGCACTGGCTGACACGGCGCTGGGCGGCGGCAGCGTGAGCCCTGCAGGCACTGCTGCTAACCTGAACACAAACACACGGTGTAACCTCAGCAGAGTCAATCCCCCCCTTAAAAAAGGAAAAGGTGAAATGTTTAAGGACAAATGTAGAGGTAAAACTGAAGTAAAACTCTCTGCATCTGCCAAAGGCCACTGACGCAATACTGATCGATAATCATAAAAGCAGATAAAGGAGTCGAGCTTGCTCTAAATATTTGATATTTAACTGGGTTATAGCTCAGAAAAAAAAAGAAGAAATACCACGTTTGGTAAAGGTCATCTCTCACTTTATGTTGCCGTCATTACTCAAGGTTTAAAATGTCAATAAGCTTTGTGTTTAAATTCAACATTAACGTCTATAATTTACTCACTTATATGCTGAGTTTTGACTCAACGTCTTTTGTTGTGATTTCTGGCAGATGTTAAATATTTAGCGTTTTTTTTAATTATTTCTTTCCGCCGAGAGATGCTACAGTATTCAAATGATTTGTCCCGGGTGTACATACTTTTAACAAGTGTTCTTTTCAGACGCCCAATAAAAGTCAACAGCCGGCCTCAATTCATATTTTGACACATTGTAGAAGTGTTGCGTTTTTACTGCTGCCTCTTGTCGAGTGCCGAAGTACGCGGCACTTCCATCTATCTGAGTGATGCTGGCTCGGAGAGATAACGCCATCAAACTACACCAGTCCTCTGTTTACTGAGCGCACAGTATCCAGCCTGTATAACGTAAACCGCAACTCCTCAGATTGATGTAAATAATAGTAACACTGTTTCGCTTGTACTCACATTTGTAAGCAATGATGGTTTGTCAAACTTGTGTTCAGGGCGGCACAGGAAGTTTCCTTTTAAAAAATGTTGTGAATATATTTGTACCATTTCTACCATTTATTTTGGAAACCTCAGTTCAATTTCTAACATTAAGCAGCATAGGGGGAAAAAAGAAATCAAAATGAACGACTGACAACTTTGTGTTTTTAATGTAATGCAGCAGATGGTTGCACACAGATCAGCCAATGTCCTATAAGTTTCCCATAGTGTAGCTCTGCTGACTCGGCGCATCAATATTGAGTTGTACAACAGGGACAAAAATGACCGGAGCTACTTGTCATGGTCTTTTTTTAATGACTGAAGCTTTCTTTCTGGAGGGACACATAATATACCAATGAGACAACAAAATCCCCCTTACCAGCATATTTCAGACTTTCCTGTGTACCTGGAGAAACGGCAGCAGGTGGAGTTGGTGGGGTCAGGCCGGCCGGTCGGTGATATGCAACAGGAGGTGACCACAGGGTTTATCCAACTGTTATTTGTCCTCAGGTTGATGACCACCCTTCGTCTGCCCGGGGCAGGCACAGCATCACCAGACTTTGCACGGCTCCCCAGGTTCACGCTCATCTCTGCCGTGTAGTTACCGCTGCTGCCAAACAGCTCATCTGGAACATTTGTTACACCGGCCACAGATTGTCACAGCAGGTAGCAGAAGGAAACTGAATCCTGTTGGTCCGTAAGGATACCAATTCAAGGACCATACAAGGCACTTGTTTTCATGTTAGCATTTAATTACTCAAGAGGCTGATGGGAATGGAATTTGTTTTCAGGTAAGAGATGTTAATCATAGTGCTGATTAAATTAAATATGTTGTTGCTGAATAAAATTAAAGGGATTGCATGCATGATGGCTTTTGAACACTTTTAGCCCTCTGACCCTCAAATAATGGATTTCAGAGCGATTTAAATATGTCATCAGGAATTGTTTTCAGAATTTAGCCTTTATCTACTTAATAACTTAACAAAAAAAACTTTTCTAACTTTTCAGAATTTTAGGGTAAGGGTTTTGGAAATCAGATTATCCTGCGAGATAGAGATGAGATGAGGTCCTACTCCTGTGATTCAGACTCTATCTCCTGCAGTAACAGCCTGCGCCCAGACTCTTGAACTGCCATCTCTCCCTCTGCCATAGCACGCGCTGACCTGGTGGCATTTTGTGCTTCAAGTATCTCAGCTTGGCTGCTCCTCTATTTAATTGTGTTTTTGAATCTTTTTCTGGGAGCGGTGTCCTCTCAGAAGAGTTTATATTGGTCTGCTGGAGCTGCTTTGGGTTCAGATAAGGTGACCTTTGTTGCGGTAGCCTCCTGAGCCTCAGCGCTCTGTTTGTAAGAGTTTCTTTGTGTTGTTTACTCTGTGAGCTGAACCCACTCAGGTGTCCCACCTCTCTCCAAATGATCTGCTTTAATAAGTACTCCCCTTGGTTTCGCTGAAGATTCATCGGCCGTGCTCTCGGCATAGTCTCTGCACGCTTTATTTTCTGTCATAGTCTGATCAGCAGTGGCATCATGATCAGATTTGCTGGTGGGTGGTAAAGGCACAGCGGAGCTTAGGTTGATGACCTGTGGTTAGGCTTTTCCAGGTCCAGGGCTGTCGGTGCTGCAGTAACAACTCTCTAGTTTTGGGTCAGATGTGTGTGCAGCATTGAAATGACCTCTTCGAAAGTTCCAAGCCTGTGGTTTATACATTTTCTCTGCAGCAATATGATCAATTTTGCCCCCTCCAATTGTTGTTTTAGAAGTCTTGCATGACATAGCACAGCCATTTGTGCTGCAACTGCTTTTATTAAGAACCTCTGTGGGTGACATCCCTGTAGGGGGCACAGAATCACCCACAGCTCCAAGTGTCACTTAAACTTACCGAGGTGTTTTCCCTGCTTCCTGTGCTAGACTGATCTAATCAGAGTATGACCAGAAGTTGAGAATGATCTTCTTCAGTGACACTATTTGTTATATTCCTCTTTTTTACCTGTGGTGTATTCTCTGTCGTTGGCCCCTCTATCTCTGGGGGTCGCCTTTAACGAACCATCTCAGATGCCCTACACAGGTTCAGCGATACAGGCGCCGTCGTAATCGAACCAGGTTGCACGTGCTGTCTTTGTTTGATAGCCTGCACAGAGCTGTCAGGCTCAAGCTGCTCTCCGCTCAGTGTCTCTGCTGTGTTGTTTCTTTTCACAGCAGGAATGAGTTTACCAGAGGTTGTGGGAGGCCCTCTCGGTGACAGAGACTCAATTGGACTGTACCATATGCTCGGCATGTGTGGACTGAGATGACACTTCAATAACAATTTGCCTACTCTCGCCGGTGGTCGGCGCTGATTCATGAGCTCCTGTGGACACAGCGGGACAGCTGACCGGTGCCAGAGACACTCAATCATCGGTAGCTGCAGTGGTTATCTGAAAAACTCCCAAGTAACATTCATTGTCTACACATCAATCCGCTGGGTGGATGTGGTGGGGACATTGATGTCACCTCTGAAGTCCAGTGGAGCGGGAATAGCGTTGTCACCCACAGTGCCTCTTGGTCTGGAGGGATTGTGTCTTTCAGTTGTTTCGCTGCATGGTGCTCCACATCAGAAATAGAAGCATCACAGCATCCGACAGTGTTTTGGGTATTCTTTCGTGCCGACTTTTTGATTGAACAAATGCATGGATGCCACTTTGATCATTTGAGTCGATCACAGGTATAAAACTATTCGTAGGGTGCATGAAACCTCCCTTAGTGTCTGCACAGTGCGGTGAGTGGTCTGCATAGTAAAGCAGGTTTACTGTTTGTTTCATTATAACCTTTTATCTGTGACAGTTGATTATTCTCCGGGGATGATTTCAGTGTAACGTTGGCTTCCTCTTTGCCAGCTACCTTAAACAGGGTATCATGGTGATTCTCATCAGTGTTTTTTACTGCTGGTCTCTCAGTATGTATTAGAGAAAAAGAGGTGAATCCATCAGTGTTAACAGCGTGGTGTTTAATGCCGCCAACCAGGGAAGCGATCTTCTCATCCCTGTTCTCTGCCATTTGCTTTGTGGCTGCATCTGAATGCTTTTCTGACAAGGTCACGGTTGTTTGCACATCCTGACTCTCTTTGGTGTGATTTGTGTCATCACCAGTCCCCAGCAAGGACTCGTCACGGCCACATTTCGCTATGAGCTTATTCAGCGTCGGAGTCGGCATTGAATATTTCCTCCACTGAGGCTGATCTCGTTAGCTCTGTCAGGCTACAGGTGCCAGGTTAACTGTCACCTCCAAACAGTATGAGGTTTAGCAGGGCTGACGTGCTGCTGAGAGGAAATTGATTGTTTTTTGGCTTCAGGGCTCATTGATGCCATTAGGGTCTGTGCAGATCTCTGCTTGTTATCATCAACAGGAGCACGTAAAGCATCTGAATGGGCTGCCTGCTCGGACAGTCTGAACGAGCACGGCTGGCCTGAGGTCATGTCAAAGGAGGAGGCGGGACTGACTTATCTGAGGGGCAGACTGCCCTTGGTGAGGCTGCGACTGCCCCGTGGAGGCGCAGTCCTCAGATGACGAGGCTGCGGCTGTGGGTGGCCTGGCAGATGAGTCACGATACGTTTGCTGGGGCAGAGCAGGATTCACCGAAGCAGATGTATGTACTTCTTCAATCATGTTAGACATTAAAGGGCCCTCAACACTTTAGTCAAATGTACGTGCTCTGCTGGCTGTGTCTCCTTTGGGCTCTGTAGAAGTGAAGCAGTCTTCGAAACTCGAGTATCAAATTTATTCCCATCATCTGAAATCATGTGAATAATTTATTTACTGAGAGTAGAACGATTTACTCCTAAGATGGTCTGAGCTGCCAATCACAGGGTTGTGAGTGACAGCATATTAGGGATACTGTCTCCTACAGACTTACTGATTTGATCTCGCTGCCCCACCGAGTGGGGAGTGTGCTGTCTTGAATGTATCACCAAATTCTGAAAGTGCCAAATTCTGAGAGAGTTGTGGGACCATTTTGTGGTTTAGCATTCTCTGAAAATGCCCCCTCGACAACTTTGTCTTCAGTACTTTCTTCAGCGAGTGAAGACTTATCTCCGTGCTTTGTAAGCGAAGCCCCGTGGGTAGACACAGAGCTTTAATCCTTCGTGTATCGCTTTTCAGGAATTGATGTCATTGTTTATAGTTCTTGGCTCTGGCACCTCAGCGCTCGGTGTAGTGCTCTGTGATTGCCTGTCACTTTGTAGGAAAATGGATTATTTTTCATTTCAACAACTTTTGCAATATTTTCACCCAGATGAATGAGCCGATGCTCACTGGCCCCCGACTGTTTAATCAGAGTGTGGCAGCAAGACGAGTTTGTAACCGTGTGCCCTTCGTCTCTATTAAGTTCTTCAGAATTAGTAGCTGGTCCAGGGGAACATTTCTCATGTTCTCTCTCTCCGAGTCTCCCTGTTATATATATGATGTCTTCCTCTCTTGCCGTTTCCTCTCTTTGAGCCACTGCTCCTTCCTTTGCCATCGACTCTCTGCTTTTCAGATTCATCTTTATGTGTTTATTTTAGTCACACCTTTACCTCTAGCACCTTTTTCTTTCTTAACGCTCACTTCCTCTTGTCTTGGATCTTTGTAGTGTCTCAGCAATGCATCGTCCTCCCTTGTGGTGTCTTCACCTTCCTCTCTATTTTTCTTGGCCTTGTGGGTTTCCATTTTTCTCCCGTCCCTGTTTGTATTTTAGCTTATCCCAAGTCCAGTATTAATGATGTCCTCCTTTTTCCTCTCAGTTTAACAAGATTGAAATGATTGTTCTCTTTTGCTCTCCAACTTTTCATCTCCCCCTGCTCCATCGTCCTCATCCTGCCTCTCCAGTATCTCCTTTTGTCTCTTCCATTTCTCTGCCCTGCTTGCCCTCTGTCTTAACGTTCTCTTTGTCCTCATCTTCTGCAGCGACAGTCAACACCTTCTCATTTCTATCTGCTAGCTTTAGATTGTGGACCATTAGTGACTCTCTGAATTAAATCCTTTTAATTAGAGAAACTGTTACATGGTCATCAAAGCTAACATTTTTGATGGATTCCCTACAAGTCCAGACATTGTCAGTCTCTCAGAGGAGGTCTTCCTTGGCACTGTTGTAAGTGTCAGCATAGACGGCTGATTGTCAAAGTTCTGTATTGATTCTGAAAGAAACGATACAGAATATAGATGCAAACTTGTTGGCAAAAAACCTTGGGTCCCAACTTCAACATAGGTCCCTTTGTATGCAAGCTAAGTTTAGATAGTGTTACACTCTTCAATGAAGGGTTTGAAAGATCATCTCTTCGTGCCAGAGCGTTGGATTCAGGAGTTTCCACTTAAGAAGGCTGACAGTTGCGCTACGAGCTTCAATCAACCTCGTCCATGCAGTTGGATGTGATGCAAGAACACGTTTCCCAGCGCCATGGGGAGCCTCAGCGCTGACAGCCGTGTAATTTACCGACCCACTGCTGAAGTACAGATGCTGATTTGGAGCAAACACATTTCTAAAGTTTTTCCAGAGAACGTGGAAAACATTTTGCTGTTCAAACTGAAAAACTTCACTGTTGACTGTAGTTGGCGGTCACATTTTTTTCCAAACATCTTTTCTTTCCATTTTTCAACTGGTTTCATCAGAGTATGAATAATGTTTGAGCGATAAAATCCCCCTGAGAATTGTGGTTGTCGAGCTCACTCTCTTACTGACAGAAGTTTTATTACCATCGATGTGCCTCGTTTGTTTCTAGGTGTCTTTATGTGATACCGGCGACCTCTTGGCTACACCAGTCATTTAAATGCAACTGCTCCTATATCTGAGAAAAAAGATTTGACTAGGGAATTGTTCCGAATGCTTTGACTATGATTTCTAGTTTTACTAAAGGATAAACCCAGTTTATCTCTCACATCGAAACTACAATTCTTGAAAATGTTTCCTTATTTCCCTGTTCTGTATTTCTTCTTGCTCTCCGTTCGACTGTCGGTGTAAATGAAGTATCGAGGTAGTAAATTGATTCAAATCTAATGCGAGTCAGAGATGCTGAGGAAGGCATCAGGTGACCGTGCAGGCAGACCCACAGATTTCTCAGTGGACGCGGGTCGATCTTTCTGGCAAGTCAAACACAAGTTCGTCAAAGTGCTTCCTCTCACTGAATCTTCTGCTGTACCATTTTGGAAGATGGATTGCCTCATACTCAACAGAGGCTCATTTCGCCCCAGGTTTGAAATCCCCCTTTCATCCTTGCCCGGTACCGTTTGTCATTATTGTCATTACACAGCGCAGCCGGGTTATCAATTACACGAGGATGAGATGCAGATTGGACTGGAACTACTGGCCCTCTGTCAGCAGAGAGTCCATGTTTCTGTGAACATCAAGCAGAGTGTGAAGCCAGAAAGAAACAATCTTTTCATAATTAGAGATCAATGGGGTTTCTGATTCGATGTGTATCCTCATAGTTGATGGATTGTGTCCCGTTGGTGTGAGAGACGTTTTCCCCATTTCTGGAAATAAAACGCCTGCTGCTCGCTGATACAATTACAGCCAAAGCTTTAGTGATTTGTATTCTCTCATAAGGTCGTGTTGGTCTGGTGCCAAAAAAAGACCACCCCTGGAAGCTTGGCAGCCACTGCTGCTGCTGCAGTGTGTTGGTGTGTGCGCTCTGTAGTTGCTGCTTCTGTGCCGTGACCAATTGTGTTTCCCTTTCCCATAAGCAGATTCGTTGTGACAGTTGTGCCTTTTGTTTGTTCTGTGTGGTAACCTTGGAAATATTTTTTTGGCCCTCACTGAAAAGAAAAAACAAAACATGTCAATTTTCCCCCAAAGGCTGTCCTTCTTCAAGAATCAATGCTGTATATTCACATACATTTGAAGAGTTCATTAACTATAAATGTCAGGTTACCCCTAAAGCTACTATATAATTTTGAGTAGGTCAGGTGTACAATACTGTTTTGAGGATTGAAGGGAGCACCCTTGCCAACACTCCATTTTAGCTTATCTCCCTCAGTGATTGTGGACACTTGGAGAGTTCCATGTCATAAATTACTAATTATGCAGTATTTTTAGATATCTACATCTAGAATTGCAGCAACAGTAGAAAAAGTATAGTCCACTGGCGGTAATATGTAGGTATTATAGTACAATCAAAAACAATGCTATTAGTGCTTGTTGTTTGGGGTGTTTTATATTAACAAAAAGTATTGGCATGGCAAACTGACAAATTATTTTAACTTAGTTTCTTTCGTTAATATATGTTCATTGAAAATTTTAAATATTACTACTTTGGAGTCTTCGAATTAGTTTTTTAAAACAATTCTGAAACAGGTCCTGAAGAGATTAGGAATAAAAAAAAATCGTTTAAGAAGTTTTACCTTCATTTCATTATTAAATATGTATTCCTTATTTATGAATAAAAAGAACGCATTAAAAGCTAAAACCCAAACCTTACTGACAAATCAAAGACATAAAAAGAGGGTAACACCTCATAAAAGAGAATGTGAAATCAATGTAGCCTGAATATTAAACTCCTTATTTTAGGTGATTTTTTTTTATAGTGAGATTAATACATAACACACCAGCAGACAGTGAAACCTTTAAAACTTTTATAAAAAGTAAAATACTGGGTATAAAAACACTTGAAATACTTTTTAAAATGTTTTAGACTTTGCAGATGATGAGACCAGCAGTAAAACCGAGTGTTGGAGAGGCAATACTGAGTAATTATGGTAAATAAGAGACCTTTAACGATTAAGTGCCAGGTTTCTACTTCTATGCTAAGCCTCAACCGCACATCTCTCTGATCCACGTCTACGTTCAAATCCCATCAGTGTGCGAATCTGCTGGATCAATATCAGTGTTACAATCCAACAATTACAGTTCATGTACCACTGTACAATTGAACTCTGCAGAGTGGGTTCTTATTGATTAAAGCAGTTTCTTCTGCCTTATTTCTACTTCAGAATTTAGGACCCATTTTGGACTTTTGATATAAGCTATTGATATCGTTTTAATGTAAGTGACTGTATTCATGAAAATTAACTGTTAATTCTCAGGGGCTTAAAAAACAAGGAGAGCTAAGTACATTGCTCATGTTTAATCTTGTTTATATGGGTTAAGCAAGTAATAGCACTGTCTTGTCTACACTAAGTAAATATTAGATTATTCTTGGAACAGGCATAGCTTTCTTAAAAAACTCTACTTAAAAAAGACATAATTCAGGTTTAAATGCCTGTTTGGTCTAATGGTGTTTTTATTTTGTTTCTGTTGGAAGAGAACAATACATGAATGAATGTATAACATATGCTTGTCATGAGTTGATGAGCTTCACACAGTAGTGCAGGACCTCAAAGCCGTGTAGTTCTCGAACCTTTTCCGTATGTCTGGAAATTAATACAAAACACATTGACTTGGTATTCAGTGGGCTGGAATTGAATTGAAACCATAATTTGTGAATTTATGTGCCTGGGAACTAAAGATCAGCACAAATTCAACCCAGTCAGAAAAAGAATGATTGTTCCCACTGGCCGTTGTAGAGGCACAAACAATCCTGATCAATTTACGTACACTACGCCATTATGTCAGCAATGATTTTTTTCCCAAAATATATTTAAAGGTAAAAACTGAAATGTCCAATGGAAATATTAAATATGTACTCCAACCCTTGGCTGTGACACTTTAAGCTTAAGCACCTCCCATCTATCTTGGCCATCTTAAAGACGGTCGTAAGATGATTTTTTGTGATCACATTTGTTGTTTGCATATAGCTGTCAATGCGGTATTTCTTTTAGCCTGTCACTGCTCCTTCCCTTTGTGCATGGGTGGTGTGTGTAGTGGGGCTGAGAGGGCACCTGGGCTCAGATCGACACAGCGTCGCCAGAGCAATCGCTGCATTTAGCTGCACAGCCGTCTTCTTTGCATCCCCAGCAGCATGGCGTAGCAGCAGCCTCACAATATCAGTGCCCAGCAGATTGCTGGCAGTTCCCTCCAACTGAAGGCAGTTGGCCAAACAGAGGGCTGCATTTCCTAACACCAACTCATCACAGCTGGAATCCAGCAGATGACGTAAGACTGCCAGCTCTGTGTTGAACATTAAGTTACATCAAAAAAGGAAGAGGAGATACTTTTACATATATTAACATATATCAACACACACAAGCATGTACATGTAGACACAAACACACACTTGATTTCCATTTTGGGTCAACTCTTAAATAATATTCATGGACTAATGAGGGAGCCTGTGCGAGTGATGGAAACATGTCAATCATTTCTCACTTTTATCAGACTTCAGCAGCTCCTCTCGGGCCAAATGACTGCCAGCAGTGCACACTGTCAGGGTCTTAATGGCATATCTGGTGGCATCCTGCCCTGCTCCCTGGGTAAACAGATACAAAAATAACCCGGACGTGTTTGCAAACTCTCACTTTACATTCATGTCATGCAATGTATGAAGTGATCATATTCAGATCCATGAGTAAGGTTTACCTCATCGGAAAAAGGGTAGTTGTGTTTTCATCTCCATACTTTATAACATTGACTTTTTAAGTGTATATGAAGTCAATGTGCCAGGTCATCAGAAAGTCTTTTGTAATGCAGGGGATGTAAGTTCTATATATGTTGCACTTATAGTATAGTTATAATGTGATATAGTATTCTAAAAAACAAATCCTGAGGTCCTTACTCCTTTGTGTGTGTGTCACAGGACACTGATGGTGCAGTGAGAGGACAGGCGGAATCATAAGCCAATTTATTCAGATTTATAGAGTCTACTTTGTGTTGGTTTTAATTGAAGTCAGATTTAATCAAGCCCTCTCTGCTGCTACTTTACGTCTCCAAATGCATTGTCATTCACACATGCGCATCGCAGAAGCTGAGTTGAACCTTGTTACTCGTACACCTCGGACAAAAAAAAATCTACATTCAGCAGGAGAACTCTTTGGAAGGTGCCTCTGGTCTTCATCCGTAATAACCAAAACATCATTAACATAATTCCGCATATAAAATACAAGTGACCTATTCAAGGACGCTGTAGTGTGTTCTGGATGTACCTTTAGCAGCTGACACATGGTCCGAACAACACCCCTCTGGATAACAAGCTGCACAGCCTCAGAGGACTGGGGGAGGACAGTGCTCAGCACACCTGTGGCTCTCTGCAGGACAAAGAGGAATGTTGGCATTATAAGTGGAGATAACCACAGATTGAGTAAAGTAGAAGAGGGCAGATGGAGGAGAAATTGGTAAGTCCAGCACAAGATAAAGGGACAATAGCTATGGGACAAAGAAAGCTGAAAGTGAAAAGGACAAACCAGCTCCAAGTGGAGACAAAACAAAAGGGAACTGTGGCAATAAAAAAGGCAGAGAATAGACAAATAAAGACATGAAGCTTTATAGAGTGTGCCTGAAGCAACTGCAGTAGTTAGTTTCTTGTATTAATGGTGAAAGAGTTGTGTGAAAATCTGTTAGAATAAAAATAAAATTGTAGTGACCCTTTCAATGATTATATAGGGTGATAAAAACAAATCATAAATGTAAGCATGAGATTTAGAGAAAGGTCACATATTACTGCATGCTTTTTTTGCGGGCAGCTTGTGTAGAATCTCATATTGTTGCACTAATCTAACTGCGACATTTTAGGGTAGGAATCATGTGGTTTGAGCAGAGGAATAACTATAGAAGGAATGAAATGAGTATACTTAGAGCTCAAATTAGTAATTTCAGAGAGTTAGTTTTAAGTAAGGGCACAACTCACTCATTTGAGTGAATGATCGATGAAGAACTCATGGGTTAGATTATCTATCACTTTAACCAATTCAGCTTTCTGTTGAGTAGTAGATCTGCTCTCATCAGCTAGGTTCAGAGCAGCAGGAGGCAGCCATTTTCACAAAATAGCCTCTGATTGAACCACACCGTATTGCCTCCCCCCAGCTCCGAATAGCACATACAAGGTTAGTGACAACAACAAACCCTGACCATTAATTACAGGGATGGTGAGCCTATGGTCTACTAGTTGTATACGGCCCCACTGACAATTCATGAATACAATACAGTTCACAGTCAAGTCAACAAAAATACTATGTGTCAGCATAGTTACTGCCACTTTTATTGAAGGAAAGGACTAGCCATTGTGCTTGCTTTGCAGGGACCTGGTTACAATGATTGAAAAAAGCAACCGTTAAGTGTTGATATGCCTTGACAACCATGCAAATAAATTGAATAAATACATTTTAATTAACTTGAACCCTTCCCTGTGGGGTTTGTGTGGGCAACAAGCAGACTTCACAATAACCTTTTTGGGCTATGTTACCCGGCAACTCTTGGAAATCTCATCTGTAAGAAAAATGTATCATTTAGAATTTAATAGCTGTCTCTGAGTGGAGTACTGATGGCACAAGGTATTCTGTATTTTACATCCACAGATGTATGTTGTGATGTTTACGGCGAGGGGGTTTTCGTTTCTTTTCTTGTTATGTGTCATGTCGTGATTGTTGTCATGTCGTGGGCACACTGAGGCAAATTCCAAACAACTGAGTTGTGTCGCAATTAAGTATTAGCACTTGAATCTTGAAAAAACACCAGATGTCACCAACATACCTTTCTAGTTAATCTGTCTAACTTGCAATGAAACCAGAGGCATAACACGTACGTAAATAGGTTAGCCTGTCTTACACCAGATCTTGACCCAGCAGTGATTGTCCTGCAAAACAGAATGTTATAGGTATAGCAGGGTCGTCAGTTTCTTCTAAAAGCAGAAGTCTCCAGTTCAAGGAGTAGCTGAGTGATCTTTTGTCAGAGCACTTAGCTCTGGTTTGCCTGTGTGAGGTGCAATGGCGGAGTCTTGCAAGTTCACAATGAGAAGTAAAGCATTTCATGGAAATGAAGGAAAACCCTGTCGTTGAACTCAGTGATAGTTAATGGCTGTGTGACTTGGCCTTCATAGAGGATATTACTCTCTGCACTGAACGTCAAGCTCCAAGGTCCCAACCAGCTTCTCTGCCTTGAAATGGGATATTAAAGTGAATTGAAATACAAATGGAGATGAGTAACACTGCTTTTTCCTCCAAAAACATTTACAACACCTGAGTAGGCTGGTGAGTGCACTAAGCTAAAAGTAAGCTAAGCTGAGAAAAGAGCAGAGAACAAATTGTGTAAATATAAAACGCTGACGACATCAGGTGACAAGTCAGAAATGCTGCCAGCCAGCCGACAAGTAAGAACTAAAAAAGGAAGAAAGAGACAGATGGGTGGAAGTGTGTTGCTCTGAGGGGCCTTGCACAGGCAGTGTGAAACTGCCATAACAGCCATTAGCACAGGCAACGGCACCAAGAGCTGGAGTTGTAATCAACTGTATGACACTTACACAGGATCCTCTGAACATTGTGAATTGTTGTTACTTTCTTTTGTGGCACATTGCCAATGAGCTCACAAGCCCTGGAAAAGGCTTGTTGCTCAAGACAAATGTATTTTTTCTAGTTATCTGAACAAATGGCTTTTGCTTTATAGGATATAAACAAGTTTGGAAAACAAACCAACATTTTCAGCAAGCATCAGCGAAGTTATGTTTTGAAACCATAAGACATCGACCAACTTGAAAGCCTCACTAATGATGTCAGCGTGTTCGGGTTTCTAAATCCTACATGAATGTTTTTTGAACCCATCTAAGTACTAAAGAGTCGAGCAGAAGTAAGGTTCACTCACTGTGATAACTCCCCCGTCACTGTCGCTGAGCAGGCCTTGACAGCAGTCACACAGTGAAACAGCATGCTCCTGCAAAATGGCAGGGACAGACAAGTGACCAAGGCAATTCTCACATACATGTCACCCCTCAATAGGTGACACCACATTTCATGGCCGACGCAAACACTCCATCCGCTTCCCTGGTCCATTGTCTTTTACAATAAATGTTTTTAGCAGCAAAGTGTACTCATAATACAGCGGTTGTCATGTGTGTCACCTGTATGACCGGAGAAGGTGTAGTTGAGAGGTTGATGATCAATCCAAGCATGGGGTAAAGGATCTCTTTGTATTCACATGCACTGCACTGCCTCTGCAATGAAACCGATTCTTCCATGAATGAATTGTATACAATGTACAAGACTGCTATGTCATACATTCTTTGTCTTGTAGCACCTGAACTCAAATGAATAATTCAATGATTAAACGATGTGCCTTTCTGAACAGAGGCTGTAATCATACTAACAATGGCAATCGGAAAGGCGTCCCAACACTCTGGATCATGAGCAAGCTTGTGATGGATGACGGCGTCCCGAGCCAGAGAGCCAATGGCCGACAGCAGCGGTGGAAGGATCTGACGATTGTTCTTGTTGATACTTCTCTGTAAAATCGGAAAGAGGTATGTATATTTGCCTTATAAACACACACTCACACACACACTGTATACAAAAACCTATACATCTTACCAGTATTGATGTAAATGGCACAATGACAGACTCGGTCAACGTATTCCTTAAATGAATGTGAAATCTGTAAGAAAAAATTAACATTTCTTTGCACATTTCAGACAGACACACTGCGTTAAAGTGTATGTGCATATTCACACTATTAAACAGAGGCAGTATAAACTAGGGGTTGACTGATTAACAGTATATTCTTATGAATATTGGAATAGTCAGTATGGAATCAAAGAGCAACTTTAAGTTATCACACATGCATCACTATTTCAACGTGAGAACCACGCAAAAAGCAACCAATAAATTCTAGTCAGCTGCCATATCGGTCAATCCCTGTACGTCACAACATTCTGCTCACAATCACAATGAGCGACCTGAAGTTTAAGTTCTTCACTGCTCAGCGCGAGACAAGCAAACAAATCAACAACTCTGTCAACTGAGCAGGTAAAAGCTTGAACGTAAACCACATATAAGTGGTGCCTCTTTCCACTGTGAGCAAATAAGTGCCTAGTGCATCCAACAACCCCACACAGTCCCGATTGGTCTTTTACACAGTAAAACAAACAGCATGTCTGAGTCATCCACATAGCACTTCACGTCAGGTGTAAAAGCATTGATTGTCATGAGAGGCAGATGTATTTGCTTTGTTCCTCCACTGTTCTGAAGGCCAGTGTATTATAACAGCCTCCACCAGTCAAGTTGCAGTAAATTTGCTCACAATTTCCCTTTCTGTTCCTGAGTTATGGTGAGTTATTAACAGGAAAATCCCTTTGTGCAGAACCTTTTCATTTTGCGATGTTGAAAAATGACATTTGTCCCTTTGGATATAAAATATTGTCACTTCATAATTTCATTAGAAATTTGTGTGAAATCTTGTCAAGATTAGCTGTTGAATTATTGTAAAAAATTGTGTTTTAGTCACTTCAGTTTGGACTACAAGTGAACATTTCTACCAAATTAAAAGATTTTTGGCTTGAGTGAGATATCACATGCATGCGATGGACAGACAGCTTGATAGATAGATATAAAGAAAATAGCCATACATACAAAAACATACAAAATATAAGACGTGGAGTACTCTGAACCTGGGCAAATTATTATTATAACCTGTCTTCACAGAATTTTGGAGTGTAAAAAGTAGTAGGACTTAATGTTGATGTTAGTCTTAATCGGGCTATGCTCTGTAACATGTAAACAGGAATATGATTTTCAAATAGCAACTCATGTGAACAACATAAATCGAAATAATGTCTTATCAGAGTTAAGTAAATAGTTGGAATATTGCAGTGTTATGTTGTGGAATTTGGACAAGCTGCGAATCAATTTTCACTGAGACATAAATATCCACTAAAGCCTAACATTGACTTGGCTGAGCTTCCACAGGGAAGAGAAGAAAAGGACGAGGAAAGAGAGTTGAGTAACTCTCTTTGAGCTATACACCGTGAAAATTGATCCCCCCCGTTTCACTGCTTGACACCTCGACTTATTTCCCGCTGTGTTCGAGAGCCTGGGTCGTCCTTTCATGTCTGTTTTTATGAGGCGCCAGAGAGCGAAGCAGGTTTCCAATGGCCTTTTGCCTTTGAGTGACATTAACACTTGTATAGCACATGTTGATTTATTAAAGAGGCCACATTTTCTGTTTCTCCAGAGACCTCGCGTCTCATGGGTGGATTTTAGAGTGAATTAAAAATAGAAATATATTGTACAATATGGGAAGATAACAGCCTGTCTTGTGGATCATATTCTGAGTTCTGTAGAGTATCTGCAATTTATTTTCTTTTTTTCACGATGTAAAGAGAGTGTTTTGTGTGCTTGGCTGTTTATCCGTTATACTTGTTTTCTGCTGCAAAGTTCTCCAGAATGTTGACCGCTGAGTTCTCCAGCTGCTGCTTGGGCAGTAAGATACACGCTACAAGGTTCCTCACCAACCTTTAAAGGCAGATTAAGAGCAGAGTGAGATAAGGAATGAGAGATAGAGACAGAAAAAGTGTGAGTCCGCTAAACAACATGTTCTGATTGAGCATTTTCCACGGTTTCAATGAATACTTGCTTTAATGGAGGTGTGCACCTTGAGATCAATAAGTGTGATAACAGAAAATGAGCAACAATATTACTCATTATTCCTAACTTTTTAAAAATCCAATCTGCTGCAGCTCACATATTATCAGACATAAAGCTAATAGGAAATCCCTTAGGTCATCCGATGTAATTTGTTAAACTTGGTAACAAAGCAATACACATAGAAAATGTATGGCCCTGGGATAACCTAGAGCCTGATGGGAAATTATGGGAAATATTAAATATTTAAATACCTACCAGGGATGGGAGGATTCCAAAAAGTTTCAATAACTAGGGTTATTAGAATGTACAGGAAGCCAACAATCTCTACATGATATATAATTGCGTTTCTACATTGTTCGTGGGTTTGGAAGAGCGTAGAGTCATTTTTATTCCAGCTCTGTTATTGCTGGTTTCAGCTGCATCGTATAACACAAACAGAAATGTCTTACATGTGCATATTCAGGCTGTCCATAGCCAAGCGTCTGCCATGTGGCATTTGTGAGTACAAACACAGTAATGCCAGACACTCTTTCTGCACTGCAACATGCTCTGATGTTAACAAGTGAACAGTGGCCTGTTTTGTGACTGGGCACATCATCAAAATCTTCTGGTTTTCATCTGAAAGCGAGGGAAAACAGAGAATGATTTAAGTGGACACGCCACATGAGCATTGCATTGCTGTCCTCAATATATGCTTTGTTGTTCTCGTATATCAACATGCACACATTGTTAATAGCTGTGTAAAGAAATCGTGACAGTAAAAGTGAATAGAATGTTGGTTACAGCCCCCATGGCTCGTGTGATTTACCAACAAATGAGAGCATGATAGGAGAAAAGGATTTAGTATCACACAGTCAAGCTGTGCAGTGAGGACTCAGTGCCTAAATAGAGGATAATATTTAATTCCTGCCTCGGTTTTCTGCTGAATCAATGAGAGCCAAAAGTGACACATAAACCAAGTCGGAAAATTTGTAACTGGATGATCTACAAACCATTTCCACGACAAAGAGCCCTCCACAATCTCAGAACAGACAGACATAAGTCCCGACTGTGTGCATCCACTGTTTTCTGCAACAGGCAACTGTGGAAAGAAGAAACTTGATCTTTGCCGTTCTTATTTCCTCAAACTGTCAGAATACAAATCAAACTGAACCGTTTTCATTACGCGACAATACGCATAATGAAAACGGTACACAAATGTGTGTCTACAATAATGTAACACATGGCAATTGTTAATAATATGTACTTTAGGGGCAAATCAGAAAGACTGCAGATGCCACAACATTTCATATAGATATTTGGGGGGTAGGGGTTATGGGCGTTGAGTCTTCTGGCACTGATGCTAGATGGAATCTGTAACTTGTGTCACCTGTCACATGATAATATATATGTTTAAGCTTGAGGTGTCTGCAATAGACACATCACTGAAACTTGTTTCCTGAAGGTTTATGTTGTTTCTGTCTCTGTATGTGAGGTTTTTAAGAATTTACAAACTACAATAGAATCAGTATAGCACACACCACTGCCAAGGCCCGAAAGTCCCATTAATGTTATCAATCCAAACCACCGTTCAGTTCCCTGAATGTGCCAGATTTTTTTTCATTAAGATCCATGACATAAATCTTTCTACTCAATTTGAGTGAATCTCTTTTCTTTCTTTTGCTGTAATCCTACTGATAAACTCACAAATGGACAGAAGTAAAAACATAACCTCCTTGGTGAAGGTAATTTTACATCTCAGCAAAATATTTGTATTGTTTAATTTGTCTTTTCTGTAATTGTTTGTATGTTCTGGATGAGTTTGGTGGCAGCAGTGGCGAGCTCTTCTTTGCTACATATGGTTCACAGAACTTTCAGTTGGTAAATCTTCCTTATACCAGTATCCTTATTGTGCTTCCATCAAGCTCAGACTGCAATTTCTTTGCACTCTTTTTTTCTTCTTCTTTGCACTCTACTTACCCCGCATTATGTTCTAACTTGAATAATAACACTGCTAACAATGGGCAGCGAGTATGTGGCAAGTTAATAATAGCCTCACTGAGCTGACATGAGGGAGTCATAATTGGTATCTCGTGCAAAACACTCGCTCTTTCAGGACAAAACACAGAGCCTATGCTCATTTCGGCACTCATCTCAATCTCCAGCATGATCATCGTTTTCCTCTCTGGGCGATCACACAAACAAGCAGACAGAGAGAGGCCAGAGAATGATCGCTTTAGTTTAGGCCGTCATTGTCTCTGTATGCCCCTGTCTCTGGGTCCATCTGTCAGAGCTCCTCTGTGGGCCAACTTCTACCTCTCCCTCTGGTCTCCTTACCTCCTCACTAAGTCATTGCTGCCGATGATACTAAAGCCATTGTTCAGTCTGAAAAGGGTCTGGCCGTTACCTGTTAGAGGAGAACAGGAGATAGTGTAAGAGGACACAAAACAATATATCATCAGCGGGTAGCCTTGAGGTTTGAGGGAAACACAACAGCCCTCTCTATTAGTTTAGCTTGCCTTGTTTACAGTCAAAGGAAGGAGAGAAGAGAATCAATGAAATATGCTTCGAGAGTCAAGTACAGGTGTTTTCAGCTAGAGAATGTAGAAAGTAGAGCAGAGCAGCGGGATAGTACTTTCAGGGATGAAAGTTGGTAATGAAAGCCCTGCTTAGTTCCTATCAGTTGTGAGTCATGTAAGTTATGCCATTTTCAGTTGACTGGCACCGTGAGACAGGCGTTATATCATGGGTTATAACCCATTTCTTCCTTTGGATGTATTCATCCAAAAGGAAGAAAAAGAGCAACCGGAAAAGACTTGTTTTCCATTGTGCAAAGGACAGCATATATAGAGACAATGTCCAGTTCAGTCCATTACTTCCTAAACTATGTGATCTGAAGTTATATATGTTTTTTATTGGGGCGGAAACGTGATGTAACAGAACAACCTATCCACAACTTCTTTCTTAGCTGATGTATAGCTACATAAATACTGCTGAAAGGCCATTCACCTTGATAAGTTGTTACATTGAGCTGTTTTTAGAAAAAAAGCTGCAATTTCTGCCTCGTGGCAGTAGCTAAGAATGAGTTATATTAGCAGTGTGAAGTTTCAAAGTCGTTTGTTGGGTCAAAAACATTCACAAAAATGTTGGCAGCTGCAAGAGGTCGGGACAACTGCTGCTTGTCTACTATGGCCTCTTTTCATTCAGTAGAGGACTTGGTCAACGAATATCAGTTAGTTTTCAACCAGATGCCACTTCTATCAGACGGGCGCTCAAGGTGAAATGCGTCATGTCTTACAAATGTTCACTTTGACAGCACAAGAGCACAATTCTCCTTACAGGGCCGACTAGTCTGTGTGAAAAGTAACCTTGAGCAACAAGCACCGTGCCAGAACCAAGTAAAGCAAATACACATGGTTTTTCTTTTATAACCATTTCTCCCATTATTTGTTGTACTACTTCTATGAACAGTTGTAGTGTGCCCTCATTCACTTTTATGTGTTTTTTATACTTTTATGATACAAGGCAACCAGGCCTAATGTGCAGCTGCCCTGATCCTAAACCAGCCGTGGTAATAAGTATAAAGGGCTATGAATGTGTGTTATGTGACTTTATCTGTTCTAATTTCACCTGCAGTAAAAGCCAGGTAGATCTAATTCAGCAGTGTGGGAGCACTTTGGTTATTATTTAGCTGGCTTTGAACAAAAAAATCAAACCGAATTATGGTTTTGGAGAATTGGAACACCCATTGTGCGCATTCATAATTTAGAGGGTTCGGGGGCAGGCTGTCATATATCTACAAAGTGAATGGATAGATACCACCATTAGTGCTCCTACTTCAAATCTGACCGGAGTGAGTGAAGGTATGGTTCTGAAGTTTTGGAGTAGACACCTGCCATCACAGATGTTTCATTAAATTGCACCTGTGATGGCTTCAGAAGGCTTAATAGTGTTTGCTATCATCCAATAATAACCCTCTACTCTACCCCCCCCCCCCCCAACCACCCCAAATAGTGATATCAGTCATTTTATTTTTAAATATTCATAAGGTGAGTAAGGTGAATAACAATGTTACGTGTCACAGCTGGCTTAGAACTAGTCCACTCAGCAGTTCAGTAACCACATTACATCAGCAATCCTAGGCCTTGGAAACATGTAAGTCTTCTAATTGAGATGATCAGAGACGAATCACAGATCAAATCATGTCAACTTTAGAAATGTCACTCGCCACCGTCACATCTATGCAAATGTAATTTCGCAGTACATGGTGAAAGAGTGTATATACCTTTTTTTATATCGTGGCAGTGCTGAGGTTTTAGTTTTTTTTATTGTGGTGACATGGTTTTGTTTACAAGGCGGCAAATGGTCTACGATTGTCATTGAATGATAAATAGCAAGTTAATTAGTCCTGTCGCCTCATGCCCCGATGTTTACAGAGAGTCCCTGAGATCCTCTCATCTCTTCAACTCCTTCAAGTGCTCTTAACCTCACTTGTTGATTGTTTGCACTTGTTTCAGGCTCAAAGAAATTGTGTATTTGTAGACTAGTGGAGCAGGTTATTGAGGAAAGAGTGGTACAAAGAGATTCGAGGAGAAAGGTAATTGTGCAAGGCTTCTCCAGAGGATCACTCACAGTCAGTAACTGCTCGCAAGAGAATCTCCAATCCTCCGCAGTAGGAGAGGGGAGTCTGGTCGGGCCTTGACAGATTCTCCAGCAACTGAGGAACGGTTGTCCCCTTCCCCTCTCCCTTGTCAAACTCTAGCTTTGCATTCATTTCCCGAGCCTCTCTCTTCTCTTCCATATCTACCTGGCTCAGGTATTCTGCAAGGAGAAAACAAAAGAGATAAAAAGAAGGAAGAAGAAAAGAGGCAGACTGATATAACAGAAATGTATTCCACGGCAGTAACTGTACTGCACCGTGCTGAACTGAAAAAGTAAACTGAGCAACCACCCTGAGACGACCTTCCCTCCCGCCCTGAGCTGTGAACATGTGCTCAGGTGGAAATAAGTGTGTATTCTGTATTAAAAGTAGGTATGCATTACAAATATAATGCTACACAAAACACTGTGAATAACTGAAGGATGGATTGTTTCTGATAATCCTAAAAAAAAAACTGAAGGACACAATATAATTACATTGGGGAGAAAATACAATGTATTTTTTTGACAAGCTCTAGGTTGTCATGAAAGCGTGTCAAGCCATTAAATGGGCTGCAGTCAGCGAGGCAGCATAACTGACAACAAACAAGAGAGAGCCTCTCTATAATTTAAGCGGATTTGAGTGGCATATATGGCACCAAAACTTAAACTGTGGTTTTATATATAGCCAATTCCTCATGAGAACAAACGTTTCCTGACCTCACCCCTATTTTCACTTACCTTTAACCATCTTCTCCATTCCATGTTCAATTTCCACTATCTTTTCAAAGCAGTGTCTTGACTGAAAAAGAGAAAAATTTGGTTCGTCAGTGGCTATGATATGCTTCACTGGTCTCTCCTCGGCCAATGGAAATCAATAGGATCCTTGCCGCTCCACAAGTTTGCAGAATCTCAGCACAACAGTGTGGTATATTAAAAACTATGACGCACATTGAAACTGAATTTTATAGTTTGCTACCAGATATAATAATGTAAATATACGTCCCTTTTCAAATGAAGGGACATACCTTTAAAATAATATTTAGCTTCCATTCTTCATGCTTATATTTCCATCAGGATTAATATTACTTTTGTTCCCTATTCCAGCCATACTACTCCTATGATGTAGTTATGACGGTGAGACGCCAAGTGGCAGAAACTTGGACTATGGGCAGAGAAGGTCTCTGGTTCGTCTCAGGTTCAAATCCACGGAGAGACAACAAAAGACGAACCTGGATTGATCTGTCCAAAAATCCAAGAGTCTCCCTACCCTGTCTAGTGCCCCTGAGCAAGGCACCTTACTCCCCCAACATCTGCTCCCTGAGCGCCGTACATGGTCGCTAACTGCTCTGTGTGTCCTGCACACAGATGGGTTAAATGCAGAGGTTGAATTTGCCTGCCATTGCATGGGTGTGTTGTGCATGTGTGTTTGGTATGACTAAACATATCTTAGAGAGCAACAGGTGTGATGGGATATATTGAGCGATAATTATACTCACTTTATTATAATTCTTCAGTTCCAGATATGCTCTGCCCATGTGCACAAAAGCCTTAATGCACCTCCCGTTACACTGGTAGAGAGAGAGTGATCATGGGGGTGTATTAGTCAGAGCACTTCATCAGCACCACATCTGCATGTGGTGATTTCACATTTTTGCATAGATAACACCAGGACAGTGAGGAAGAAATATTCTGAATTTAAAAGCTTGGTGATGGTGGAGTTACAGAACATCTTTGGAAAAGTTCCTTCCTGGAACTATTCATTATCCAAAGCTAGTCATTTCAATGCAATCCTACAACTCTATGACTCAAAACCACTATTCATTTTCATCCACTCGAATGTTCAATTCACATCACAATGCTCCCGACAGAACATTTTTGCACCACTGTTGACCCATGTCCTGAGTGCAGCACAGGACCAAGCATCGCCCACCATTCACACATCCAACCCATTCTCTTACCACCCATGTGCCCTGAGGTCCCAGGTCCACAAGGACAATGCCTCAGAAGCCACTTTGACAAATGAGGCAGCAGGGGAATGACCCAAGTTCCTGGCACAGGCCTTACCTTCAGAGCCCATTCACAGTCACTGATGGCATCCTTGTACCTTCCCAGCTTGATGTAGGCCTAGGGGGATTTAGACATAGGACCGTAATTGAGCATCAAAAGCAGACAAAAAAATAGAGTGGCACCCTGTACAGCACATACCCTGTTCTACCAGGTCCCATTTCATAAAGATCCTTGAGTTATTCTTATGGACATTTTTTTAAATGTTAGTTTTTTTAAACGTTCGATCTCGCAATGTTAAAGGTAAGGAGCTTAAGATAACGAGCCTCAACGAAATTGAACAGGTTCTTTCATGATCTGCCTCACATCCTTTCACTAAGTTTATTGGTAATTTGTGGTCAAAGTTTTTGTTGCTTATAAAGAAAGAAGCAAATGGATTGGGGTGAAAACAAATCCCTCTTGATGGGGCTAATAATTCTGGCCACACTGTAGCATTATTAGCAGAGTTTGTTAACATATTGATATTATGGTTTAATTAATTGCATGTGGCCATAACAACATCGCAATTAAAAATCCGGAGATAGTACTCAAACGCGTTAGAACTCTTTAGAAGCGTTCTTCATTATGTCGCGATGAATCATTAATAAAATGAACAACAGAGAAACATTGATGTTACTTGTGCTCGGTTGGTGTACAGCTGCTGCATGTCCCGTAGCTCAGCCACACCATCACTGTAATACTTCACAGCCCTTTCATAGTCTTTTTGGGCATAGGCTTCATTCCCCTTGTCTTTGAGTGCTGTGGGGATTCAAATAGTACAGCAATTGAAATTACGTGTTGTCAGCCTAGCAGAGCACAAATTACAACACGCCATTCACATCAAACGGCATCTTTAAAGAACAGGGAATCTCTCACCAGTTGCTTTTTTCTGTTGAGCAATTCGCTCCACTCTCCTGTCTTCCACATCTCCCTCCATGAGCTTCATGAAACTCCCTGGTGAATAAAAAAAGTCTGAAGCATAAGTGCTACATGGGAAAAATGAGGAAATTGTAAGGGCATGTCTCATCAGGCAATATTACGCATTGCAGATGGACTGAAAGTTTCCCCTTGGCAGATTTCTGTCACACGTTTTAAATGAGTAAAATGCCAACATCAGCTAACCCAACTGAGGCTACAAAAGCAGTTTTTGAATTATGTTTTGAAAGTCATCCCCACAGGGAACCTTCTGTGTGTTATTGCTAGACTATTCTCCCAAAAGACGGATATTTAATAGATATCAATTGGAGGTAATTTGTAAAAGCAATTTTGGTGTCTCCTCAGTCTCAAGCATATAATTACTTTTTCTTTGAGATTTAAATGTTTGATGTGTTGGTGGTGGTGTTTTCACATACTTCCGTCGGTATGAAAGGTTTGATGCATTTCATTTGCATTTATTGAGTTTTACTTCAGGGAGAATTGAAAAGTGTTGCTTTTGATGAAAGGATATTTGAATACAGAATACCCCATTCAAGGAGCTGAGTCGATTATGACGTGCTTACAATGAGTTTTTATGAAAAAAGTTGAATACCAACTTTTAAGATTACCACAGCAACTTCTCAGTGTTTAAATGTACTCCACACCAATGTAGAGACAGATCCTTTTTTCATGGCCTTTGCCACATGGTCCAGTGTTTGAGTGTTTCTACCTGCAGAGGATCGAAGCCAACAAACACCAGGCAGCGTTACCCAAATTACCAGTGTCCCCTGAAGGGAAGGTGAAAAAACTCTTACAGCACCAACAACAGCCAATAATTCATCCTCTATTTTTGCTTTGTGCTTCTGGTTGGGAGATGCAAGTGGACATGAAGAGAAGACTTGTCTCTCCAGAGTAGTTGGCAGTGACATTTCTCTCCCAGACTTGGTAGTTCTATCCAGAAGCACAAAATATCAGGTTGATGATGTGAATATCAAAGGATGGCCTGCCTGGCCACCTTACTCCCCATCACAATCAGCCCTCTCAGCCCATCAACACTATTTTCTGCTTAAAATTAGTTTGGAACTCAAACAACTTCACAAAGCCACTGTGAAGATAGCCACCAACTACCTCAGCCACTAATGGTTGTGGCTGAGGAGAACTTGCAGGTCATTTAGTCTTAGCCTCACTCCTGTGAGTGCGGGGCTGCAAATGTCCACGAACCTGAGATAACTCCTGATGCAATGCTCTAACCATCCCGCCACCATCAAGAGGTGCGACTTGCAAAATCACATCTTAATCTTTTGCAGGTTCTGCTAGCATAGCATCATTGATGTTAATTTTACCTATGACATTGTGTTCTGAGCAACAAATATTGTTGTTGCGTCCTATAAGCATAGTTAAAAGGCCTCTGGACAAATAAATCAAGAAAAACAAATCAATCATGACCCATCATTTACATCCTCTACAAAGCAGGAAAGTCCTCACAGTGGCATTTTGGTTGTTTCATAAGGGAGTGAAGAATTATTCTTAAGCTCTTAACAACCCTCTGCCAAATAAACTAACAAAAATAGCACAAAATGAGGAGAAAGCTGAACTGAGGACGTGGTCAAGCCACTTTAATACCACGGACACACTTTACCATGCATCTCTTTCCCTACACACGGTGAGTCACCAACCTGTCAACTAAGCACAGTTGATTAAAAAACCTTAGTGTCACAGCTGCAGTAAACTTTTCTGTGCGGCTAAATAAAAAGGGCTCAAATGTTATGAGAAACTGCAGCCCTGAAGTAATGCTCTGTAGTGGAGGAATTGGAGGCTAAAAATAAACCCCTCCACCTTATTGTTCGGAAAAACTGATTGACGTAAGACAGCAGGCTGCTCCATAATCAAGGCCATTGATATTCACACTTGCTGCTGGAACCAAATGTGAAATGGACTGCATGTTTTACAGCTGCCTCGAGCAGTGAAGTGAAGCACATCATTCAGCGAAAAAGCATATTTTATACAGCCACATTTAAATATATATTTCTATGGTGAAGTTAAGTTCTCTTCTGTATTCTGTTAATCAAAGAAGCGTAACATGATCGATAACAACACATACAATTCATCGCAAGGGACAAAAACATTGACTTGTTTTTATTGTGGCTCACCTGGACTTTCATTCTGCAGACCCTAGGGAAAACACATTGACAAATGTTAAGAAGAAAAATCCCTCCCTAGTCACCTTGTCATTTCTACCGGACAAAAAGGGGCAAAGTAAACAAAACCACTGGTTGTAAAAATGTGCTTGACAGACAGAGACAGTGAGAGAAAAAGAAAGACAGACAAACAAACAGACAGAAAGAGGTAGAGAAAGAGTGAGAAGGACAGAGGCAGACGGGGAGTGAGAGCAGGTGTGGAGGGCTCTGTGTGTCTTTACAGAGGAAGGCTGGAGTGGTGGGTTTGTGTTGATTTTAGTCTTGTTGACTTTTGTCCTGCAGGGTTCATCCAAGGCAGCAATGTAGCAATCAGCTTCCTCCATCGCCTTTTGCTGGACTTCAGCATCAGAAGATTTGAGTTCCTTCACCAACTCACCTGGGAAGAATTCGTGCTTTATTCCACTATTTACAAACTTCAATTCAACATCTGTACATTTCATTCAGCCCAAATTGTGTATTTACTCTTTCTATATCGAGCTAAGACTATAACTACTGTTTCATCTGTCCATTTTTCTTGATTAATCAGTTCATCTTTAAATCTAGAAGACATAGGAAAATAGCAAAAGAAAAATCCCCTTCATAATTCACCACATTCCTAAATAAAGTCTTTAAATGTTTGACGGACAGTGTTAACCCAAAAATAATCTCTTCATCATCTTTTTTGATCACAAAAATTAACAAATCTTAAAATGTTAGTACTTGGAATCAACAAAGGTTCTATTATTTACAATATTCAATCAACCCGATGAACATGATAAATTTCCCACAATTTCATGAAAGAGGACATCGTTCAAAACAAAATAGTACTTTATATAATAATAATAACTTAATAACATGAATAATATCTGTCTCTTTATTCTTTATTCGCTATAGATGAAATAACACCGGATTGTGAACTTTATAATATCTCTTATGTCGACGTTTTACTAAATCAATCTATATGGCACAGTGAACCTTCTGCCTGTTCAAAGCTAACAAGCTGAAAAATGACTCACAATTGTTCTACTCACTTATTTTGTCAACATTCTTCAGAAACCTCTCGACGTCCTCAACTTTCTCCATCTTGTTTTCGTTCTCCCAAACTTCTTTTTGTTATTAAATAAGCTATTTAGCTCTTCGTAGTGTTAGCGAGCGCTGACTTCAGCGTCACGAGTTTGCGTCGTCCAGTTACCCAGGTGACGCGATGCCTTCAGGGCCCGCCCCCAAATCCAGTAAAGAAAAGCTGAAGCCGCCCGGGTTGTCTCTTTGCGACAGAATATTTCGTATAAGATGATCACGAATATGTGTTGAGTTTGAAGGAATCGAACTGTTGTTTCAAACAAAAGATAATCAGAATAAATTTTTTTTTTTCAAAACTCACAATGCACGTATGACAACGTTGTTGTCATACGTGCATTGTGAGTTTTGATGTATCCGTTAAAGCAATTGAAGGCGGCACTGCTCACGCTGGATTTAGGTGGTCCAATTTTTTCCTCATTCTTAAACACCTTAAGTGTCAAATAAATGTTTTCACGAATGAATATGAATCCTTTACAGAGTGCTATTTCTTTAATAGACTGTTAAATGTTTTAGGGGTCTCATATAGATGCACATCTATATTCTGTGTATCCTTACTGTGCTTCCACGTATGTGCAGAAAGATCAAATCTCCTGCACACTTGAATGTGCTCTTTAGTGTTTCTCTTGTTATTTGAGACTCCATCAGTTTGAACTCCCTCATCACTTTTGTCTCAGTTATGGCTCAACACTGCCTCTCTGTGGTAAATGATACATAGGACACACGGACGAGCTCAAACAAATCCCTGATTCTCATCAACAGAGCGGATGAACATTATGTGTTGCAATAACTTTAGGAAGGCGTAAAAGGTAACTTTTTTACATTGAAGAAACACATATATAAGGTGAGTGTAATGAAAACAGGAAGGATTTCCACATTGCACAATGGATTCTGCATTTGAATATTAAATAACAGATGTAACTATTTATTTGTTCATAATGCACCTTTAATGAATTAAGACATTAACATCAAAAGAACAATGAACAGGTCAAGTTGATAGATATGGGTTTTTTATCATTTTAAACAGTTTTGGAAAGCTGACACACACCCAACAAGTAGATCATAATTGCATATTTAGTAACCTGTGCAACTTTGCAAACACCGTAACTTCTGGATCTGTTGAGAATACAACGCGATGACAGAAGGTGTTCTTGAATGTGAAGTGGTATTTTCACACAAATTGCCGGCTGTCAACATGAAACAACTAATGGTGTTGCTGTGGAGGCGTGAGCTGAGACACAAGCCCACATAGAGCTGCAGTACAGCTGCAGCAGGGTCCTGTATTCCAACCAAATTTGAAAAAGCTTCCATGGTGTGACACGCAGGCATCCCAAATAAGGCTGGCAGCTGTTAGTGCCTATCTGAGGTTTTTGCTGCATCGACTTTGGGGACATGCAGGGCAAACTCTCTACATTTAGGTGAAAAGTAAAAGATTTGTCTCTAATGCTGTGTGTTAGCAATATGTTGGAGAATTAACAGGTCACGTAAGTGATCTATTTTCCTTTATGTGAATATTCCTGCATGCTGCATAATTACAATTTACCTTTTTAATATTTTTTTTTTTTTTTTAAATCAGACACTCCATTGTCTTGTATCCTTCATCATAATTCCAATGGTTAGAACAGTTCTGATATTATATGTATGGATCCAACTCTCTGATGCAGGAGGCTAATATTTCTTATTTCTGGTGTTTCGTTCCCTTTGCCAGACTGGGCCCCATTGATTGTCCCCCAGAGGAATTGGGGCATTGACCTCATTCCAGAGCCCCAGCTACATTCCAGTCAACAACCACCACGGACAATAAAACTGTTTCTTCTCCCATTCACACAAAGCTCATAAAGATGAAAGCCCGTCTCTGGAAACACTGGTTTCCTCACTTGCTGTTCTAAGTGATTTTGAGTCTCTATCAAGTGAACGATTACTGTGCTTACATGTCACACTTTCCACAGTGGCAGGTTTTTGAAAAATGTAATAATTATATAGCAGACAGGAGTTTTCCGACACCAAGAACTCAATCGTGCAGCCAGAAACGTGCACAGAGAGGACAGTCCTAACAACGATGAGGACTGTGATGAGCACTCAAACATTAAAGCATCAGAGAAACAAATGCCTCTAGATGTGACCAGAAATAGACAATTGCTTTAAAAGGGAGTCTCCTGATGCTGTTAATGCATTGTGTCAGAATAATTACTAGACTTCATTGTGCATGACACCTGTTAATAAAGCCTACTACAGTGCACAAGGTGTTGATTGAAGGGAGGACTGGACGCTTCAAGTTATTTTGGTCCGATGGCTCACAGATGGGATTTTCCGTGTCCAGATTCTGAGTGCTGTGGATGCCACAGTGCCATGCCTCAGAGGATGACACACACTTGCAGCACAATGCTGTCATTGATTAAACGCTCTCTCTCTTTATCTGCCTTTGCACGATAAATCGGCCCAAGGCTCCAGTCTTTCTTCTGAGGTTATCTCAGATGTTCAACTCCCAACTTCCGAAGTGCACTGTGAGACAGAAAGTAGTTAGGAGTTAGACTGTGTTGTTTTTAAAACTTTTAATGGTAAACATGATTGTTTAACAGAAATATGCTGGACGGTGTCTTTTCAACATACTTACCATCCCATGTTGTTTCATCACAGGTGGAACGTTATAATACATACACAGGAAAAATACATTTTGGAATTAGAATTTGACTACGGAAAAAGAACTAAGGCTGCAGTTATCGATTCATCAATTTGTTTGTCTTGTTGAAGTAATAAGTAAAGATTCAGAAGAGGTTAAAAGGGCATCTTCCAACATTTATATTGGTTAAATTGAAAACAGACCACTAAATGCACTAAAAAACAAATAAATAAAAACTAAACTGACTTGAAATGTATAAAACAAAAATGTTGAATAAATCCCAAAACAAAGACTTTTGATTGAGAACTAAATGTAAAGGTATTCACCCTAACATTTAGGAGAATGCAAATAGAAACCAGAATTAAAGAACAATATGGTAGTGAACTTGGTCTTGGCCTGTAGGTTTCCCCTTGCTCTCTTCCAATCAGGAGGATGCATGCAACATAGTCACTATGCCTGTAGCTTTGGGAGGAAGTGGTTGCTCAATTCCATGGCATGAAGCAGTCGCACCAGGTGCACAGTCGCTCATCTGTGCTCTGTTGTTGAGAGTCCTGTGAATCTAGTTTGTTTGGCAGTGAGCAAAATCATCTCCTCGATTGAGAGAAGTAAGAAGTTAATTGGCACTGATTGCGGCATTGTGTAGCCAGCGATGGAGGATATTAGATATGGATACAATTATTTATAATTCAAAAGCCAAAGGAAAAACATCATTAGGAAGCTAAACTAAGATGAGACGAGTTGAAAAAAAATTGATTTATTCGCAGAGAAAAGAAGGACGATTCCAGTTATAATACAAGACAATACACTATTGGATGATTGTCACAAATCTATTAGTCCTATTCTGTTTCTCAACTCAATGAATGAACCAATTAACATTGAAATCTGCTTTGCTGTAGCAACCAGGATGCATGTTGAAGATGAGATGATGATCCAAGAGCATGAAAAGGATCTTTATAAGAGGCTTTATGTTTTGAATGAATGGGGCCTACGAGTAGAAACTAATAGAAAAAAGCAAAGTCATCCCTAAATCACAAACATATGAGGTCCTGGGGAAAACAATGTACAGGTCTCGATTTGTTCAGTTATCGTCTGGTTCTTTCCCATTGTGAAGAGAAACATGCTGGTTAGTAAGTCTCCATGGAACATATCTTTTGTTATCGTATGTAGGTTCGAAAGAAGATTAAGCTAATTTGTAGCATGTATGGTTTGCATATAAGAAGTAAAGTAAAGACGAAAAAGTCCATATGGGCTGCACATTGGAATGTGCATGACGTAATGGAATAATGGAAATATCCAGCCAACAACTAAAGTGGCTCTAATGACTTCAAGCTGTTTCATCAAAATGATCCGAGCAGATTTAGTTTCCGTTGGTTGAAGTGAAGTTAAAACACACGACAACCATGAGGCTCTTCTGGCTCCTCAGAGCAGTTTGTGTGTAATCTTGGAATTTGAAGTCACCCCACATACATTAAATCTACTCTACCCATTAAAACCTAAGTATCAGGAGACCCAACCAAAACCATAAACATTCTCTCAGTGTCGGGAAGCCATTAGTCCTGCTCAGCCCCCTTAAACCACACCCACGAAGGATAAAGCAGCATGGGCTGCAACCCCCCTCCAACCATTCAATCCAGACACAGGCTGATGAAGTAGAACTTCTATCTACTTCAGGACAAACAAAGAGAAAAATATGGAAGCAGGCAGGAGCCAATCAGTCGCTCCATCCTACCTGGGATGGTCCATCTTCAACACTTTGTGCTGTTGTCTGCCAATTGGGATTGCTGCAATCGTCTGCTCTTGTAGGGTAGGTGACTTTTCCTAATTACCAAACTTAACTTTTCTTCTGTTTCTGATTTACATTCTAAAAGATGCCTCAAAATCAATAACAATACAAACTGCTTTTTTAAAATCATTTTAAAAACCTTGGTTATTATTTTTTTTTTAAGGCACAAAATGCAAATACTGCAGGAGAATCTGCCATAGCTCAGGATGCATCGAGGACAGCCAAGATCCTTAATGTCATCGGGCTTGTGTGTGGCATCATTTTGCTCATCATTATCATCGCCTTCAAAACCACTCAGAAGTAGTGAAGGGGCTTCGAAGACGTCGGAATCTCAGCAAGCCTTTCGTCTGCACATTGAGTTCCCTTCCCCCCACATGTAGGACCCCTAAAAAGAACCAGATGTCCATGTATTGCGCCTGTTTTGAAGACATCCTGGAAAGATCCATGCTGTTGTTCTGGTGTTGAAACATGCATGATTTGTGTACGGAGACAACTGTTTCCTTTTTTTATATAATGGAATGATTATATTTTGTTGTTTCTTGTTATATATATATGAAATAAACTCACAAACAACTTTTTTGTGATCTGTGATTATGAGAGCTAAAGACATAAATGTAAAAAAGTTCACTGGCTACTATACTGGAAGATACATACCAAGTTTGCTTTTGTCTCACGTGTCCATTTACTTTAAATCATAGGAAATTACTGATGATGTAAAGAAAAATCAAAAAATCCTGGGCTGAGAAACAAGGGTACATCGATGCTTAATTTCAAGGTGAAATTCCAAATAATTAAAAGTATAACAGCTAGGAAGTATAGAATTCCTCATAGTCATATCATTAACCTTGAGAATCTACATTTGTATGTATCTACCAAACAGTAACAAAACGATCTGAAAGTAATTTGTGCATGAGCTACGATTGACATCCTGTTTGCCACATCTAAACCACACTGGGTTTCGTTAGTTGGGGTTCGCTACATGTTTTCATCCAATCTGCTCTTTCCCTTCTCTCTCTCGGGCCTCTGAGCTCCTCTCTCTCAAAAGTCCCTCGAGATGCGAGAGCAGAGATTTCTCCCTGTGCCTCCGCTGAAGTTAATAAGCAAAGCAAATAACACAATGAACAAAGAAGCCTCTATGTGAACGATAAGAAGACAGGGTTATTTCATAGTTACTGAAAATATTCGGTTCTTACATCTTCAAGGAGCAGTCCTGGGTTTGGTTTGTGAAGCCTGTGAAGGAGGGAGGCATGGTGAAAGTTGGACAGAGTCCCATGGGAGACTCCTGAAGGGACCTGTTGGTCTTGATACCCCACAAACAAATTGGCTTCCTGTCCTGAGGGACACAGACCCCAGAGTCTAGCGTTAAACAGCTCCCCCAGGCCTGCCTGCAGAACCTGGGATGTAAAGTCAAACAGACCAACCACATTTGAATTAAAGCCAAGCCAAAGTAAACCAAATTAATAGTTCATACTTCAGCTTTATTTTTTTGTGGACATAAAAAAACGAGTTCTTGTCTGTACCTTGAAGAAAAGCCTCTGGAAGGCGGGACTGGAGTCCGAGCTCATGTCTTTAACTTTGACATGGGCCAGACAGTGGAGCAGCAGCAGAGAGAAGCCTCCAACTGACTGGAGCCTCTGGCGACGGACAAAGAGCAGCTCCTCTGCTTCCTGTCAACAGAGCGGTCATTCACACGGTACTCTGAGCAAGTCATGCAAAACATATTTTCAAAGTTGCTCCTTTGCTTTGGTTGTGTGGATCCCTCTGAAGTCTGATGGAATGTGAATCAGCAGAGGTGAACCCCAGAGACAGGATTTGAATCCCTGAACTCATGCAGAAAAACAGGAGGGGGGGGGGGGGGGGGGGGGGGGCGAGCAGAGAAGGAATCTTTTGTGTCCAGAGAGCAGCGGGGCTGAAGAAGATGTGGAACAAAAGCTTTCACTGGTTGGATCTGTTCACTGAATAACCCCTTGTATTTCCCCTGAGGCCCTTTCAGGGTGTACACAGCAAACGGACGCAGAAAGCTGAGGCGTTGCTGGAGCGGTGTCTCGTGTCCTGATTAAGTTGGTTCAGTTTTCATTTTCTGTAGTTTTGATTATTTGAGTATTTGTCTGCATTATCTCTCATGTCATCACTGTCACGGAACTTATCATTTGCAGTTATTCTTCTCACGGCAGGTCAATTACAGCAGCAAATCAGCACATTCAAATGCAACAACTACTTGCAACTAAAAGTCCTGCTCTTAAAATGTTAATGAAATAAACACACAACATCTGCACATATAGTATTAAATGAAAAGGAAGTCATTGATGTTGTTACAACAATTAATGATACTACACTTACATGCTGCTTACCTTGCTCTGTATGTTATAAGCCGGTCCAATATATTAACCACTTATAGTAGCTATAGCTGTCAGATACATTTAGTCTTTGTCTCCAGCTGTGAAGTGGAAGTAGCATCAACTGAATATAATACAATGTTATATAACATCCAATGACAACAAATACACTAAAGACTCTTACTTCTTCTGGATCTATACCACAAACTGCACAGAGAGCGGGCCAGGATCTGCAAAGCTCTACGTTCTCATGCACAATTCTGTTTCAGCAGAGAGCAGGGAATCCTATAACCACACATTCACAGAGGCAATGGATATTTCACAGATGTTCTTGACGTTCTCTCCATGGAATTCAGTGGGAGTGGGATCGGACAGTCTCAAATGAACAGCAGTGTTTTACAACTTTTACCGAGTTGTTTTTCTGTTAACTATCTGTGGCCAGCCTGCTGACCGCCTGTGACACTGAGGACAGCCTTGACTTCACTTTATTGCCCAACTCATTTACACTGGCACTGGACTATGTACCAGTATGTTGTTGTTTATACTTATGGTAAATTAACTGTATTTACATCTGTCCGATCGACAAATTAAGGTGCTTTACAATACAAATCACATTCACCCATTCACATTCTTTTTCATTGCACACCATTCACATACTGCTGGCACAACCAGGCAATTTGGAGTTCAGCTTCCTGCCCAGGGACACTTCAGCCAACTGACTGAAGGAGCCCGGGATTAATTATCTGTTTGGTAGACGAACCGCTCTACCCCCTGAGCCACAGCCACTCTTATGTTAACACACACTTGACCAATTGGAACAAAATGTAGAGAATTGACGCCTTCTCAGATAATTTGTACCTGATAAAAGAAGGAATTTCTGAAGGCGTTGTTCAAGTAGTTGTTGTTCGGCAGACTGGCAGTTATCTGAAGGGAAATAGCTGGAGTCTGTTGGAAAAGAAATACAACAACCTGAGTAATTCTTGTCAAAGTATGCCAAAGTAACATAAACTCATCAAAAAATATTGAAATGCAACTTTGTCTATTCACTTCAACAATAAAGAATAATTAATAAATAAAAGTGTTTTTGACAGTAAACGATATCAACAAGAAAATGCATCAAAGAAAGGGGGTAAAAGTCTTTTTTAGATGAGTCTTAGGGACACAGTTTATGTTAAAAGTGTTCCTGCTGCTGAATTAGGCCTCAGAGGCTCACATGAAATTAAGATTTAAACGTTAATCAGGAGGCCAGGCCACTCAACGCTTCAGAATTAAACAATAAAAGCAATTTTGAAAGATAAATAGAAAAAAAACAAGTTGATAAATCAGAGTGAAACTTTGTCACCAACCAGTTGAAGGCTGTGTAATGTTTGCATCAAGAAGAGTCCATGTTGGTAGACCAGGAACTCTCGGGGGTTGAGGACTGACGGGTCCACAGGGATCAGCTCTCCCTCACATTCCCACTGAGCATCAAGGATATCGACGAAGCTGTTGCCTCCGTCTGCGCAAAACACAGAGAACAACTATTTCCAACAAGCCCTTAATACTGCAGTCTATTGATTGCTGCAAAAGCTCTTCACCTTTTAGCAAAAGTAAAAAAATAGGACACCTGCATTATTCATGTAGAACCAAAGACCATTTAGCTGCTGTTTCACCGAGATGCAGTAGGTTAGGTTGTCCACATCAAGCTCACTTTTGAAAATTCATCCCAAACATTTTCACGACATTTCACTTGAAACCACAATGTGAAACTCATGGTAGCAACTGGCTAAAGGTCATGGGGCTCCCCATGAATAACTGTACAAAACTGCATGAAGTATCACTGAAGTAAATATAAGTAATACAAACTTTACTAAATCATGAAGCCAAACAAACTAGCAGACGTTCCAACACGTGGGGTTCAGGAAACATCTCAAGGTTCCGGAATGTGAGGGACTGATGTACATCTACATCTAAATAATCACTATGTTGTTATCGGCCCTTTTTCACGAAATTAGACCATCACATAATGGGGCACTTATTCAGTATTCATGAATATACTTCAAAAATATTTGATTGAAGTTTTCTGCAGGTAGAGTTTGTAGTGGAAATCTATCTCGAAAGATGTGACATAAAGAGTTTCTCAGACCAGTGTTGTCCTTGAGTCTTTATTGTGAGCTCTACAGAGGGTAACACACATTCAGCAGCAACGCTCAGAGTGCAACCAAGAATAGTTCAAAAGGAAGGTTTTCTTTTTGCTCAGTGGGGTTTTCATTTAGAGTTTGATTCTGTGAGGAAAATATCTCTTAGATGTGAATGATGCTTGAGAGTTTATGAACAGCTTCTTTTTTTTTTATGTTACCAAACTCTACTACTCCACCTGACTTACCGCTGAGCTCTCCTCTCAGAAGCCCCGCCCCGCCGGCCCAGCCCCTCAGCTGCAGCTCTACGACTTTCAGCTGCTGGAACAGAGGAGAGAACTCCAGCAGCCTGGTCCACTCCTCCTCTGAGGCATAAAATGAATATACATGGGTAAAGTTTCCATGACTCACTACATGCAGTGCTCCGACGGTGCACGTATATGAAATCACAGCGTTACCTGGGACTGTGGGGACAGAGATGTGTGTGGGCTGAGCGGACTCTTTCACAGGACGGTTCTCTGTTGGGAAATAAGTTGAAATGACTCATTATCGACGAGGGAAAAGTTTGATGTTTTGTGATCTAATCAGTGTGAAACTATGGCCAGTAGACAGTCAGTTTGTTCCACTGAGAACTTGACGCATTCTCCAATTTTACTCGTAGTCTGAGTTTTCTTATGGGTTGAAACATACTTTACAAATGGACCAGATCTGTTGTAGGAGTCACATGAAATTCATTTAATTTTCATAGTAAATTTGATTAGTTTGATGCAATTATTTACAAAATATTCAGTTTACCAAGTAACTTCTCACATTATCTATAGTTAGAAGAGTTTGCAGAAGTGACGAGCCACACTCATGCAAACTCAACGTACAGACGAAAGTAAGACAAATATCAGATGAGAATTTGAAAATATTCTGGCATGAGGTCCAGTGACTGTACAACTCACAAAAGAATTTGGTTTGTCACTTTCGTTTACTCTGTTCATAAGCTGAAGTTACAGAAACAGAGGATACCTGATCTCCTCTGTTTCCAGTCTTCAGTTTCATATTCCAGATTCACACATAAGTAGCACATAAGAGTGGCGTCTATTTTCTCACTCAACACTCAGCAAAGAGAATATGAATATTTTCCTTGGAATTAGTTAAAAATCACACAGCATATCTCACGATGTGAGAGGAAGTGAATGCATATTCCTGGATGTACCCCATTGTGTGGATCTGTGCAGGAATTTACTTTGGCTCTTTTTTGGCCTGTGTCCTCTCCGTCCAGCAGGTTTCTGTCGATGTCAGTTCTGTAAATTTTGCTTAATCCTGCTGACTGACAAATAAACAGACAGAGGCTAAAACAGAACCTCCCTGCTGGACTCATTTCAGAGGTATGCTTTGCTATTAAGCCCGAAGCCTGGATGATTGATTCCCTCTATGTGCATGTGTAAATATCTGTGTCTCTCCCCAGACTTCTATTGCCAGACTTAAGCAGGGAAAATGCATTATTCTCGCTTACGTACTGTAGTGTAGACGAGCACGGCACAGTTCAACAGTGTGAAAGGGGCGTGTCACATTCACAGATTTAATTTCTGCTCACCCTGGGAATGGACGCCCGAACAGGCGGTGTGTGTCTGTGAGTTGTGTGTTGGTGCCGAGCCAGCTGGCATACCATTGTCCTGGGGCTGAGCTACACTAACAGGCTCCCTCAGAGACTGGGTGGAGATTCCTTTGGAAACACAGATTATTAGAGACACTGAAAACTACGTGAGCCAGACATCAAACCAAGTATCTCCTTGAGCGGCCGTGAGAATTTGTCTAAACAAAGATGATTCTCAAAAGAGCCAGGACACATTATGTTGAGGGACTTAAGAGACATGGAAAGATTTGACGGAGACATGAATGATTTTAAACCTACCCCAGTGGTGAATGTAAGCTCTGTAACCTTTACATATTCAATCTAAGTTTTGGCACATGCAACTTGATTGTCAAAATTATAATAGTCATGATCTCCTTCTACTCCATCTCTAGTCTCCAGAGACGATAAAGAAGCAGAACTTAGAGAAACAACAACATCCCGACTCTAAGACACATCTGGGGTTTTTTAACTCAAAGACACACAAACTGTTTTATTTGTACAAACACGGTGTCAGTTTCCATCCACTCTGCTCTAATCTTGGTGCATTTTAACCACCAGCTGACATCCCAGTATTTCTAGACATAGGAGGCTCTCTCCACACACATGTTATCACAAGGGTTGAGCGGCTTTGGAAGTGCATACCTTTCACCACAGGCACGGAGGCAGTCCAGACCCTGGAGGCTATCTCCAGCCCGTATGGCGGTTTAACTGATAAACCTGAAACATGCCAGAAAGCAATCTTAAAGAAAGAGCCTAGTAGTATTCTATGTTTGAGACCACAGCAAAGAACGTATTGATCCTACAAACAATCCTGCCCCATTGTTTTGTTTCATAAATCTATTAAAAACACATAAATAAGACTCAGTGACTGGACCCCTAACTACCATGGATATGGGCTCCTATGGCATATTCCTACGGCACAGCTTTTTGGTTAAGCTTTTTTAATGAATTGATCGATGTACAGCGTATGCAACAATTATTTTTGATCTTTGGAAGAAACAGAAGTACTTCATTGCTTTGTTAGAAATATAAAAGTATATTATAAAACCAGCGTTATCCTTTAACCACAAGATCGGATTGTTAAATCCAGTGAGAAGATCAAAACAGAACAACATATTGATCATACAAACAGGTATTTTTCTCACACCCTAATTTACTGGCAAAGCGGCTCCATTGTTTTCACTAAATATCCCAAAATATATTGAAAACACATCAACAATCCTCTGTGCTGCAGAGATTGACATGGCCCTTCTTTTATATGCATGGGCGCGAGTTTATTTTGAGTCAATCCCATTTACCCTGTCCTGCTGCCAGAGATACTCACTGCAAACCACCAGTGGCTTATTCCTATGGAAGAATTGTTCTACATTGTTAAATAAATTGAACTGTATACTGTCGGTTTTGTTGACGATAAGAAAAAATGTATAAATAAACCAGCCTTTAACCATGATACCAGACTGTTTCGGTAAAGATAATAGTGTTAGATGCAGGAATCCAGAGTGGAGCTCAGAGTGAGGAGACGTGTGTGGCAGGATAGAACGAGATCATAGATTGCAAATCAAAACTCAGCACAGTGAGAAGCATGACATTTGTATCACTGTGAAATGCATGCCATTTTCATTTGTGCTTTAGAACAATACTGTATATCACAATATTTACATCTACTGCAGCATAATTGAAAAGATGATAGACCTGTTACTGACTCTCTACCTGAGACGTGATGATTGCAGGTGTTGGGGGAAAAGCTGGCTGACTGTTTTTCTTCGAGCAGCTGGTTCAGTCTCTCCAGCAGAGGCAGAGCCTTCTGCTGAAGCAAACCCATGACCTTAGTCGGCCTCTTCCGGGTGCACTGGACCAGACCATAGTCCTTGTACCAGAAGTTACCACACAGCACCGCCTAGACAGTTACCAAGAGAGAAGGAGCTCAAAATCACACAGAGATAATCAAAACAAACATTTTTACAGCCCTCTTAAATCTCGCTCTGGCCGTTGAGTTTAGGTCTAAACGAACTCGATGGGATGAAAGTAAAGCCAAGACAAGCTCTGGCACGTCTTTATATATATATATTTATAATTCAGTGTCATTTATTGAGCGGGTCTGTCCGCGCAGTGACCTGAGCGGTGTCGGCACGCAGCTGACAGAGGTGTCTGACAAAGTGCAGAGCGACGAGAGCGGCCTCCAACTCCGTCTGTCTGGAGCAGCACTGCTCCCACAGCTCTCTCTGACTCAGCTCTCTGTCCTGCAGGACACATGGACACAGAGGACCCAAGACATTTATACTCACATTTAGAAAAACAAAGTCACAATGTGCATCCCAGAGCTCCGAACTAAGAGCTCTAGACTTTCCAAAGACGATGGTATTGCACACTCTTACCTACTATAGGGCTGTTTATGGGCGGTATATGCAAACTCGACGCAGGAAGATCTCGTATGAACCTTGCTGTGATGTGTCAGAACTAACCACTGTTCCACCGTGCCATCCTCATATAAGTCGCTATGGCTTATTGTTATGATCGATATCAAATTATAGCATTTTTTCAGCTTTAAAGACAGATTTTTCCTCCTGAGTGGAGTTGTGTTATTAATCGTGTCTTTGTGGACAGAGAATGAAACAAGACAGATCTAAGGTAGATCATTCAATCCAATTATGTGTTCTACCTCCTCACTGTGCTTGCACCATGCATGTACAATATATTGATACATATTGATTTTATGTCTTACTGCTGTTGATGACAATAACACTGCAATATTGTTTTATCGCCCAGCCCTAGTAAAGCATCACACCAGATGTATGTACATGTAAAACAGAGAATAAGCCACAGTCCCACATATGAACCACAAAGCCAATATTCTGACCACAGCATGCAGAGTTGTGGCCCAGTCTCCTCCCTGTGTCCACTTTTCCTGCTCTTGCTGCAGCTGCTCCACACACACATCCACCTTATCGAGCCCCGACACCAGCTCCGACTGCCAGACGCTCTGCTGATCCCACTCCTCCTCATCACCTACACACGGAGAGGGAGAGACGCACAAAGACATGCTGCCAATCCAAATAAAACACCCAACACCGACATTATGTTAATTACTGTGGAACTGAAGGACCAGGAGATGCTGGCACGAGATTGCTTCTTTTGGAGAGCGATGAATGTAACCACAGCTCAGGTCATGACAGCAATTTCCCTTCATGCTCTTCACTCTGCCAATTTGGCAGACGCAGTTTATACCCTGCGTGAGGATGTGTAGTACATGTGGAGGCAGCATGAGAGCCAGGTGGGAGTTCTGAGCGGCTCTCCTCTGGGCCTCAGCCTGCGATGACTCCTGCAGCTCTGCAGCTGCTTCCCTCAGTTGCCTCCCTGACCACTGGAGCTGCTGCGGAGTACACATTCACAGTGAAGAAGGTGAAAAGTGGAGGCGCAGCTTTGCATGCTGACACAGAGACAGACACAGATAACCAATGGAATGAACACAGCCAATTGAAACGTACATGCACACACTCATAATTGGCGATACGGTTAATTATAACTTAGCAAACACCTAAAAAAACATTTCATCGTCCAGCTTTCTTGTCGTGCGCCCACAGGATATGAAAAGCTTTTCTGCATTACTCTCCCCCTTCCCACTCGCCTCCAGCATTCACATATCCCATTCATCAGCTCCACATGCTCAACACATGTTCTCAGAGGCTATGACTGTCCTCTAAGTAGAGACCATGTGAGATAGATTCAACCAAAACAGCAAACTCCACCTGCTGACCTGAGACGATTTCACTTCTGTGACTCTGACGAGATACTGGAGAAGAGCTGCGTCCAGATCAGACAGGATGTCTTCCTCACGCTGCCTCTGATGCTGCCAGTACGTGTTCCGCACACACACCTCCCTCTGCAGAGCCTCCACCTGGAAGCAACGAGAGGAAGATCCATAAAATCCCAGCGATGAGCTTCCATCTCGTTTATCAAGTTCACAAATCTCCCTCCAGCTGAAAACAACAGGAAGAGATTTGAATCACTTTTATTCTCACTGGTCACATTAAAGATGACTTGTACCATAATGGAAGCATTTCTCTAAAGTACTGCCCCCACCTGCAAACCATCAGTTTGATCTGCCATCGTTAACCAGTAGGAAGCTGTAACAGGGAGAATGTGATTCCTGGACACATCCAGTCTGGCTCCAACCACTGGTACCAACGTCCCTGTCACTGGGTCCACAGTCTGAGAGCCATAACGGATCGCCACCAGGCCTATAAAGACCCAGATGAACTTCTTTAATACCCTATTGTTCAAAAGAACTTTAAAAGGGGATTTAAGTGCGTCAGCTGAACAGTAATCTGACGGTACCTTTTCCATCCGGGTCCTCCATGGTCCCTGCCAAGGGTACAGTAACCCCAGAGACCAAGTTGGTGTGACATCCCAGCACAGGCACACTGAGACCAGATCCCATGGGGTCAGGATACTCCATCCCCAGCAGGGCTGTCACACCCACATCGGAGCCTGACAGAAGCATCTCCCCTGGGTCCAACGAGAACAGGAAAGAAGAAGCAGAATCAAAGAATAATTCATATGAAAAGGTGCTCAAATATTTTTTTTTCCCCGATATGTATTCCTGAACTTTTCTTGGTCCAATTTTGTTGGACACGAACCAAGGATAAAAGACAAATTTTGTGCACATCCAGGAAAAGCGTTTGGGTTTGACATTTTCACTGATTTCTTGGGGAAACATTCACGGATCTTGATGAAAACAATCAGGCATATTTTGGCCAAATAGCTGAGTGTTTCCAATTTGTTGCAGCGTGACTGAAGTTAATGGAGCTGTTGGTGGATGTATGCACTCTAATGACTTCAATTGCAGTGACCTCCTCCAGGGTTGTTTTCATCTGCGTTTGTTTTGGTTTGTTAGCAGGATCACACAAAAGGTCCTGAGCAGATTACAGTTATAAAACTTGGCAGTTAATGATTCATGGATCTTAGCTCTAGCAGAGCACACATGACCTACAACCATCACTGAGATTTAGACACAGTGACTCTTCAAAGGGAAACTATGATACGCCTGTCTTGATGATGATGCCGGTATGAATTGATTATTAGCACAAGCTCCCCGATGACGAGGTTATAATAACATTCACACAGACAGAATCTATTTGCTATGAGGTAATTTGCTGTTCAGTGTGTTAAAGCAGTAGGTTTTTAATGTCTGGATTGTTTTGGACTCCAATCTATGCCGGAAATACTGATGGTACAAGAGGTCTATTTTATCCCCCATGATAATAAAAAATATGGATTAGACTACATATTAGTTGAGGCATGTCCTAAGATAATTGGCTTGTGTGGGACAAACAGGTCACATGCTAGGTTCCCATGAAGGGTGGTTGCTTGTGACAAATAAAGGTCATCCTTTCCAAATCCTTTCCAAACTCCCTGTTAAGCACCATAAAAGAGTCACTTTGTGCCTGAAACTTTGTTTTTATATGAAGTGGTCACATAAGGACAACGCTGTGTGATCCAGGTGGAGATAAAAAGATATTCAAAGGTTGTGCATTTTCTTTAATGCAGTATGGAAAAAGAAAACATTAAGTTATCTTACATCCAAAAGGAGCAAAGGCCTTTGTTTTATGAATTTGTCTTCACCTGTCACAACAACAGAAGCTGTAAAGAAGAAACCGATAAGGAAATATAAGTAATAGTCCTCTGCTGCATATTTTTTCTCAGCAACAGGCATATTTATGGCCAAGTGAGGCTGAAATTCTCTATTTGGGATCATACTTTCTCAGACACTAAGTTTGAGTAAGATAGACGACTTCAGAGGGCAGGAAAAAGAGAGCAGCAGTGGAAGGAGAGGACCGACACAGAGAAGCAGAGAGTTTGTGATGCACAACCCACAAGAAATCCATCATGTCCATACATCCTCTAACTGGTGTTTCCTCACCCAGACTCCCTCCATCCCTCTGCAGACCCTCGGCCCAGTCCAGCAGCATCTCCAGCCTGGTCTGTAACTGGAGATGGCCTTGCAGGCTCCGCCCCCAGGCCTGCTGGAGCTCCTTGGCCGCGGTGAGGAGATGATCTTGTCGACCGCTCCCTCTCTCGCTGCCTGGATGAGGCTGCAGATCCTGCAAGTTTCCCTCTGAACCCCACTCCTCAGAAAGTGGCTTCAGGATATCCAGTACTCTGAACATTGCTGTGAGAACCTGATGGAGAAATCTTTGCTGGTTTGACTGGTATAACAAGATCACTTTTTTTTATGACAGAATATTTTGATTTTGATTTAATGTAAATTTAACCAGGCGGTCTTATCATGGTACTTATTCTACAATGCTGAGACTTAGGAGGCAGCATAAAAATGTATACTTTTAAATAGCAACAACATAAATTCCCGTCCCATGTCCCAAAAAATAAAATGAATAAACTCTATCAAGCAAAACTGCATGAACATTGTGATTTTCCAAAAGCCAAATATCAAGAGAACGTTTATATGCTATAGCCTATATATTTACAGATGAGGTGTAGAATCAATTACCTTGCAGTCTAGTAAACTTTGGTGTCCTCCTGCATTAGGGAACAGTTGCCCAGCCCTTATGTTGGCCCCTCTCACTCTCACCATACGCCCACTCAGAGGTTCTATGAAGGACTCAGCCAGCAGGACTCCCCCTACTGGCAGCACAGCTCCTACACAGTCATACAGAACAAGGTTAGCTCATAATAACTCATGCAGGATAAACTGGTGTCTCACCAGCTGCACTGACCTGTCACTGGATCCAGACTGACCCCGACTGTGAGCACAACGTTCCCCGTCCTGGGTTCCAGCATGGGATAACCGATCTGTATGGGCTGAGGCAGGCGGGTGATGGGGCAGACCTGCACCCCTCCAAGTGGGTAGACCAGTCCTGTCTCAGGGTGGATTGTCACAGCCAGTATGGGCACTGGGACCCCAGTTTCTGGTTCGGCCATGGGAGCTCCGAGCTGCAATCTCTGGCCCGGTCTGAGGCCCCTGAGGTGGGTGCTGATCAGAGGCTGCTCTGAGTGGAAGGAGGTCGGGTAAGGGATGAAAGGAAGGAGAGGACTGTCCCACTTCCTGTTGTCACCTGGGATAAAGAGTGATAAAGAGTTTTATAAAAAGAGCTCCGCCGGTGTCCTGCTATGTCATCAATTTAAGCTATATTACTCTTACGCTGTCATGTGTCATCAATCTGAGTGATCTTTAAATGCATGCTTTTAGTTAAGCTGCATGTCAAACTGCCTCCCTTATACTGCAGCCCAGCTTGGGTCCATTCACTTTTACTAGTCTTTCTGCTGACACCAAAACACTGTGCTTCACGTAAAGCATATCAGCTGATTAACTGCCCAAAATCTTCTGTTTTCTGTCAAATATGGGAATTTGCTTTTAACTGGGTTGGAAAGGTTTCGATTTCATAATCGACTGCTTGCTCTTCACTCTGAGCACTGCCTTCCTTCACTGCGCAAAAAAGCGTCATGTCACCTGCACACGAGCCAGTCGTGAACACCAGCGTGGAGCTCGCAGGATCGTAGGCCACATTGCCTGTGATTGGCATCACTCGGCCGGTGTGTGGGTGGAGGAAGTAGTCAGGTGGCACCGCTGTGGCGTGGCAGCTGCTCAGCATCATATGTGTGTGAGCGTCTGGTCTGATGAGGCCTGTGACTGGATCACAGTGAAGAGCCCGGCAGACACGCAGGGATCCATCAGGCCCTGGAGTGAGGCAGCGGGAGAGGGTCACTGTTAGTGCTCGTCACACTGTTAACTATCAGGATGAAGATTTGAAGCTGTTCTGATCGAGGTTTGAGAACAGTCACGTTCTGGACGTGCAGTGTTTCCTGCTGAGATTTTTCTTGAAGTGGAAAATCATTAATGAAGCAGCAGAGGATATTTGTGGGATAGCTTTAAATAAGTGGTCATTATAATTCATAAGATTATTGTAATGGGAAATAAAAATGGTGTTACCTTGAATGAGAGCATTTCTTTTTAATACACAATATCAGTTCAGATATTTCTCTATCCTGTATTGTAATAACTGGCAGATAAACTTAGACTGATAGGCTAATCACAGGACTTGAACGTTATGTATTGACTTTTATGGAGGTGAGGTAAAACTAAGAAACATTTGGTGTACCTGTATATCCCCAGATGAAAATAATAATAATTTAAGATTTGTACAAAACCACTTATATACCCCAAATAAACTATAGCAATATAATATAGTAATATAAATAAATAAAAAACAGTATTCAGATATTTGTGAAGTAAAATGAAATAAAATTGAGGCATCCATGCGTAATTTCCATGTATTAAATGTAATTGTAACTTTCTTTAACATATTTCCTTTCTTTTTTCTGTCGGCTCTTGTTGCAGTTCATACTTTGACCAGTAGATGGTGTCGTTTCTCTAAGATTCTAGGTTTGGAACACATGGTTGATTTAACTCAGTGCTGCTGATGGGCTCACCAAAGATCTGGTCCTTGTTCAGCACGGTTCCAGAGTCAGGACAAATCAGCTTGGCCCCTGGACCGTCACCCAGTAACTCCCAGGCCCCCTGACGCTGGCACTCTGCAGACACCAGCTCTCCCATCTCCTCCACCAGGGCTGTGAGTCTCTGCATCCAACTGAGGGTGAGAAACCAGAGGCTGAGCATGTGAGAGGGAGCGTTCACTCTGTGACCGTTTGAAAAGGACAAACCGAAGCTTTACTTCTGCTGGTGTAGTTCGCTGGCCGGCGGATTGCTGTTGTAAACCTTTGACAGTAATCGGGTGCACTGTCTTACGTGAGCTGTAAACACACTGTGGACTCTCTGCTGGGCCTGTTGCTCTTGTCTCAGAACCTGAGGGGAAACAACAAAGCCTGATGTTACTCTCCCACTCAATATAAAGATACAAAGATAAAACGATTGAAAAACAAGAAATTCATTTTGAAAATCTATTAATCCAAATGTTAAACGTTTCCCTGTTAAAGGTTCTAAACTGTAGTATCTCCTGCTACATTGTCCTATATGAAATGGAACTGCATACCTTTGTGTTTTCTTGGGTTTTAGTGACAACCTGTTGTCTAAATGATGAATCAATTCATTCAGAAGACAATCTCTTCAAACAGATCCTGCATGTGACTATGCAATTTGTAATCAGATGATAACCGATGGGTTCTGACAATGTCCAGAACATAACTTACTGATTAATAATTGTTATTTGCTGCCCGGTCTAAGACACAAGGTTTCTCTTTATATTTCACTATTGATATATTTATTATTTTTGGGATAAAGCTTATAGTTAGAGTCAGTTCAGTTGAGCCCTGAATCCTCCTTTAGTTATGCTGCTATAGGCCGAGATGACTGGGGGAACTCCCATCAAGTATTTAAGGGATAGTTCACCGAAAAACAAAAATTCTATCATTATCTACTTACTACCATGCCAATCGTATAGGATCTGGGTGCAACGCTCTTTACCCCTAAAACTCAAAAAGTTGTTTTTTGGACTCAAACACTTCACCCACCCTTCCATCTGCATAGTGGTGAGTAGATTATGAGTGAATTTGTCATTTTTCAGTGAACTATCCTTTTAAGCACTTCCCTCTATTCTTTTGTAAAGTCAAAATGTTATGATGTCAAGCATCTTGGGATAAAGAGAAGTGATTAACCTGTAGCTGACTGTCGAGCAGCGTCCTCAGCTGTGAGGCCAGAGTCTTCCGTCGCACTGCCTCCCTCTCCACCTCCCTCCTCATCCTCTCATAACCCCCACCCGGCCTCTCCTCTAAGATCAGGCGTGGGTGAAGCAGCTGCAGTTTCTCGAGCACTCCCTTGTAGAGCTCCTTTACCTTGATATAGACACATATAAGGAAACTGAATGACTATCACACAAACATCATATGATAGTAATCAGATCACACATCTCACTCCCACACCCAGCTCAGCCATCACGCACTAAAACAACACAAACGAGATATCAGCGTCCGTGGGATAACGCAACAGTGCAAGATGCGCCATCTCCACTTACATCTCTACCACCTCAGCTGTCCGGAGGGCTGTAACAACAACCTCTATACAGGCGAACAGCTTGATGGTACAAACAGGAAGGAGGCCAGAGAAAGAGGCGTGTGACTGAAAACAGAGGCATTCCAGCTGCGCCATCCAATCTGTTTCACGAGACTCAAACTTTATGGAACTTTGTGTTGGATCAATGCACATGGGAAACTGAATTGACAAACCATGAAGGTACTATATGAAGTGCATGTGAGTTTCCCTCCTTGGCTGTAAATGGATGAACCGAGTTACAGTATCTACTTTCAAATGGTTCCAACAAGGGCCAGGGTCTCTGTGTGGAGTTTGCACGTTCTCCCCGGGTTTGCGGTGGTTTTCTCTGGGTACTCCTGCTTCCTCACACAAGCCAAAGACACGCAGATTGGTGTTGGGTTAATTGAAGACTTTAAAATGGATGATGAGTGTGTATGGTGTGTTTGTCAATGTCGGCCCGTCAACCTGTCCAGGATGCACCCCGCCTCTTACTCTATGTCAGCGGGGATTGCCTCCAGCCAGGGGCGGACTGGCCATCGGGAATTCCGGGGACATCCCCGGTGGGCCGATGGCCGAAAATATAAATCCAACGGCCCATCACTATGATGTACCGGCCCACGCCAATCATCGCATCAACCCTAGAATGGTTGAAACAGCGGCACAAGCGTAATTTTCTCCAAGAGCTATACCTATCTATTCGCACTGACTGCTTTTATACTGCTACTCGCAATCGGTCTTCACACTCATGGTGACTATTTTTCGATTTTTTTTTAAGTGTCTTTTAATATGTGTTTTACAGACTTCGGAAGTCCAAAGTAAGAAAAGATCTCCACCTTATTAATAAACACCTCTAAATTGGTTCTTACACAGCCGAAGTGTAGAGAATTTGGATTTGCATACATACACGCAACGCGGCACCCAGTTATACGCATGCGCACCGCCGTGTATTGAGTGGGCCGGTCTGACAGAAACTCCCGGGCCACTTTTTTCCCCCAGTCCGCCCCTGCCTCCAGCTCCCCCAGTTTACGTCTCATGATCAAAAGACATCATAGAAAATGCTGCTTCAGAGCTTGAAGGTAATGAAGAAGAACGCGTCATTCTCTTAACGTGTGTGTTTATGTTGCGTGTTAACAGAGAGCTGCTGACCTCAGTGGTGAGCTGCCCCAGACTTGCAGTGACAGACAGGCTCTGTGTGAGCAGGAGGCTGTAGAAGGTGCTGCTGCTGAAAGCCTCCAGATCCACCTGGTGCTCATAATCCCAGAACTCCCCAAGCGTGTCCCCACAGACTGTTGTTACAAGAGAGGGAAACACAAAGAGAAAGACACTCAAGAATAAACAGATAACACATGTAAAGTCGAAGATTCTCTCTCTCTCGAAGTGAACTTTGAAGCACATGCAGGCTGAGGAAGACCAGTAGACCTGAGCTATGTGGATCCATGTTTTGGTCCAACAGTTTAGAGAAGGTCCTCTTTCTCTCTGCCAGGCTTTGACAAATACCAACAGATGAGATGACATCACTCGTGTTTAAGCTTCTTTACACTGGCTCCCAGGATTGATTACAAAATGTTACTGTTTACTTCTAAGACACTTCATTGTTCCATCTTATACACTATGTGACCTGTTCATACCCTATACTGTTGCGTGCCATGCGATCCTCCGGCAGAGGCCTATGATCTTTCCCAGACAGACTGAAAAACTAAAGGTGACAGAGGACTCCTCTGCTCGAGGAAATCAGGTCGGATGACCGAGTTCAATCTTTAAAGTTCCTTCTAAAGACATAATTCCAACAGAGAGTTTTCTCTGATTACCTCTGCCAAGGATTATGCAAAAACTACAGATGCGATTTCTATGAAAGTTTGTTGAGAGTTGGAACGTGACCCAAGGAGGGAATCTATTACATTTTGGAGCTGATATGGGTAAACAGGTGGATCCAGGATGTTTAGAGGTATATGCTCTCTTACTGTCCCTATAATTAACATTTCTTTGTCATTGTCATTTTACCTTGATAACCATTTTATAGTATAGAAGTATTTGTTTTATTTGTTTATTTGTGAAGCACTTTGAAATTTGAATTTTGAGAAGTGCTCTATAGATAAAGATTTTATTTTATACAGTATAAACTAGAGTTATCTCCTTGTTTTGTTTTTTTGGACAAATCTTTTGTCGGCAGGAGATTTTTGGGCTTCAGGACTTATCTCCTATTACAATCAAAATATTAATATTTGATACTAGTTCGAATACTTGACAGATTCCCTGATAAAGACCTAGACTCTCCAGATGATTTCTGAAGTGATTTCCTCAGTTATGTGACATTTGGACTGTTGTCATTTTCACTGTAAGTCGGGGCACATGATATGAGGCCTCTGATTAGTAATTGGATGATAGGTGGGAGTAGTCACTGTCAGTGTTACATAAGAAGCCGCCACTGTCTTTAAACATCAACACAGTGTCAGTGTGTTACTGTGTGTATGTGTGTGTCTGTGTGTGTGTGAGAGTAATGGGTGCACGCTGCAGGGGCTGCAGGTTGACGTGGTGCAGATAGTGTTTTATGTAAGTTATGTAACCGTTGGCCTTGAGACTTTCAATAAGCAGAGCTCACGTGTTTGTGTGTGATATCCAGGGTTACAGTGTTGCACCTGCTTGAATGGAGTCTTGTGTCACTCTGGCTTGTTGGTTGCGGTGAATCTTCCTGAGTGAGATCAACCTTGAACCCTTCGATGAGTAATCATCCATGTGGTAGGCCAACTGCAGCAAGCGATACCGCGCTCTGATTGGTTTCTTCTCGGGCCATCCGTACTCTCGAAACAGGATCTGCACGCGGGATGGATTTGTGAATGTGTTGTACTCAGTGTGTGTAGTGGCAGCGTGTGTTTGTGTATCTTCACTGACCAGGACTGTAACACACAAACAGAGGATGACCACAGCTCCAAACAGCAAACCTCCAGTCGCCAACCAATCTGGTCGAAGTAACAGGTTGCGCCTGCGACTGATTCCCACCCTGGTCACATGACGGGGGATGGTGGGGAAGAAGGGCCCAGGCTCGTAACACTGGGCCCCTGCAGGCATAACTCGTACATACTGAGAAAGAGCAAAATGAAGGAAAAGTTTATTTACAATATTGGTTGATATTTATAATTTAATCTCTGTAAACATATGTGATTGTGATTATTTCACATGTAAATGAGGAATATATCAATGAGATGTTATCGATTCATATTTTTCTAAGAAACCATTGTTGTAAAAAGAAGAAAAATCAGGCTCTTGTGTTCTTTAGACAGAGCGCGCAGTCAGAAAAATAAATCTGAAAGGTAAATGAGCAAAATTAAATGAAAAGCACAATCAAAAACAATAGGGAAATCTATTTTCATGTCATTTTGAGCCAGAGTCTATGTAGCAATCATGGAATGAAAGTTTTGTATCAATGTCCCCACAATTCACATTCTAGTCTGGTCCATTTACCATCCACTGACATGGAGGAGATTAGGTTTACAACCTATACTGCCTTCGCTTTAAGGGCACTGCGCATTCCACATTTATTTTAAAGGAACACTGCTTATATTATTTTGGATGTAGTTACCATGTGTTTGTGCTGGTGGCTGCTCAGAGTGAAAACATAAACACCAGGCTGGTTAAAGACCACTGAGAAGAAGCTGGGAGGAGTCCAGGACAGAGTCAGCTCCTCTTTCAGCTGCCTGAACGCACCCCAGTCAAAGCCACTGTTGGTGTTGTACAGGCTGTCCCTGAAACACACCAGGTGTAAGGAAGGAGGGCGGGTGTAGAAAACTAAATAACACAGATTCATAACAGACAAAATGTTCATGAGGAGCTCCAGCACTGACTCACAGATCATACAGAGGATAGTGGCCCGTGTCCACAGTAAACAGGATAATGTTGCCCAACTGGAGGCACGTTGTTGGGTTCAGAACTCCAGTAACTCCTCTCACTTCTTCCTTCACGTCTCTCTTGTTTACCCTTGTCCTGCTGGAATTCATTTCTCCTCCTGTGGTGTCCTCCTGCAGAAAGTCATCCTCTAAATGTCAAATGTATGAGACCTTCATTAATGCAGTCATTATTTGTCAGTTTGCATTGATTCACACGTTCCTGATTGTTTTGTGTTTTAATGATGAGACAATGTGACAAACCGGACGAGCTGCTGGGGTCCCGCTGGGTGCTGACAGGAAACAGGCGCTGAACTTCCTCTGGGAGGCCACTGAGGAGGCCGAGGAATCCTGCGTCTGCAGAGTGACAGGACGTACAAGGAGAATGACAAAGAAATCAATGGCAGTAAATAATAAAGCCACTGAGTGTGTTCACTTGTGTGTGTGTGTGTGTGTGCATGTGTGAGTGTGCGTCTCTCCACCTGTCGTCAGAACAATGTAGACAGGACGCAGGGAGTCGAGACGGCTGTTGCACTGCAGAGTCCCCTGGTAGTCCCACTGTTTGAAGGCCGTCTGCAGAACGTTGCCTGAGACGGCCGACACCTGCACCTGAACAATAACAGTGTTTAGAATTTATAGGTCACTGCTACATCACCAACACTTTCACTGCTGCTGCAATAAAGACGACACTCTGCCAAGGTTTTGAGCTGCTTTGTCAGCATTGTCCAGGCAGCTCCCTCTATTCATTATGTTTATACTGAGACCGTTTCAGTGGGAGTCATTCATAGAATCAGTTTAATGTGAATGTGCCATTCCTCCTTCCTTCCTTCCTTCCTTCCTTCCTTCCTTCCTTCCTTCCTTCCTTCCTTCCTTCCTTCCTTCCTTTATTTGTTCATGTAATTGTTCGTTCCATCCTACTTTCCTTCCTTCCTTCCTTCCTTCCTTCCTTCCTTCCTTCCTTCCTTCCTTTATATGTCTTGTAATTGTTCGTTCCATCCTACTTTCCTTCCTTCCTCCCTCCCACCCTCCCTTCCTTCTCTGTTTGCTTGTCTCCTTCCTCCTTACTTTTGGTCCTTTGTCCTTTTTGGTTTGTGAATTTGTTCACTCTTTTTTTCCTTCCTACTTCAATTCATTATTTCGTTCATTTGTTCATTCATTCCTCTCCTCCTTCCTTCCTTCCTTCCTTCCTTCCTTCCTTCCTTTCTTTCTTTCTTCCTTCGACACTTAATTTCTTCTTATGTTTCTTATTTCTTTTCTTATTTCTTATTTTTGTTGCATTTTTCATTCCTTTGTTTGCTTCCTCATTTTGCTTCTATTATCTCTTCCTTCAGTGATTTATTTCTGACTTTGACTTCCATTTTTTATTGATCCCTTTATTTGTCCAAGATACAATAATTTACGGGTGTTTTTCTTTTCAATATCTTTCCTTTTATGACTAAATGTAGGATATGTGGTGTTACATGTGTGTTGATGTAGATCTGGATGTGCTGACCTTGCTGTCATAGCTCCACACCAGCTCCATATCTCCGCTGGACTGGCACCGGAGCTGCAGCTCAGTGGCCGGCCTGCTCCTGCACAGGCCACCGCATGCAGCTCGTCCAGGAGGCTCTCTGCAAACACACAGACCCAGCTCGCCATCGTAGCCCTGGTAGTCCTCTGCAGACGGACACACCTGCAGTAAGGGAGTAAATAGTAACTAACCAGTGCAGAGCAATTATCAGCAAAAGTTTTTTTTTAAGCAACTCAGATTATTTGTTAAACTAGGCAAATACCATTTTTTTCTTTGCTTGGACTAGATTGATATGAAACTGGCAGTTTTATCAGAGGTTCCTCAGTTTGAGTCGGTAACTGGGTGAAAGGTTCTTGAACCAAAGGCTACTTTGCAGGACAGGGACACAGTGAAGGCAGTGACGACCTTGTTATTCGGTCACAGAGGCAGTTTCTGGTCAATATTAAAGGTTCAGTGAGATTTAGGTCAAAGGGATCTATCAGCAGAAATGAATATAAAATTGTCCTCATGATGTTTTCACTGCTTTTCGATCATCTAAATTGTACAAATTATTGTTTTCTTTATCCTTGAATGAGCCCTTTATTTTTAAATACTTTATATTTACTTTCGGGAGCAGGTCCCCTGTAGGGAGGCCGCAATGTTTGTTGCAATCGACAAAATTGGACAAACTAAAAATCTTCTGAGTTTTTATGACACCTGAAGGCTTCCACAGGTTCTCTTCCGGAGGGGGTGAGGTGAAGGGTATTCAGCTGCAACATGCAACTTTACCACTAGATGTCACTACATTCTACACATTGAAGAAAGGACAACTGTCAAGTTATTGTTGAAAAGGTCAAAGACATGTAGGTTGTGCTCATTTCCTCCTTTTTGTATATTTACCTTGTCATTGATGTCAGGTTTTCTTTTCCCTTTGTTTATTCATTATTTAGCAGAAGAACACAAAACTTGGTGGAAGGATAGGCTGAGTCAGAGAATAATCTAGGACTTTTTTTTGCGTTCTTTTTATCATTGCATTTTCCTTGATTCCTCAGAAAATGATTAATGAATCATGATGGGAAAAACAATCTGAAACATTTAAGGTACAGATATTTATGAGTGTGTGAAATTGGTTGAATTTAAAAGTACTGTTGGTCCAAGGGCGGAGATGTGAGCTGTTGTCTTATGCAAAACACAATTCAGTTTGCAATTTAATTAGCGTCTCATTCAAACGGGATGAGTTTCTTGTCATGTGTCGGTCAGTGTCAGCTACCTTTGCTCCACTTTTCACATACACCACGCGGAGTGTACTTTTTGTGTGTGATGTGATTGCGTAAAGACTAACCTGCTGTCTGCAATGAAGTGACCACTGGTGTCTGTTCAGGCAGTCTCCATACTGCGTGCGTGTTTTTCCGTCTCTGCAGACATTGTACATTTTGTGTACACACGCTCCTCTATTGTTAGTGGGCTGGTAGCCAATGGTGCATTGACATCGTCCATCACTCGTCTACAGAGAAAGGCAGCAGGGTTCAGATACTGTTGGTTTAAGATACGTACGGGTCACACTAAGTCGTTATCTAATTTTGGTCATTCATTCACCCATTCTATCAAACCACATCGTATTCCTTCCTTCCTTCCTTTAGTCATTCATTTATTCATTCATTCATTCTTCTTTCTATTCATAGCTTTTTCATTCACTTCCTTCACTGATTCTTTCATGTGTTTTCCCTCCTGCCTCTCTTTCATCACTCATTCCTTTGCCAATCGTTCTCACACCAACACTCGTGCAACAAAATCTCACTCTCTTCTTGATGAGCTGATGAGTGGAGGACTCGGGAAAGTGGAAGATGAGACGCTGCTCTCAGGTAACCTAATCTCCGGCTCTTTCAGCTTATAGTTACAGATTGTACTGTCTAGAGTTACTGACAGTGAGGACTCTGGACTTAAAGGCGAGACACAAAAAACAATTATGGGGTTTGAAAAATGTGAGTTATTCGTTGGGTTTATAGAATAAAGGAGGAGCTCACAGGACAAATAAGGAAGTGGGTCACTGGTGGTGCTGAATAAGAACTACACAATCACATAAGCACACCACAGAGTACTACTGGTCAATGCTACTATCATGTGAAGACACCGTCACCTGAAAACTCTGTCCCTCCCCTGGGCAGATGCAGGTGTCCTGTCCAGAGAGAGGCTGCTGAGCCACAGGACCACACAGCAGGGAGGTGGACAAGCCGGGTCTAGGACAGTAGTGGTGAGGGGGACACTGCAGACAGCTGTCTACAGACACAGCATCAGCAGTCGGCCCGTAGGTTCCCTTAGGACAGGGGAGGGCTGTGGAGCTCTCCATTGGGCAGTAGAAACCTAACAGAAACAATAGGGGGTGCATCCTGATGGTGGTGACACATCCCATCTCCCCATGACACAATGATTTGTTTTGCAATGTTTTTAAAGCAAAGTGATTCAAACCAAGACAAGACAAATATAACATTTAAACATAGGTCAGTGTTAAAAGAGCTACCTGAAATGATAGAAACCACATTAAAATTCATTTGACGTGTAGGCTACTTTTTAATTTGGTCCATTCACCATCAACTAAGATGGAGGAGGCGGGATTTCTGACCTTTACCACAGCCAGCCACCAGATGGTGATAGAGATGGTTTGGCTTCACTTTTGGGGATCTGTCACATCTTTATATACAGTCTGTTATGCAGCACAACACATCAGTAGTCCTTTCAAAAGGTGGCCATTCACCATTTGATAGCTTTCAAAAACTAGACAGTATTTGATTTTCTCTTATGGCTCACCAGTCAATTGTGAAGCACTTTGAACTGTGCTAACCTTATGGAAGGGGCTATACAAATACAAATTGATTGATTCAATTCCAAAGGCTTCGCTCAAATGCTTACAGTATAAGTCAATAGCTGATGGAGTGTAATCGTTAGTATAACCTCCACGGGTCAAATCTACACCCTTTTGAAAGCAGGGGGATATATGCAGGGTATTTTGGTCATGATATACTTTATATATGAAACATTATAAAAATCTGTCTACCTGGCTTGCAGGGCCTCTCCTGGTTATGTTGACTGTAGTTGTTTCCATGAGTCAGAGTTTGCAGGGCAGAAGCAAACATCCACCACCAGCACCTGGAACTGTTGCATCTGCAAGTCCTTTGCATTATTATGATTGTCCACCTGCTGAAGTTCAGGGCAGGTGCGCGAGACACGGAGTTCTATGTCAGATTCAAGGAGAAATTATATCGTTCTTCATCCAGGATCTGTTAACAGCCTCTTGCCAGGGGGCCTGGCTTTGTTTGGCCATAGCCAAGAAAGTGTGAATGATGCTGAATCGAATCAAGTACCTTGATAAACCTTCTCCTGTCCCGCTGTAGTTGTGTACACATAACCTGATGTGCCTCTAACATCCAGGCCTGTTAGTCTGCACAACCTTCAATGGCGCGCTGAATGATTTATGAGGCCTGCGAGGTAAGGTGACAGTGACAGGGAGCGGGACTGGCCACTGGTGAAGAGCAGCAGTGAAAGCAGAGGGTATGGTCGCCTGGTGCTGCCGGGTCCCATTACAGCGTTTGTTCTTCTCAATCCTACCATGAAACTGATTAATGATTTGTCTTCCAGTGTATATCAACACAGCTTTGCTTGAGAGGAGGCTATCTGGACTGTGTGCGTCACACACACAGAGACTGCTGAGTTCACAGCTCAGATAGCTGCTCTGATACAGTCCCCGTGTTCATGTGAGGCATACCTGCAACTTTCCAGTTCACTTGTGAATTAACCAATTTGGTGAAGACACACTGAATACTATAACTGTTGTGCATTTGTGTTTCCTTGCTCATTCCAGCTTGCAATCCTGTAGAAAGCAAAATTAACTATGGCCGAGGATTGAGGGGCCCACAACTGTGAGCGGCTCTGACCCATAAAAATGCATTTGTATGCATTTACATATAATTATAAATATGTGGTTATTATCTTCAGCGATACATTGAAATGAATGATGAAGATTTAAAATGTTTTGAGACACATCCAGTCATGCCCATCAAGAGTTAAACTTATATCTTGTACAGTGCACATTTTTATCAAAGTCTTCTGTAAGCACACACAGTATGTTATGTATGTGAAGTGTTCAACTGTCGAGCATTTACCGTCTCTGTTTTTATGTAATAATAATAATAACTTTATTTTGTAGCACTCATGTAAAAAAGGTTACAAAGGGCTTCTCAGAAACAAAAATACATTACAAAAAAAGATGCACAGTAACCAATGACTCACTGGACACTGTTATTGTATTGAAATGAAAGTTGGACTTTGGCTAACTTGTATAGCCTACATATTTCATCATGGTAGCCATGAACTATGATCCTGCATTGACGACTGGCAGCTTACCTAACCAAAGAGGGTTCAACTTTCACACACATATCCATGTCATTGGTTGGAGAAAAAAAGGTCCACATTTATAAATGTAAAACAGCATAATTAGATTGATATAACATCTTTTATGAATTAAAATTATATAAGAAGAAGATTGGAATTAGACAGCTGGTGTATAACCAGATATGGGATTTGATAATTACTCAAGTAAATACAATAGCATGCACTCAAATATGTACCCTAACTTTTCATGTAAATTGTTATTCCTGGTTGTTGTTTTTTTGTGAAAAACACAAGGTTTATAGAATCAACAGTGTTTGACCATGGCTGGTTGGACCTGTTTTGCTCTGACAGCACAAACACTGTGTAAACTGTTGATTGTCAAGCATCCAAAACAAGCAATGACAATCAAAGCTGGATGAGATGATCTAAGACTGAATACATTGAATTCTTGCACAATTCAAACCCCACTTCACATCTTGCACAATGTAATAAATAGCCACAGCAGTGACCAAGTGACGCAACTATAAAAAAAAAAGAAATTGGATTTTTGTGGTGCCGGGAAAAGTGGGGCTTTGACGGTGAAAGGCCAGCAATCCAAATGCCAAATGTCTTATCTGACATTGTGAGCACACAAACTTGGACATGTTGAACTCTTCTGGATCGCTCGAAAAAAACGTAACTGCATTTCTTGTGCAGTAAGAAAAAGGTCTGAGTAGGCTGCAGCTGTTATCTCTTAAATAAGTATTCTCTTCTATTTGCAGCATTTTTTTTTTTTTTACTGTTGGTCTATGACACTCGTTATCACTGTACTTTATCTTAAAGTGGTGTATTACTAATGACATGTCCTTTAATCAGTAAAAACAATGCTGTTACATTTTACGAGTGTACAGCAGTCTGTGTGTGTATGTGTGTGTTGTGTCCTGTCATCACTGTGACCCTCCACGTGTTGACTGTTGACACAGGCAGAGTTTGGGCAGCCGCTCTGATAACAAGGACCTTTATAAGTCAGACGAGAGGAGACGTCTCCCTGCAGATCTCTGATTGTCAGTTGCCGACCAGACACTCGCTCACATATAGATCTTCTCGTCTGTGGCTGACAAGGGATTTTTAGGTTTCCAGTACCTTGTTCCTTCTAGTGGGAAAATTCTTGTGTATTTCTCTCCATAGACATATAAAAATGCATCGAAAAGCTGTGATCTTCGCCCTGTCTTTCTTGACAATTTCAGGTATATATTACTTCACAAATGTTATTTAATATGCTTTATTTTTAAGTGATTTTTTTTTTTTAAATGGCTTATTCTTTGTTTATAGCGTACCCACTGCACCGTGACACCAGGGAAGCAACCTGGACTGATTCAAAAGCAAACCAGGCTCATGGCAAGACAGACCTCACAAAGGATGTGGAGTAAGTTGACCATGTGTAGCGTTTAAAATTCTGAAGTGAATGTCGGACATCTTTATAAAGGAGTGTTTCTCTCTGTCTTTACAAAGTAACCTCTACAAAAGTCACCTGGACAGCAGCAGCCTTTACAACAAGGAGGATGATCACAACACAAACCCTATGGTAGAAGAGATGCAGCGCAAACTTATCATGGAGTCAGAACGTCTGCGTACTCGTCTGCGCCAGGAGCTGGCCGAGCTGCAGGTCAGGTTGTCCCCATCTCCAGCCCGCCTCAGCTCCACCCTGGCCAGCCTCAGGGAGCTCTTGGCGCCCCTCAGCCAGCAGCTTCAGAGCTCCCTCAGTAGCATCACCCAAGAGCTGTGCGGCCAGCTGAGCCTCTACCTGCAGGACCTGGATACAGCAGATGCCCGGGCAGAGGTCCAGGCAGAGACAGGCAGTGCGGCTCGCCACCAGGAGACCTTCCACTGGATGACACAAGCCCTGGACGGCAGCAGTTCCAAGCTGGCCAACGTCATCACTGACTTCCATAGTAATACTGCAGGGGTGATTGAACGTTTCACAGAGATCAGTGCTAACGAGGAGGACGCAGCCAGGTCAGACGTCTGGCAGGTGGTGAGCTCCAGGCTTGGACAGGAAGTGAGTTCACTGAGGGTGGAGACCCAGAACATGGCGGGGGCTCTGAAAGTAGGGCTCGCCGCTCTGCTGGAAACCTCAGTACCTTCTGAAGCTGAAGTGACAGCGAGTGTGGAGCGGTTCTGCCGGAAGGCTGCCTCACTGAGCCAAGTGTTTCAGATCCAGATGGAGAAGTTGTTTCAGGAGCCGGAGGAGCAGAGAGCCTCCAGCCTGTCTCCCTTCTCTTCCTCCTCTTCGTCCACGCAGCCTGCAGGTTCTCTGCAGGAGGACTTTTCAGTTAAACTCTCAGCTCTGATCCACGACATTCTGCACTCAGTGTAGAGACAGTCCCCTGAGCATTATTATTTAAATATGACTTAACATATGATTTTTTTTTAGTTGCCACTGTAACAGCCAAGTAAGTAGCATGTAAATATTTTTGAATGTATGGATGTGATTGATGTATATGTTTCATTTTGTATTTGAAGGAGTGTGTCATGTGTGTTTACTGTACCATGTGAGAAGATGCTGCCTGTTGAGAGTAAAGTTATTGCTGATATAAATTACAAGCTGTTATCTTTTTAATAAAAAAAATCAGCCACAGAGTGTCAAACCAACTGTGAATAAACTTTATTTTAAATCTGCAGCGATTATCTATTTCATCATCAATTTTGCAAGTAAGCAATGAAGTAAAAATCCTGACACTTATAAAGTTGTAGAAAAAACTCAAAGATATTATCAAAACTATACTTTTGTAAAATATCAAAATAACTGTTCTTCCCTTGTAAAGTTTAAGGTTTTTATGCAAATTTCAGGCTAAACTCTTCTTTCATTATGAGTGAACAACTATTGAATTTAGATGACTATAAAAAGAAATATTATACAAAATACCTGAGTCATAAATTGTTTTGCATATTTATCTGACGAGAACAAGTGGTTATTACTGAAAAATCACAATCAGCGCTTTATGAGGTTTGAGGTGAAAAGGAGACAATTTGCCGCTCGATCTGTCAATCAAAGGCACGGAATCCTCCCGCCCAGTAAAACTTCTTCAGGACAAACCAGCCGCCCAGAACCAGCAGGGCAGCAGCCGCTGAGCCAAACACCACCCCGACCGCCAGGCCCGTCATGTCCACGGCCTCCTTCTCTGGTGCCAAGTCATTACCTGATGCAGACAGGGTGGGAGAATGGAGAGTCAACCATATCTTTCAATGATGGCTTATTTCTGGATGTATGATGTGAATCAAGTGTACTCACTGTAGGCCGCTGCATATGGCCTGCCTTGGGTGAGGGAAGAGGAGAGAGTCATGGGAAACGTTTATCTTGGTGCTGTTTTTCAATAATCGTAGAATATCTTTAAATAACACATAATATATATAAAGAGCTCATACTTTCTGCAGCAGTGTAAAGAGGTCCGACTGAAAGAGTGGCTGATTCTCTGCTTTCTTCACCGAAAGGAGTCACAGACCTTTTTCTTCTGGTGTTGCAGGCCTGAAAAACAACAAGCTATGTTTAACACAATGGTTTTCCAATGTAAATTTTAAGTTTTAAGTAATCCATCCATCCATCCACTATCTATACCGCTCATCCTTTGAGGGTTGAGGGAGCTGGAGCCGAGATTTCTAGTCTTGATATCACTCAAGCGCTTTCCCGTACCTTTTGCCATTAAACCATTCACACGCATTCTATGTGCAGCACTTTCTCTATCACACATCACAGCAGAGAGGTCAGGGGCAATTTGGGGTTCAGAGTCTTGCCCAAGGACACTTCAGCCAGGCATTAAATCACTGTTAATCAGGTTATTGGATGGCCCGCTCTACCTTCTGAGCCATAGCCGCTGGGTCAACATGCAACACAAACAACCATTCTCACTCAGCTTTGAGTTTCCAATCAAGCCAAGCACAGCATGCATGTCTTTGGGCATGCATGCAAGATTTTAGGGGTCAGAGTTCAAATCCCGACATGCTCGCCCCCCCCAACACACACACATACAGGGAGAGCATGTCGGGATTTGAACTCTGACCCCTAAAATCTCAAAATAAAAATAATAAATAGTTTCAACTTACAGACACCAGCTCTTGACATTTGTTGGGCTCACAGAGTCTCAGTATGCAGTGCAGATAGCTGCTGGACTTTTCCTGGTCACGGTGCTGTACGAAGCGGAAAGCCTCAAAGTCGAACCTGGCGACCATGGAAAGGCCATTGCTTGTCACCTTTGACCTCTGGTCCACTGAACAGCTGGTGGAGGGAAGAGTTATTTAGTTTATATGTCAAAACAGCCGTCCCAAAGCCGTATTTGTACTGAAGGTGTGTACTTCTGTACCCGACAAAGAAGTTGTGCTGCTCGTTGAGCGACATGTTGTAAGTAGTGGGAGTGCTGAAGCAGTGATCCAATAGGACATGGAAACTGAAAACAGGACAGTGATGTACAATGATGTACACTGTGCTCGATTTGACATCAATATTTGTTTTCTGATAAACTCTTTGACCAGCAGCATCCCCTCATCCAAATGGACTTCACTTACTTTCCTGTGAGGTTGACGGCCTTGACCTCCACATAGATCCTGGAACGCAGCTGGAGACCTGCTGAAGGCAACACTAACGGGTGGAGGTAGTCTGAGTCCTGGAGGAAATAAGTTGTACAGTGTAACCAATGAAGACACACAGCTCTTTAATGTATAAGTTGAAATCAGCTTGTCTACTTACATTAAAAACAGCCATTTTCAATGCATTAATGAACGTTCCATTGTTATCTTTGGTCGCCACCGAGACAGAGGAGCTGGAAATTCATGGAAAAGGTGAAAATGGCATTTAAGATCTTCTTGTCTAAACACTCGCACAAAGTACTTGTTCCTATAATTACTCACGCCACAATTTTTGTGTTGTTGATGAGGTACTCCAGCGGGTAGCTGCAGGAGAAGTGATAGTAGAGGTCAGTGGAGTAGCTGATCAGCCCCAGGTCAGATCTGGGTGTGTCAATGAAGCCTGTGATGACAACTGCCTGGATGTTTTGGAAGCTGGCAAAGGGGCCTGTGGGATCCGGGGTCTGGTCCACAATCTGAACGAGACGGAAAAAAGACACAAGCATCACGTGGGTTTATTATACGGAGCCAAAAACATCTGTGTGGCGTCATTTTCCTCATTCATCTCTGTCAGCATCATATAGCGTCTTCCTGACCTGCAGAGACTGGCGACAGGAGTTATCCAGACTGTGGTTGACAGGGAGAAGGTATCGGATGACTGGGGGGGCCACGCTGGTGTCGACGGAGCCCATGCAAGCCATGTTGTTGTGGGCCCCGTTCAGAGCCAGGTTTGTGGTGTTGAAGCCGGCCCACTGAGCCGTGCACAGGTTGATCTCCAGGGTGATCATGTTGGTTCCACAGTCGACCATCAAGTCTGAGTTGTCTGTGAAAGAGACAGAGAAATCGAGGAGATTTAAAGAGTAGAAACCCTTTGCTATCATTCAACAGCTGAGATGAAATGAGATTTAAAAAAATCTAAATAAAGAAAGTCATTGTTGATTATACGTTGCTGTTTTGATAACTTTATGCTGATTGTGATATAAATTGACTCTGAGAATGTACATCTCCATTGGTTTGTCCTCATAGATATATTTGATGAATTTGTGCAGGATGTTAATATTCAGCAAATGATCACACACACTGAAAATCCTCGTCAACCCACCTGGTGTCCTCTCATACTCGGAGGAGCAGTTGTAGAGACACAGAGCAGGATGCAGGAGTGCCACCAGCAGAGGGAGACACAGATAAAGAGCCATGCTGATTCTACTGAGTCCTGTATTCATATTGAGAAAACAACAACATCAACAGTAAAAAACAATGACATTACACTAAAATATAATTTATAAGTTAAGTTAAAGCAAATGCACCAAAATACTGATGATTACTTAGGGGGAAATAAACATGATTTGGTGAATGCATGATTTTCTACTATTCAGCATCAAGTTGTGTTTTGCAAGTTGCTGTTTTGCAAAGCTGATATAGTTGATCTTTCAATTTTTACGCAAATCCATGAAATAATGTGCTTTAAAATCAGCACATTATTTTAGACCTGAGGAGTGACTTACCTTGCTGGCACCTGAGGAGTTCTTTGTTACATCATGTCATGCAATGTGTCTTATATACTGTTAGACAATCTCAAGACACATAAAACCATAGAGGTGGAACTCTCAAGTTTTCCCTGTAGCTAAATATAGACACCCACACACACACAAACACACACACACAAATACGCACACACATACACACACAATTACTCACTCCTCCATTAGACAGCAGCAGCTCCTGGCAAGGGTTCGATGTCAAATCTTTACCTTTTTAATGTATCAGTGGGCTTTGGCACAGACCTTGACGGTTACTCATAACTTCAGTCTCACATTTATTTTATTTAAAATAACTATCATTAAAGATGGTTGAGGCTAAAAAGCAGCAAACTTGAAATTTATGTTTATATTTATTGAATAAACATTTTGCACATTGATGTCAGACACTGTCTTTTCTCAATGGTCTTGTTTATATTGTCACACCTTGTAAAGTGGGTTAGGCCCTATGAGACTAATTGTATTTTGTGAATATAGGCCATATGTTTAGAAATAAGATTTTTACTTGATTTAAAGCTGTGCAGGTCCTTGATAATCTTGAGTAAAAAATGTGAGTAAAACAATCAGAGAAAGAGGGTTGACGGTTTATATGCTAATTCTGATGCCACTGTATTAACCACCACTTTTATCCAACGCCCTGTGATTCAGACCAAATGAATTTCAAATCATTCTTCAAAACCAAACCCTTAAAAACGGGTATTCAGTCTAATACCAGATGTGTATTTGTGTGCGTTGCATTGACTAGTGAAGTCATGTCTCGAACGCGATCCCCCTTGAATAGATGAAAGGTGATCATGCTGGCCACAAGCTATGAAGCACCCAGCAAACCAGGGGAAACCTTTGTTCATTTCCCTTGCATGACAAACTTCCCCTCTATTTTCTCTGCATGGCGGCATCACAGGTAGTCTACATAGCTAAAGGCCACGACTGTTACCACTCAACTGAGATGTCCCCATTGTCCCTCAGAGCTGCGGAAAGAAAAGGAGCGTCAGTGATGCTCTCAAATGCCTGTGGTGAGAGAGGACATTTGTCACACTATCCAAGAATATGATCTTTTCAATCCTGACATGCATCTGAGGATTTAAGCAGGGCGCCTGTTTGGAACATGCTGTTGGCCTTTTTTTACTCTTGCAATCACGGCCATTTTGTTTTCCGGTTATCCTATTTCTCTGCAGGGACAGAGATAATTGGAAGTTATGTAAGAGTGGCTGGACATGATGTTCATATGTCCACCGGTCGATGGATCAGAATGAACATCAAATAACCCTTTAATAATCCTGTTAACCGTTGGTAGCACATAAAATACATATGTTGCATTTATAAAACGTGAATGTTTTCACTCCCCCAATGAAAATCATTTACCTGCAGTCATAGGGATTTTAAAATACAAACACAAATGGGTTCCTTTAAGTGGTGACAAAATGTCCTGATAAGCGAGAGAAAGTTTTAATATTTACCTCCAAATGGTAGGTTATATTTTCATCTGTGTTAGTTTTTTGATAGTTAGCAAGATTATGCAAAAAAACTACTTGACCCATTACAAAATTTGGTAGGATGTGGTGTAGGTCTGGATGGAAATGTGTTACATTTTTTGCTGATCCTTAGTCTTCATTTCTACTGATTTCAAAGGGGATATTTAATGGATCTTGATTACAACAATCTCTCAATATCTATGAGTGTGTGCAATTTGGTGAAGTTTCATTGAATTTAAGGGCTCTGTTGGTCCTGGGCGGCGGTATGCGGTCCACTCAGTGCCTTTCTAGATTTGAAATGCACTGTCATGAATCTAAAAACATGGCAGGTATTTCTGATATGCATGGTTGTGATTGGATAGCATTTAGCACATGATGGCTACATAGTACATCCATGATATACATTACTCATCGAGTCACCATTTAGGAGATAATTGAAGATATTACTATTATTATCATGACCGTGTCCTGTGCCATATAATGATCAGAAAAATCTTTACTGGTTCCTTTCATGAGCTACTGACACACAATGACATTAGAAAACAATGAAGACAAGGCCCAGGGGAGGACACAGATTAAGTATTGGAGGAAAGAGGATACACTGGGAAGCTGGTGAGGAGACAGAACTGTACTCTGGGCATGTACAGTCAACCAGATCATCAGCTAATGAGCCTTCAGGTTGTGAAGATCTCATAAACTCAGTGGTAAATATGTTTCATGCAACAAATTCAAAGAAGTTTTTGTCTGTTCCGTACAAGAAACTATTTGCATACTAGTTTCAGTATTTGAATTTGTGCAGCAGTTATATTCTTGCTCAACACATTTAAATAACCTTTGCTGATAATATATGAAACTATATCAGTTTCTGTATTATTAAAGAAAAAACATTCAGATGCTTAATTAAAAGTGCCGGCAATTTTGTTAAATAAAACCTTATTTTTAGCAAAAGTTGCTTGGAAAAATCTAATATTAAGTTTTAAAAGCAAAAGTACTCATACAGAACAATGTCCAGTTTATCTGATACATATCACTTTGGCTTTTTCACTTGCATCCTCATTGCTATTATTCCTGTGCTGACCCATTCCTCTTGTCCATCCCTTCTCATTTTGCAGTTGACCATTCGTTAACTCACATATAATAAATACAACTTGAACATCAACCTGAACTACATGTGTCAATGGGGCTAGGCCCCTTGAAACATGTTTTTCAAGTCTTAATATCTACAGATTCCTGTAAGTTCACTGTAGTACAGTAAAAGCACAATATTTCCCACTGAATTATAATTGAGTAGAAGAATAGGGCAACATAAAGCGGAGGAACTGATATAGATTATATTACATCAGAGTTATATTAAGTACAGTCCTTGTTTCATGAGTCGTTTGGTGTCATCTGCTGGACAAACTCAGACCAGGCGCAGTTCTCTCAGTGTAATAGACTCGTGATTCACAAAGCAAGAGACACCACTTCCCCTGCAGTGAACACAAGCACAGTCAAAGCCTTTGTATGTTGTGGTTTCAATAAAAAAAGGCATCAATTCTAATGAAAATTAGTTTCTTCGGAGTAAACTATGACACAAAATCCTGCACCTCGTGCCACTGAATGGATCAATGCTGCATCATCAACTGCTCAAAGGATCCTGATTTTACTCAATAATGCTCTTATTGTCTGACATTTTAAATTAAATGACCACATATTCCATAGCAGATAAATATGACAAAGCGGGGTTAAAGGAGATCCTTTATTATCCCTATGCCAACACTATGTTACACTTGCTCTGTGTCTTCCCTAATCGTGGGGGAGATGTGTTTATATGTTGAAAGGGATGTAAAAAGTCTGCAGCATTTTATAAACATTTTCAAATGCTTATGCAACATTACAAGATCCGTTATAACAGAACAGCTGTATAAACAGGCCAGCATTAAAATCCTTCTGTGAAATGATCTGTGGTGCACTTCTGTTTGTCGCACACACAATCTCTGAGCCTGTTGCCCTGCAATAAAGATACTGATGATAGGATAAAAGTTCAACAAGGGCAGTGTTCTGAACACACACAGTCACACCTCCTCATCACATGACAGACGTCTGCGTGCACCGTGCAATAATCAAATTAATTATGGAGGCTTTCCAAAGGAAAAAAAATCATTCAAGGTTACAGATGACAAGCTTCCAGAGGCGCCGTCTAACAACTAGACATCTGCACGACAAACACACTTATGTTACCACTGGAGACAGAAGCAGACAACAGAGCTACACACAGAGAAAACCCCACAACAGCCTGTCTTCTCTCAGCTCCCCGGAGAGGAGCGGGTGTTCGTTACTCTGCTTCCAAGGTCATCTGTTGACAGCTGTTGTCAAAATCATGCAACACAAGAGAAGGATAAACTGCAGATTAAAGCAACACCATGTTTCTTTTTTTTTACTGTAAAACAGCAGCTTCAAACGGTGATGCCTTCATTCCCACTCATCACCCTGATAGTCGCTCCCTCAATTGTTAGAATTATTCCCGGAAAGTTCAAGTGCAATGTTGAACTGTTGATCGGTTAAAAGGACTCCGAGGGTCATTAAAAATTCAGCGTGTGTTTCCAACATTCAGCCAGGAAACATTTGAAAAAAGAAGAATTCCAAACAGAGTTTGGTGAAGATGGCAACGCAGCAGCTCTCTGAAAAACCTGTAATCGCTCACACATGGAGCCCAGACAGATCATCTCATCCTTCCTGCAAATCTCCATCAAACATTTAACCCATCATCACCATCATATTTAGTTTACATGAAATATTTTTATTATTTTTGCGACACACTTTCTTTTGATCTTCCTCATTATTTTTCTATATTTATACAAATGTTGCCATTTTACTTTAAATTGTTCAATGTTTTGATGTGTGTTTTTAACTGGGAGGTGTGTGAGGTGGTAGTTCACTAGTCTGGTAGTTGTGTACATGTTAGGTTGTGTCCTCACATCTTTTTGTTGTCACCACTCTCTTTTTGTTGGTTGGTTGGTTGTTGGTCGCCTGGTCAGCCGGTTGTTGGTCTGTCAGTTTTTGTTGTGTTGGTTGGTTGGTTGGTTGGTCGGTCGGTTGTTGGTCTGTCGGTTGTCGGTTGTTGTTTGGTTGCCTGGTTGCCTGGTTGGTTGGTCGGCCGGTTGTCGGTCAGTTATTGGTCGGCTGGTTGATTGGTTAGTTGTTTGTTTATTTTGCAGCAGGATTATACAAAACCTACTGGAAGTGTATGAAATTCGGTTTTGGTTAGTGTCTAAATCTCTTTGAAAGTATTTCATTGAAACCTTTACATCAGTTTGGTGGAGACTTCATGTTTTCTTTAAAAAGGGGTTAGCTACGTTGTTATTTGAACCAAATTCAGTACTGGAACAATGATCAATAAACTTACCACATGAATAACACAGACACAGTTAATATTACAATCTACCTCATTTAATACGAATGAAGCCCTCCTTGCATTCAAACACAGTTGTACTTCCACAGCACTTTTAACAGCCCTGGAGTGCTGCGGTCATTATATTCTAAGGCAACAACAACAACAAACAGAACTTTTACTTAACCGCAAGTGAAGCGGGCCTCCACTCCACCTGTCAGTGTCTCAGTCTCTCGTGGGAAAAGTTCCATTCTGCCGATTTTGCTGGATTGGGCCGCGTAAAATTAATTGTTTTTGTTGCAAGGCACGTCAAGTTAATTTATGCAGCACCATTTAGACACAAGGAGACTCAATGTGATATTGGAATCACATAAAAAACAAGACATTAAAGTTGCATTTAAAAAAGTTAACTACGTAATTATTCTCTATTCTTTAGGGCCAAAAACAATTATTTCAATTGCGTAATGTGTACGAGTGCTCCAAACTGTCACCATCACTCGTATTCTGGAAACTGAGCTACAGTGCCTGGAAACCAACCCAGAGCAATGAACAGGAAGTATGCTTCTAAGAAAAAAAATAGTTTTCCCCTTCCTCCCCCTGCATGTCTCTCCATCTCTCTCTCTCTCTCTCTCACCCTCTCTATCTCTCTATCCCTCTCTCTCTCTCTCTCTCTCTCACCCTCTCTATCTACCACTCTGTCCCTATCTCTGCGTTGCCCTCGTGTTTTCACAGGGGCCTGAGTCTGTTTCCTTCCACAGACTCCTGCTTGTTTTTTAATGAGATTTGAATAAAGACACCAGACATGTGGTCAGTAAACTCAAGCTGCATCACATCACAGGAGCTTAGCAGACAGAGACAAGAGAAAAGCTGACACAGGGCCTTTTAGAGTTTCTGCTCTCTCCTGCTTGGTTTTCTCCTCTGAGCCATTTTCCTCCCCAATCACCACCATTCTTCACTTTATTGCAGGGAGCATGATGCATTAGTGTACGCACAAAGCACTCCATTGAGCCCATTATAATGACATTACTGGATGTGAATGGGATTAAATGGGACAGGCTGAAAATTGACTGCACAAAATCATACTCCAGTTGCTGTTTATGTTTGCCTCTTGAAGGAATAGATTCACTGAAAAGCAACTTTCTCTTTTCGTTAACCAAATAAAAATCTCACTCTTGATTCTGTTTTTCCTTTCTCATCTAGACTCCATGTGCACGCCTTCCACCAGTCGACCCCCCCCCCCCCCTCTCTCTCTCTCCTCTGCTGCCTCTGCTGGTTGTGATTTGCTTCTTTTTTTTTTCGTCTCCGGGCTGGAAAAGAAAAACTCCTGAAGTCCAGCTCCTGAAGAAGCAGCTCTCTCCTTCCGTTACTTCAACCTCTCACCAGTGGCCGTGCAGCTCATGTAGGGAACATGTAGAGATGGATTTGATGAAGCTGTTTGCCACCGTCGTCTTCGTTTTGTTCCAGCCTGGATCCGCTTCTAAAATCGATGGTAAGCAGGAATGTTCGGTTTCAGACCGTTTCCTGTGTGTGTGTGTGCGTGCGTTTGTGTGTTTGTTTTGTTTTGTTTTTTTTACCGAGAACGTTTCTCCACTGTGTGTTATGTGAAATAGCTGATGTTATTTACAGGTTTTCCTCTGAGGGTTGACAGGGTTGTGACCAGACTCATCATGAGGAAGAGGCTTGATAATGATAAACAGACACAGACACGTGATGTGCTGCAAACTGATTCACTTCCCACTGGTTTCAGATCAGGAGGTTTTCCAACAACTGTGCTAACTACAAACTCCTCTAATGCAACTTATCCTGTATCCTAATGTAAGGCTGATACAAAAGCAACCGTAGCCATAATAACAACAGCATCTCTGTTCCTATTGACTACACAGCAGACGCCCATGTCTCATTGTCTGTGAGGGAAAGATGTCAGCAACGCATCACAGTGAAAATGGATTCAAGATTCTATAATTTATTGCCACACAACTCCAGTTGTTTGGAATTTGCCTCAGTGTGCACACTGCGAGATAACAATCACTGAATAACACATAATAAGAAAATAATCAAAACAGATAACCCCCTCCCCATAAAAACATAACATACATCTAGATGTAAAATTATCAATGGATGGTCAAATGAAGTGGTCCGACCTCAGGGCTATGAGATCTACCTGAGGAATCCTAACAACCCAGATCATAACAGATGAGTGAACACAAATATTTATAATAATAATAAATAAAAATGTCTCACTATTTATACTTTTCTCTCACATTTGCTTGTTCTCAGCTGTAACTTAAAAAATGTTGTTTGTGTAATTGCATTATCTTTAATGTGCAAGGCTGTTTACACTGTAATGTTCATCGAAGCTATTTTTTATATTTCTTTCATCCCCTTTGTTCCCCATCATGGGACAAATCAAGGATAATCCAAAGCTTTTATGAAAAAGGGAAATCTCATGTTCTTTACTACTGGGAATGCAGTGCAGCTTCCTGAGCCTCCAGCAAATGGACAAATTTATATAGTGTTTTTTCCAGTTCTGCAAAACTATTTACATTCTCACGAACATACACTGCCGCCAAAGCCATCAGGGTTTAGTGTCCTGCCCCTTGCATGCATCATGATGCAGAATAATAGAGCAGGGGGTTGTTTTTTTACCTTTAGACTACCAAGAATAAAGCCATAATTAACAAACTTCAGTCAATAACAAACCAACACATTGTGCTGCATCAGCAAACCACTGCATTTTTCAGACCTGCATATTTAAAATGTTTTTTTTCACTGTTTCACAATGCACCACAATGTGGTAAAACGTGAAATGACTTTTGCAAAGCATTGTGACCCCAACATTGCTGGTTCCTAATTTGTCCGTGGTAGTGTCGTTTCTTTATAACCTTCCTGCTATGTGCGGCAGGAGGTCTTTACGAACCAAACCTGAACCCATCATCTTGTTATCTCCCGGGTGCTTGACTGCAGGCCAAATGATCTGTCGGCGTGGGACAGAGCGGCCGTGCTACAAGGTGTCCAACATCCAGGACAGCAGACGGAGGGTGACCTTCGAAGATGCCAGACAGACCTGCAGGTCGGACGGGGGCGAGTTGCTCAGCATTGAAACCGAGAGCGAGCAGCGACTGGTCGAGAGGTTCATACAACAGATGCAGGCCGGAGATGGAGACTTCTGGATCGTTCTCCGCCAAAGCCCCCAGCGCTACAGGGCAGGGGCCACCATCCCAGGTTGCCCCTCACAGTACTATTGGCTGGATGGAAGCAAGGCCAAGTTCAGGTCTGTGTCTCTTTCTTGTGTTGCGACTGCATCAATGATAACCAATTAAGAGAGGGGATACAAAAAAAAGAAAATGTCAATGGAAAACCCCTGTTTTCAGTTATGATTTAGAAGAGATAATTGGGTTAAATGAAGTTTGCATGGGAGTTATGGAATTTGTAAAGTCCCTTAAGTGGAAAACCGCATGCGATGACGAAATCTGTCCAATGCTTCAATAAGAAATGTAATAAGAGGCTGAAACTTGAATTTTTTTCTCTGCAGGAACTGGCACTGGGATGAGCCGTCGTGTCGTGGTGAAATGTGCGTGATTCTGTACGATCAGTCGCCTGCTCCGCCTGGCGGAGATGGCCGTTTCCTGTTCCAGTGGAGTGACGTCAACTGCTACTCTAAGAACAGCGTTGTCTGCAAATACCCAGAAGGTGAGCGAGCAGATTACTGACACTGGGCTGTTTTGATTCTTAAATCTGTGTCTGACCATGACTGAAATGTGGCCAATGCTTGCACCAGCTAGAACTAAACATTCAGTGTACGAATGTGTTGTTGGTTGCTGGGTTTACTGTAATGCTTTGCTCTCTGGAAACCTGGAAATATATATCTGCTAATGTTTATAAGAAACCTGCTACCTTAAATATGACCTAAAAAGGACCCAGGAATCGGTTTTCATTGGTTTTAGTATCGCAACATTTTCGTTGATTTCTCGTTTCTCAGAGAATAATTCCTGAATCTTGGTTTCAAAATCACACATTTGTCGGTTGCTATTTATGAGTATGTGCAATTCGGTGGATATACAAATAACAATGCTGATGAAGTGAATTTCAAGTTGTCATAAGGGAACTTTAGGCCCTTGGCCGTGCGTTAGTTACAGTAAGTTTGAACCTTCTTGTAATCTTTTAGGGGAACTAAAACTGTAAAACAACCCTTTACGGAATTGATGTGCACATTTCATGTGTTATTACAGTAAGCATATCTTACTGTAAGCATTCTCTTATTTATGACCAGTTTAATTTGTGGATTCATTTTACAGCATTTTCTGTTGGTTCTTCTTCTCTCTGTTTCTGAATTCAAATGTTTTTTGAGCATGTATCTATGGACTGAATGTCTTTATTTGGATTAATCATTTTATGTTAAATAGAAAATCTGTCTGGATGACGTGATCTTCTTTTCTCTGTCCTCTGCAGAAAAAGCACCAGTTTTTACTGATGAACGGAACATGACACATGCAGGTACAATGTGCACTTGTCTACCCCACACATACTATCCATGTGTGCTTTATGTTCCTGTGATATAAAGATAACAAGTGACAGCAGGTGTGTTTATACATGGATCAAGAAACAACCAAATCACTTTTTTTTCACTTTAATGTTGAATTTTTCCGTTTCCTTTTGTGGAATGAAGACATCTAGTGGTAATAATGTATTAATGATTAGGTTGTCATTTCAATGATCTGCAGGTTACATGAACATGTTTTCAGCCTTAATTAAGAATAAAGACGTTGTCAAAAACATATGCACACTTATAACATTTACATCTATTGACATATGTTCTGAATTGTGGTAAAATCTTTTCAATTCTGCAATGGTTATATAAGCAATGACTCAGATTGAACTTTTTCTGATTGCTCCAGTTCCATCCCTGAGGCCCAAACTACTCTCAACTACTGAAAGTGACGACAAGACAAAAATAGTTCTACCTGAGTCTTCAGGTAAGAAAATAAATTTGAATCGGTTAATGCCCTTAATGTTTTTAGGAAATCTGTGTTTCGTGGTAACAGAATCATGACGTTTCCTAAATAATCAAACACAGAGGCCATGTTTTGAAGTATTTTATGGCAAGTACTGTGTTTTTCTTTGCAGTGTCTCTCTCAGACAACACCCTGTATGCTTCCTACATCCTTTATGCAACTGTTCCTGCTGTCCTGCTGCTGCTGTCTGCGGCTGCTGGCTTCTTCTGTTACAGAAAGCATGCGAAGAGGTAAAAGCAGAAAAGTGACATATAAAGAATCCTGTTTCTGAAAGCAGATTTACCAAATAGCATATTAAGGGACATTTTAGAAGAGATATATTGTTCTTTTTGCAGAGGTAGTTAATAAATTTGGGCCTAATGCTCTTGTTGAATATGTATTTATCAATATGGCACATTAATGCAGGTCTTTAATATCCGGCCGATGTAAGCACCCATTTCAAAAGGATATACTGTGTGTGAATTGTATACCTCTTAAATCCTTACAGCTTGCAGTTAGAAACATGTTGTCCAAATGTGGATAACAAATGTGATTTCTCACTTTATTTGCCATGTGAAGTGGTAATTCAGTCATGTTGTAATGATGCTGTCATGCTCCTTAATGTCATTTCTCTCATATCCAGGAGGAAGACAGAAACAGAGAGCTGCCCCAGTAGATCACAACCATGGAAGTCAACCACAGCTTCACTTTGTCCCATTCAAGGACCTTACGCCTTCAGTGACATCACCAAACTGCCTCACACCGCCCTCGACGCCAGCGCCACCGCAGACATCTTGACAAAGTTATCGTGCGGCCCCTCCCTGGACACCCAGTGTGACGACTATGAGAACGTGTCCTGCACGTACAAGGCGAGCGGCTTTGTGACCAACGACATCTACGAGACCTGCAAAGCTCAGAGTCGGCGCAGCCGCGGTCAGACTGGTTGGGTGGAAAACGAGATCTACGGATAAGGCTGTCGATGCCTATCTGCTCTCTCCCAAGTGTCTGTCATACTTCACTGCAGCTACAGAAAGTGATCCAGCCAGAGACAAGAACCCCATGTTCTCCATCCCTGTTTCCTTCTGTGCACCATACTGGCTGCTTGTGTGGTGTAGGGTTACTAAACAGGTGGCTGTGTCAGCCTGGTTATTTCAGGATAGATCTGTTTCCTGTGTGTATCTGCAGCGCTGCCTCCTCTGCATCCAGCATTCAAGTCTCATTACTCACTATTGCTGGGTTTCCCAAAGTTTGGTCAACTGTGACTCTGCAGTATATTTAGAACCAGAACTTTCAGAGAGTTCTCTTGCTCAGATTGTCAAACAAATTGTGAATTTGACCATGCGAAGACAATAAGATATGTTTAAAAGTCCCATTACCACATTTAATTATGTAAGAAGACAAGCCTGTTATTATGGTAGCAGCTTTGTGATGGTGAATCTATGCACAGCTTTGTTTTGAGCTAACAACCTGCAGATATTTAACTGGTATATTGTTTACCAAGTTCCACATCTGAGCTTGGTGTGTTGTCATGCTAACATTTGCTAATTAACACCAAAACGTAAGTATAGTTGAGGCCAAGGAATGTTATCAGACTTGAAGGTATATATAGTTAAGATTAAGATTAAGATGCATTTATTTATCCCAAACACATGCACAGGCACTCTCATGCAGGTAGGGAAATTTAATCTCTGCTTTTGACCCATCTGGTGCAGGACACACAGAGCAGTGAGCAGCCATGTACGGCGCCCGGGGAGCAGATGTTGGGGGAGTAAGGTGCCTTGCTCAGGGGCACTAGACAGGGTAGGGAGAATCCTCTTGGATTTTTGGACAGATCAATCCAGGTTCGTCTTTTTGTTGTTTCTCTGTTGAGTCGAACAAGAGACGAACCAGAGACCTTCTCTGCCCATAGTCCAAGTTTCTGCAAAGGGTCCAAAGCAGAGGGAAAGTATATATATGTATGCATCGGAATCAGGTCAGGATGGGACACACAAAAAGGTTCTCTGTTGAGTTCAGGTCATGTTTGGCTAGTTTTCCTATTAGCTTGGACGTTTTTTGGACAGAAAAATTAGACTTGAGCTGTTCTTCATTGTGATGGTGTATATGTCACTAAGGTCGATCGTCTAGACTCTGTGAATTTCAAAACTGTTTTACCAATCAGTGTATAATCGTTGAGAATTTCTAGAGGAAATGTGGAAAAACATGCAGCTGCTGGAAGCAACAGAGAAAAATCAGACAAAAATCCTAGGATTCATCATCTTGGGACGGTAGACATGCATCTATGTTGTTGAACAATTTAATGGTACACCAGCCTGGTGGACAGATGGAATGAGATAATATATTCAAACTTCTTTTTATATATAGAATTATTAAATATCCATCAAAAAAATTCAGTCAGTGGTGGAAATCTGATCTGAATCACGAATGAGTCAGGTCGGTTTAGTGGCGCAGCAAGTGCTGCTATATACGGCATGGTAGATTACACATGTAACCCTGGGAATAACTGCAAGTTTTGAGCCCTCGCGCAGGGTTACTCATCTTGTAAACAATCCCAAATTAAACTACTCAACCATTTTTCCATTAACTTCACTAGATATTACTGTAGGAGGCACAGCGACCGAGAAATTGCGTCGGCTCTCCACTGATGCACACGTCCTATTTAGGGACTATTCTGACCTTTTCTCTAAACCCGAAGAGCGGTGTGTGTGTGTGTGTGTGTGTGTGTGTGTGTGTGTGTGTGTGTGTGTGTGTGTGTGTGTGTGTGTGTGTGTGTGTGTGTGTGTGTGTGTGCGAGCCCCGATTTAAGGCTTCCTGTTTGGACTGTGATGTCAGGGAACAGGACAGGGCATGTGGAAACACTGATGATAGAACTCTGCTGACCCCAGTCAACTTCAAGTACCCCCCCCCCCCCCCCGCCCCTCCACTTGACTGTGCGAGAAACTAAACCACTGATTGTGACATAGACACCAGTGAGGACTGACCAGTTTCGATCAGGTCATCGCTGTTTGCCTGTGAAAGAACGTACCTTTGTCATGAACATAAAGATATCATGGTTGTGTCTCGGTGTGCACTGAGTGAGCACTGAGTGGGCTGTTGGTTCGGTGTCTCGGAAAGATGTAGTAAGCCAGGAGAGGCTGAGTGTGTTCCTGGAGAATGTTCGACAGGAAATGCCAAAAGCACATCTGGAACTCCTACATCCAGGAAGTCTATGCGTGACAGCAGAGGCCTTCGGGGCGCTGCTCGGCTCTGCCTGCTTAGCAAACCACGGTTCTGTGTTAGAACGACCACTGGGTGGGAATGTGCCCCGCGTCTCGGGAACATGACATGATTGTTAGGTGTGAAATAAAGTTTGGTTGCACAATATTGTGGTTGCATTCCTTATTGAATAGGAGTACGGGAATACTCAAGTGTCATGTGTGTTTGTCGCGGAGTGATGTCAGATGTGTGTGAATGCTGTCTAAGTACTGCACTGAGAAAATTTCAAAAGGAAATGGTAAACATCAGAAACCAATGCTCGAGTTTTGGCAAAGACAACATATTGGGGCTAAGGGGTTAGAACGGGGTCATGTTCATCATGATAACACACAACTGGTTTGGGTTATAGGTTCATGTTAGGCAACACAGATAAACAGGGAAACAGAGCCTCCCAGAAACCGAGCCTTTGGAATCCAACACTGGTCTATAAGGAAATGCGGGGCCTTGCATCAATTTTCAATTTCTGCCAACAGGTGGTGCTGGTGTGTAGCTGGACGAGCCTTTGTTGCTGATAAAATGTCTGGTCTCACACGAGGGCCTGCAGGTTACATTATATAAGGTTATATGTTAGGTCATATATCAGATTTGTACACGGTTAATGCAATTTTTTTGGTATGGATTATTTATTGTAGCGATGAAGACGAACGGTTTATTTGTTTTACGGGATTATTACACGCGTTGAGAGATGCATGTTTTTTTTCATTCATACTTGCAGAGAGCTTGGATAATAGCAGAAGCGGATAGAAGGAACGTAATCCTTTTTTTGTCGCGCATCCTCATCATCATCTTCATCATTGCCCTCATCATCAAAGCACGATAAACACCTGCAGGGCGACGCTTCAAAGTTTTACCCCCGCGCCGCGATCAAGGAGGCGCAGGCGAGCAGACCGATTTCCAGAATAGCAATTTCACCGGTTGACGTAAGAGATGGGTCCGGTCGTCCTGGCAACCAATTGGCACTAGAGTGTGGAGCGGCTCCGTGGCCCCGCCCCCTGTACAAATACCCCCATGGCTTTGACGTCAATACACGTCAACCCGAGAACATGATGCCTCCTCTGCGAGTCCGCCCGTGCACTCCGCGGCTGACAGAGGCTCCGCGCAGCTGAGACGTGACCGCGGTATTGTCGCGGAGGGGGAACGCGGTGTGACGGCTCAGCTCATGGCCTGCTCCGGACAGCGTCGCCACACGGGCTCCGGCAGAAAGCAACTTTGTTTTTAATGGACGCGCGTCGAGCGGCGGCGGCAGGGGGAGCGGCAGCGGCTGCGGCGGCAGCAGAGGCGGCGGCCGGCTTGTTCTACTTTCGTCTTTATCTGTAGCGGGCGGCCCGAGCGAGCAGCAGCAGCAGCGAGCCCCGTGCGAGAACCCCCCTCCTCCGGGCAGCGTGTCCCCCTTAACCCGCTCGTCTGGCTACCTCCTCCTCCGCGTCCACAAACAGTCACATTTAGAACAGCATGGTCATGGCTGACAGTGTCCAGAAACCGCTGATCCGGGGTCCGGTCCGAGTGGGCTTCTACGACATCGAGCGCACTTTAGGCAAAGGCAATTTCGCCGTGGTGAAGCTGGCGAGACACCGCATTACGAAGACCGAGGTGAGTGAGTGAGTGTGTGTGAGAGTGTGTCAGTGTGTGTCTGTATGTGTGTGTTCTGTGAACTAGTTAGCCCCAAAGCTAACTTGGGCTACTGTTCAGCCCGAGTTACATAACTTTTCTCATGTTGTGGCGGACACCCCACCTATTCACAGCGGCATGCGCGACGCCGCGTCCACCTCGGGCACGAACACAAACTTGGACCGGGTGACGGCCCGGTCCCTCCACTCGGCCGCTCCGGTGCTTTCACTGCTGCAGGTTCAGGAGCAATGACTGAGAGCACGTTCACCCCCCCACCCTGCCCCACGTCAGCTGCACATCACTGCCAGGAAGAGCACTGACCACCGGTGCTGCTTGGAAACACGAACTGTAAACATGCGTGCGTTTTATTTCCCCTACTTCCAGGCCCATCAGCAGCATACACCTGCACTCCCTCCCCGCTAATGACCCAGACAGTGCAGCGACTCAGAACGAGTATGGCGGGTGTAAACATGCCGCAAATGGGGCGTACATGCATGCAGCATGGGGTCGGTGGTCCCATTATGCAATCTCAATAATGATGTGATTTACCGGTGTCCTGTGCCAGCAGTGCCCGAAGAGCTTTCCGAGGAGCAGGGGCATGGCATGGCATGGCCAGAGCTGTGTAATTGGAAAGCAGCAAGTGTTCTGCAGACCGCAATCCACTGACACAGCTGTCTGGGTCTCCATGTAGTTCGGAGAGGGTTTGATGGTCCCACTGAACGCTCTCAGGTGATGCAGCATTAACGGGGTTTGGATTGAGTTAATTTAAAGCTTTATGTCATCTCTGTGCAGAGACACATTTCGTGAATGGTACCCCCGAGTGCCATGCATTTTTATGGTACTGACAGAGACACTGAGATTCAGTGTGAAGATTGTCTGGCCGGTGTGAAGAAGCTGTGTTGTGAGAGGCAGAGTGGGGGGTGTAAGGAAAATAGGCCCTGAGGTTTGTGAAAACACAGTCGCAAACTTTGATCTTTGATCCTCAGGACCTCCCAACTGTTTGTTGTGGAACATGAGCAATCGTACTCTACAGAAAAACCAAGATCTACGTCAGCCAGACGAGACTCTTGGTAGGTTTAATGAAAAGCAGGGCAAGAGAGTGGCTCCTACCGTGTTAATCTTTTCATTCAAGCCTAGTCAGGTAAACACTGCACCAGGGGATTTCACTGAGTGCCTTCAGCCAGACTGGCGTTAGGGCCTACTGAGAACGTAGGGGGTGGTTTGCAGGCCACTGGTTTGGTGGAGGTCACTGATCACTGGTTGGTACAGAGAGCCACTGCGGACGCTTGGTTTGACCAGAGCCAAACTGTCTAGTCAGAGTGGCCAAAGCAAAGCTGGAAAGGGAGGCTATCAACTTTATGTGATGCCATCTGCCTTGAGAATATGCGAGTGTAACAGGGATACTGCCTGGTAAGAGAAACCAGAGTCTTATGACACATTAAACAGCAGATCTGATGCGTGTGTGTGTATTTAGCATTGTGTACATTTCCAGATAAGTGTACCTGTGTGTGCATAACCTACTTTCCTACTCATGGCCCCTGCGAGCTGTACTGAACCATTCACACACCATTATGTACATTTTGCAGCTTGTGGGTTCAAATCGTGTAGACCTGTTCCCATGTGGTCCCTTGAGTTTATCCATCCTCCAAAAGAGGCTAAATTTGTTTTTTAACTCATTATCCTCAAATGACCTTGTGCTAAGTGAGTTCCTAAGAAGTTGTATGTTTGTGTATGTATTGTTGACAAGAGCTCTGATCCTTTCACGTAATCCTTCACTACTAGACCAGTTGTTTTAGTAGAGCTACTGACTTGGAGCTGATGTGCTGTTAAATGACTCAGATTCCTCCATAGGATTTAACGCCAACTATTCGCTGTCGGTACTGTGGGTAGGAAGATAATACCGGAAAGTGTTCACCAATAAAAAACATTACCTACTGCACATCTCTAAGTGCGAACTACAAGTAGATGAAAGGAGATCAAAAGGAGCGCCTGTAGGATGGAGGTATCAGACTTCACCTGACGACTAAAAACAAACTGTGTCCTGACGACAATGATCACACCATGAAAAAAATGACTCCATATTTATTTCAATGATGCCACTGCAGTGACACAGCAGGGATATTTATTCAAAAACAATTCAGAGTAATGTAGCAGAAAATGTTACACATTACTCAACTTTTGCCCTGACACTGGGTGACATCAGCTGGCAACGCACCGCTAAAGCAAGCCAAATACATGCACTTGCACATTCCTGGTAAAATACTTGTACACTGTGAACAGGGCGGTTCTACTGTTTATATTATGGCTGCCAAGATGGAGGATAAAACGATCGTCAGTGTGATAGAAGACTGTATTATAAACTGCTGTGCAATGTTTTGGCATCTGGTCATTCTTCACACTCATGGATCTGTTTTATTCATCTCATCTAAAGCTGCATTAATGATTACTCGCGTGATTAATTGCTGCAGATAATTTGTTATTGATTAATTATCCCTAAAGCTCCAATTTTCAAATTGGCTGTCACTGAAAGCCAAGGCCAAATAGTCCCCTATTAAATCTCATATAAATTCCCTAGATCTGGATTTTTATTTTTCGATTAACATTAACATTGCACACACACTTCATCTGGTTCCATTAATACATATTTTTAAGAAATTAAGGCAAATGTTGTAAACCTATTTTATCACCATGTTAAAGAAAGCGGGAAAAGAAGATCCTGAATCTGCCCCCTCTTCTGGATGCGCACCAACATTGAATAGCTTCTTCCCTGACCCATACAGCCTTGTTCCACCAAGTTTCGTAGAAAGCAGTTGAGCAGTTTCTGCATATTCCTGCTGACAAACAAACGGACAGGGGTGAAAACATAACCTCCCTGGCAAAAGTCAGTTTACTATCTAAGAACCCAAGAATAACAAATCCTCACCCTTTTGCCGGTTTTATTTAAACAATGACTCAAACTGTTTATCTAATCGATTCAGCCCCAGTCACGCAAGTACCTGAAACAACGCACTAATGTCTGCAGGACCCTAACGTAGTCTGGGGTCTCCCGTTGTTTACTCGTCCAGCTCGACTTGGAACACTTGAGATCACACTGACAAAGTGTTGTTTATGAGGCCATGTGAAGCAGAGATGTTAATGTTGCCGTGCTACGTACCAGGCGTCGTTACTCAAACCCAAGAGTGTTGAGGTTGTGAGAGTGCGATTTACACCAACACGTCATTTTGTGGTTTTGTGTGTGTGCGTTTGTGTGTATCCAGCAAGGCATGTGCTTGCTGTACTTTCCTATCATGGCTTAATTATAAAAACTTGTTTATGAAGGATTCCGCTCAAGCTGTTTGTTTATCTTTTGTCTCAGAACCAACTCTCCACTTTCACAGCTGAAAAGAACACACTGTGTCCTTCTGTTATTTGGAGAGTATTGAAATGCTGTGTGTAGTAGCGTTTATGTAAGTGTGTTTGCGTGTGTGGTCTTTCTAATTGCTCATTAATTCTGATTACGGGTATTTATAGTTGTATTTTTGATGCTCCATCATTCTGCAGGTGGCCATCAAGATCATTGACAAGACCCAACTGGATGCTGTGAACCTGGAGAAGATCTACAGAGAAGTTCAAATAATGAAGATGCTGGACCACCCCCACATAATCAAGCTCTACCAGGTGAGGCATCCACACCCTTTCACTGCCTGAATAAAAATAATGTAGAGCTGCTTTCCAGGCGGCATTTATTGCGATTTTGTCTGTCCTGGGAGAAGGATCTCTCACTTGCTGTTTTGGGTAATTTTTCAACAGGACAGAGGATGATTGTGAATATGGGCTATGATTAGGATATGTGATCAAATGTGGGCTCTTGTCTCTTTTGTCTATCTGTAATGGAAATGTCTTTGTAAGTTGTTACTCCGCATTTTGTAATGATATGTGAGAATAAACGTTTTCACCTTGTTTTTTCTTTTCTGCATATTATTGAAGTTTTTTCTCTTTCTTTTCAAGCTGTGTCAATCAAAACATTTCCTGGTGATTTGTTGTTGTCTTGGTTGTTTGGATCTTACTTTCTTTTGACATACCTCATCACAGCCCTGTGCACTGATGATAGAAGAATGTCACTATTCATGTTTCCCCCATGTTTGCATACAAAACACAAAGAAGTTAAAAAAAAAGTCATTAGAGAATCGGTTTTCAATTGTCCCAACCATCTTAATTGCTTGCCTGGCAGCTTATTAATTTCATGCATCAATGCCGGCGTTTTTTCTTACTGTTACCCATTGAAAAGCATTGACGTCAAACTCAAGTGTTCACCCTGATGGAGGCATCCAACAAGGAGAATTCATGGCGTAGAGTAAAAAGTGATCACTTCAGAAAGAAAGATGACGCACGTTCTATTGTCTGTAATTTCAAGTAAGGGTGTTAACTCCAACAGTATGCCGAAACCTCTGTCTACGCAACAATGGCTTAGCTTTCAGTAATGCCATGTATTTGACTCTCTACGCACGAGTGCCACTGCCTCCCAACCGAGAAGAATGTGTTTACCGAGGGTAAATATCTTATGTGATAATGACATTTGTGCCACGTCGACAGGCTTAGCAGGTCTTTTCTTTGACTAAGAAAACCTAATTTAAAAACAGTGGTTAACCAGTGGAGCTTCAGAGCACCTGAGTCAAACTCTTGCAGACTGGGGAAAATAAAAAAGGGCCTTTATTTCTCATAGATAACTTATGCGAAAAAATCCATAAAGGAATCAATGAAGAAGCAGACCAAGGAGCAGATTCGTTAATGGCATTTTCATGTAAATCTTATCAACTCCCAGACTTAAAAAGGTCCATCTGAACCTGCCCAAATTCACAGACATATTTGTGTTATTGATTTGTTGTCCTGTTATTGTCTTAGTTATTCTAAGGGGCACTGTAATCATGTAATGATGCATTCTGCTGTGGGTCCAGTGTAACATCTGCTGAGAAAGCCCGGAATTAACTTTGCCTCTAACTAATCGGTGTCAAATCAGTTTTGCGGAGCAGAATTCGCCGTCGCACTCTGTTGATCCTCACTCCAGGTACTTTAGCAGTTGTGGTGTTGAAGCACAGCACTAATCCAGGTCATTCTCTGATGCATTAGCAAACAAATGCTGCCAAGCAGAACCTGCCACCACTGGATAGTTTAAGATATGAGAGCTGAGTCTCAGTTAATGAACGACTGACTCTACACTGCGCTGTGTGTTTGTTCTCCACACTTTGTGAAGGTGTGACTGGCCTAATTCAAACCACTTAATGTTAGTAGGTTTATATGAATTAAATGTGTGCAGTGTCATTTTCTATTTAGGCTAGGTTTGGAAATCTGCACCTTTTTAATCACAATTACATGTATCACCTGAAAAACAAATAGATTTGCTCGATGTTAAAAAGCATTTTTTATTCTTGTCCATAGCTCCTGTCTAATTGCCCAATTATGTTATGTACTTTGAACTTATGGTTGATATATTTGTGTCTGGACAACAACCGCCACAAGAAATTCTACAGCAGGACGAGTGCTGTTCTTTGTCTAACATGCATGACAAAGCTGAAAGGCAGAGCTGCAACAAGATGGGAATTTCATGAAGAGTTGTTCACTGTAACATGTTGAGAATTGGTGTCTGAGGACTAGAACAGCTTCGCTAAAGCATCATCAAGCTGATGAGTGGATGGTTAGGTGAAGTTAACACAGTCGAGTAACCAGCTACTGCAGAATAAAGTGCTGCTGAACGCACAACAAAGTGGAAGCTTGAAACTCTTTGGTTTGTGCACATCATCCTCTGGACATATTGAAATTTCACATTTCAGTTCACGGTTTCAGTTCTTGGTTCCATCGAGACCTGGCTCACAGAAAAGACTTTGAAATGTCACAGTTGAAAAATACCAACACTCAATTGACAGCAAAATATTTGACAAATCTGAGGTAGATCAATTATGTGTAATATTTCGTCATTGTGCTTACACAATGCAAAACAATGTGTTATTGCCCAGCCCTAGTCTATTGTATTCAGAAAAGCATCATACACATGGCTTAACTGTAAACTGAAATGTTCTGCGTCATTGTTGATTTTTGAAACACATTTGTAATTTTAACAGGATTTCTTGCTGCCGAAATTTGCTGTATTTTTTTCAGGTCAAGAACAGGTTAGCTTGATGGTCTCTGCAATGGTTCTATTAAAATGACGCCATCTCACTCTCAGTAGTGCGAAGTGTGCTCAAGGGATTTTTTTATAGAAGTAAATAACATAAATGTCACTTCTCTTGTCATTTTTATAGTAATTGGTGTGAGGAAGTTAACAAATTTAACATGACCCAAAGTTTATATTGTGAAACGATTTTGTTCTGGTTGTTGCACTTTATAGACGTGTTAGTGTGGCTAAAGGAAACTTGTTTCCCCCAGTTACTGTGATGTTCACTGTCTGGCTCAAAGAGCCCGACCACCAATGACTCAAACTGTTTTTGGTGATGCCGTTATGTTACATAAGACGGGTCCTGTTACTTTGTTTAGGGGAATGAAATGAGTGTTCATTATCATTACACAACCATGTGGCACTGCTCCAACTTTTTGCTGTGTTATTTTTGTATGTATCATTATCCTCAACAGCCCCTCCAACCAATCAGCACAGGTCAATTAGCGATTTCCTTTTCAGTCTCATAAACCTTGGCCCCGGAGGGAAGCACTAGTGAATGAAGACACACAGAGACACAGACAACCCAACTGTGGACCCCACTCTAGTTTACCGCTTTTTCGCTGACCCCGCTCTTCACTTCCTTTCTCCCGCTCATATCTCACCATCATCGGATTCTCTTGAGTTCACCACTCTCAATTATTCTCGACCAGCAAGTCTCCTTCTCTCAAAGTAAAAATACTTTAAAGTGTCAAAATTATCATTGGATGTCTTTTATGAAACTACAAAACCATGTCTTTCAATACTTTTTCACAGGGATACCTTTACAAAATGAATGCTTCATTTTAAAATCAATCAGTTACAGGAAATCCTTGAATAAATTGAGGATATTGAGTGGATCCTGACACCAAGTCAATATCATCTATTCTACAATTAATGTTCACATTGTTAAAAGCATTAAAATAATTACCCTATTTAAGTTTATGATTCATTGACAGCCTTGTATTAAACAATCTAAAAGCATAGCCTCTATGCAGCATGTGAATAAGCACAGAGACAACTCACATTCAGATGGGATCAGTCAAGCACAGATTTAAATGGTCTTCAAAATTAATTGCTATTATTTTTATTCTTGGTTTGGCCAATCAAACTCAAAACACATAAAATTATTACTTGTTTGGCCAGTTTCCTGGAACAAGCAGCATACTGTTTAACATGTTGAATATCACCTCCAGCAATAGGCAGTGTCAGACCATGTGACATGAAGCTAAACACCAAGAGCAGTTTGCATTTCTTGGCACATGGAATTTGATTTATGAATCATCCACTTGCATTAGGAGTTATGACATGACAGATATATGGATTAATGTATTGCGCCTATAGTCGGTACAACAGTTACTAATAAATGCTCCACACTGTGTACCTAATGTATTATCTTCACTGAATTGAAGTGGGACAGTTATTATTTTCAGTACAGGTAGGTTTTTACTGTAGCTGCAGGCTTGTTATATAAATGGTAGTGAAGTACAGTAGTCACTTTGTATTTATTACTCTTACACAAATCCTGTTTAACTTCATTCATTTCTAAAAGAAGCATCATCATTGTATTAGCTTGAGATGTGACCTCTGGGATAAACCTCAGTAATCCAAAATGATCTAGAAATTCATAATTTAGAATGAAATAATAACAAATAAATGCATGTTAAAATGTATTTTGTCGAAAAACTTCTGGAGCTTCTGAATCGATATAAACATTTAAACGAGACACATAATAGTTTCTTGCTTATGTGAAGGTTTGTAAAGTTCAAAGTCCACAGTAAAGGTGTGGAGCTTTAGCTCACTCCCACAGGAAAATTCTCCTGAAGCCCCTGAAACACCTGATTAGTTGTCGAGCTTCTGGGGAATCTTAATGTCATGCGTCATCACAATTCACCAGCTTTGCATAATACACACCTAGTGGCTAGTCTGACGTGCCCCCAAACAAAGCCAGGTAATGTGAGAGCAGAGGCCCAAATCTCCTACACATGCTGGAAGCGGTTGACCAATCACAACAGAATCTGCCAACTGGCCAATCAGCGCAAACTGGCCAATGTTGGGTTGCAAAGGCTGCATTCCACTTATGTTAACTGGTGCCAGGTCCCTGCTTCTGTACTGGCTCACTGGCAAACCTAAACTAAACGGATTCACTTTTATAACCTTTAGTTAAACCTGGCCTAATGTCTCAAGTCATAATGTCCACCATGAGAATAGTTTAATATCCCAAACTTGATGCTGTGCCATATTTATCAATCGGTTGTTTTCCACAATACATAGAGGACAAATGTGTTTGTTACACAACAACCAAGGCCGAACAAAGGGAGAAAAAAACTGGCTTTCATTTCCTAAATCCATGAATCGGTCAGTGTAGCAGATGGAAAATTGATCATAAACAATGAGCGTGGGATTTCTGGTGTGAATGTCTGGCTTGCTGTGTCTGATTCATCCTCCCTCTCCATCTAATTCTCCTGTCCGTGTTTCACTCGATTCATCTCCCGAGTGTTTCTGTTTCTAAATCCGTTCTCCTCCTCCTCCTACACAACACGGCACCATGTGAGGGCTGAAAGGTTTAAGTACCATTCAAATATACTCGGCAGCACCAACTGTCCACCTCCATTCTCTTACATGGTTACCATATTTAGACCCTGTGCCATTCATGCATTTTGTTTTGCTCATGACTGTGTGGAAGCCAGAAGCTGTGGTTTAACCACAGAGTGTGAGGCTTGTGAATAGTTGTGTAATATATTGGTGATTTGTATCTGTTGTTGTAAATCTTGTTTTCTAATTTGCTCTTGTTGCAGGAGGGCATTTATTTTGATTATCTGATGATAATGTTGAAAAGTGGTCTTCTGTGTGCATTCACGTTCACTCTCCCACTCTTTCTCTCCCTTCCCTCGGCCCCCGCTCCTTTGTTCTCTCCCTCACAGGTGATGGAGACGAAGAACATGCTTTACTTAGTCACGGAGTACGCCAAGAATGGGGAGATCTTCGGTGAGTCATCTTTTCATGACCAAGATCAGTCTGAACTCAGTTTCTTACACACGTTGTCCCACCCAGTTCATGTACGTCCTCCCCATATCAGTTGCACACCAAACAAATCTGCTCTGTTGCGTCAATCATGTTTTACAAACAAGGAAGTATCAAAGTCTCGTTGAGTTTGCAGCGCTCTTACGGTTATGCTGGCCTCTATCTCAAAGGTCATAGATGGAAAACTGCGAACACTGTCCTAATATGGTCCTTGTCATTAGCTGCAAGTAATTGCCGTGCTAAATGTGCTGACATCGTTTCCTGTCGTGTAAATGACATCACTGGCGGCCTTTGAAGGCCACAGCGAGGCAGCCTCAAAGAGAAAAGAGACGGATTTATAACTGATTGTGGTGCAGAATCACATGCTGCTCGCTGCTTTACTGCTTAGATGTTCCGATTATGCAAGATATAAAGATTAGTTTCAACCTGCTGACAAGCAGTGACGTCAATCCTCCATGTTCATTAGTTCATGATACTGAGATAAAATTCTACTTTAGTTTCTGCTTTTGACTCAAACTGGTAGGACCAAAAGAGCGAATCTGCAAAAGAAGCAACAAAAAAGGACCATCTTTACGAGACATGATTTTATAAATAATTTGTAACTTATGTGGAAAGATTACAAGGTTACATTAACTTGTTTTGGGAACTTTTGTTTGCACAATAGAAAGTGTTATAACCAAAGTGAAACATGTGACAGGAAATGTTAAAACACTGCAGGCCAATACTGTAAACTGGGCCTTTCCTAATTCAGGAGTTTTTAGTTTTTTTCATCTAAAAAGGTAAATAATAATTTACAAACAAAGTTACAGGAAAAATAAGCGATTATATAAACAGATGTTGTCCCAATCAACTGCTCATAATGACGCTAGATTCAAGATGTCACTCAGAAGAGATTGGGTCAAGAGGAAAATGCCTCAAAACAAGCTGCATGAAAATCTTCAGAAATTTACAGAATTAACCAAAAATCATTAATAGACCAGTTAAAACCAGTGTGCCCCATATACACCAATATACAATGCATTTCATCATTTTTGACATTTAGGGCAGATAGAAAAAAATATTGTTCCTTTGCAATAGACAACAATTTCCACTCAGTCACTTGCCAGTTTTTTAGAGGCAAAAATGCCCTAAAAGGGAAGTGGGCAAAAATGTACTAAATGAGTTCCAAGTGGAACAGTTTGATCATACAAGATACAATAATTATTTTTTTATTATATATGGTACGTCGGTTGAACTGTTTTACTTTAATGATCTGAAGTTCAAATAAAGAGACTTGTGCACAAGGGGGACAGACAAGTCAGAACTTGGCAAGAATATTATATGAAGATAACACATTATCTCAGTCTGCCATAGAACGACATGCACTCTATCGCTGCTGCACACGCCCCTCAATTTGTACAATGTGTATGCACTTCAACCAGTACACTAGACCCCGATAAACAGCAAGTTTGTTGCACCTTTTTTTATTTTTATTTAAAAAATGTTTGTCTCTGAGTATGTATTTGATGAGAAATATTGCGATTAAATATAGAAGGATTATTCTTTTCAAAATCAAAAATTTCCTGGAATCCTCTCTTGCAAACATGAAATACTTTTACCTTCAAAAATATCCCGAATTACCACACAAGTTTAGACCTGTCTGAGGTGGACAAGGTGTAAGTGGCTCATGAGTCATGATCCACAAAAATTATTGGCCTCACCTATTAGACTGTCTGAGAATGTTAGCACTCTAACCTACTTCCAGACACAGTAGCAGACAGACAGACTTACTCCAGCAATAGTCTACGGTAAACGTATTGGTCTTGTCTGCCTGCCGGCCTGTGTTTCTGTCTGTGTCTTTGTAATTCTGAGGCCAGTGTTCCACTTGTGATGTTGACTCAGCAGCAGCAACTCCTGCTCCTGTGACCTAGTGAGAGCTGGGAAGCAGACACAAGAAAAAATGAATGAGAAAACGGGAAGGAAGTGCAGACGTGCGGAGAGATTCATCTGCATCAGAACATATGTCACAGCCATTTCAACTCAACCAAGCAGCACATTCTATTAGCCCAGACAACAGGAATTCCAATGTGCAGTTTACTCGTAATGGAAATTTGCTTTCATTCAGTTCGATGAGAAGATCGATGCCACTCTCAAAGCTCTCGTAGTGCTAAACACGAAGTTACTGCCAGGAGAAGGTTAGCTTGGCATAGACCGAAAGCTGAGGGAGCTAGCTCGCCAGGTTTATCGTATTACTACATGTTGTACTACAAGTTTTATGTTAATTAGTTTTAGAGGTGCTGGTCTTTTTCGTTTTTAACCTAGGAAAGAGCCAGGCAATCTGTTTGCAGTCTTTATGCTAAGCTAAGCTAACCCTCTCTTGGCTATAATTTTACATGCCTCTTTGACACCAAAGTTAGCAGCATTTTTTAATGGGAGTACACCAGCCATAAAAAGGTTAATGACTCCTTAACCATTGCCAGTAAAGTTGGCCTTTCTTTTCAGTGTTGCGTTTTGCACGAAACGAAAAATGCTGTCCATAATGTTCGAAATACAAAGTAATTTGGCCCGGAAGTGAATGCCGATTTGTATCCATCCCCAAAACCAGATATTATTGTGTGTAAGTGTTTTTTTGAGCATTGGAAAGGGGACGATATATTCACCCTACAGACATTAGAGTGCTGTCAGTCTTCTCATCTAACTCCTGGCAAGACTGTTCCTTTAAACAACCGATAACGATTGGATTAACCTCATTTTCAATAAACCATAGATCTCTCATGGATCATCTCAGGATATTACAAAACCATTGTGTCCTGATTCTTCAGACCCCTCTGCCCTGATTGCACAATGTACTATAGTTATATAAGACATTCATATGTCAAGCCAGGCCATCAGCCAGGCAGACAGCAACTGGTCGCTGTAGCGGCAGACTAGTATTACAGTATTCAATCTCACCATATCGAACAATTGTTACTGATTTCCAAATGTGCTTGGTGGAGAATGGCTCGAGTCATCCAGTCATGCTGCAAATCCAGACAAATGGATAAGCTGCCAGGTCTGATCTCCAACCTCGTCCTCCGCTATCGCCCTCCTGAGAGTTGCATCGGATTTTTTCCGACATGACGGATTACTCAGGGCTGCTCCTCGCAATTTGTTACACAGAGGAAGATGGGAAGTTGTGGATGCTGAACAGCCCAGCATGTTAAAGTGAATCAGTGAAAGTGTGTGTGTGTGTGTGTGTGTGTGTAACTGTGAAGACAAAGAACCTGGGTGGGTGGGCACAGCATAGGAATCCATGCCAGTTCGTGTATGTGCCTTTGTGTCTGTAAGACTGTCTGCCGCTCCATAGGCTGCCTCACCACCGCAGGATGGATCAAACCTGGAAATTGGGTCAACCACAAATAAAGAGGAATTGCAGAGAGCAGACGCAGGAGGAGAGAGGAGGTTGAAGAGAATAGAGAGGCGAGAGCAGGGGACATCCATTTGAATTTGGAAGGTGGTGGGGAAATGTAGGGCACGCATATTTAAGAAAGCACTGCTGGAGAGAGGGGAGTATAATAGCTGGCAGTGATAAGAATCACTCATGCAGATCTCGTGTCTGATTGATGGGAAGGGAATGAGACGGGCAAACTGGTTGATTCCAAAGGAATACTTAGGCTATTTTTTTATTTACTTAAGCTCTCAATTTCTATTTCACCACAAACCTTCACATCTGGGTCAGTTCTCTGCATCTGTAAGCTGACGGGCTGTGACAGCTTTCACTTTGAAGACCAGAGGAGTAAAATATAAATTAATAAAGGATAGGATGCTCAAATTAAGACCTGCTGTTTGGTATTGATTAACATGAAAAGTAAAAAATGTCTTAAAAAATAAGTTTCAAGGTGACCAAATATAAACGTAAACCTGAGGCATATATGCTAAAAAATGATTCACAAGTTCTCTAGTTTTAGCAATTAATTTGTAAATGTATAAAACCTGAAATCTGGATGTTTTACTGTTTATTTTTTTCCAGTTTAAAAAAGTGATATTCACTTCTAACCTTTCACAAGGTCGTCTCATCTTTTCAGGCAGCTAACAGCAATCAAATGATTCCCTTTACTAACCATTTCACAAGATGTGCAAAATATATTTGAAGGACAACAGCCGATGTGGAGAATATACATATTAAACTTAGGTATAGTGGCCTCAATGTTGTCAGATATATGGCAGTCCTGACCAACAACATCATTTTCCATTAAATGCATGTGCATACACACAGTTTATTAGTCAATTATGTACTTTTATATCAGAGTTACAACAATTTGTCAAAGCAGCAAATTTGAAGATTTGCTGCTTTTCTTTGGTATAAAATAAATTCTTAGGATTTTTTAGCGTTTTTAATGAATATATCAAGCCGTCTGAATACATTTCCTGGAGCAGTGGACATTTTTTATTTTCACTTTTTCACAAAGACAAACAAATCTTATATGTTTGGCAGATTAATCAGTAATAAAATAACTTGTGTCGGTATTGCAGAGTAAGGTCTTGTCAAAGTGGTTTACACCGGTAAAAGTCCAAAGGATGTAGCAGAAGAAGTAAAACCCCCCAAAACACAGTTAAACACATTGAAATTCCAAAGACTAATAACTAGATGTCAATAGTAATGAAACCACCAAGACAACACAAAATCAAGCCTATGAGAATACATTTTATTGTTCAGTCTGAAGGTATCCTAATGCTCTGATGCCCTGACCTCCTCTGATAGGCCTACAACACAAAGCCTTAGTTCTGGTTGGGTGAGGTTCAGGATCTAAAGGGATAAGAAGTATCTTATACTAATTGGTCATTACCTCCACCAGATAGGTTTCTTTTATAGTAGGATTACACAAAATCTTCTGAGCCGATATCTTCCAAATATTGCTTAACTTTAAGACAGATAATGATTTTTAATTGGACCATTTCCTTAGGTGTATGATTGTCCGGCCTTGGCAGAGGTATGTACTAACTACAGATGCTTTAAATTCCATTAAAAAGCATCTACACTGTCTGACAGTGCAGGGTTTGGGTGATGCTTGAAGGGTGCAGGATTCTCTTGATATTTACAAACAGTGTTTCCAGTTGAGTGACAGGCTGCATCTTGTAGCTTTTTAAAAAAATGCAAGAAGAAAAATGCTGTGCCACAATAAGCCTGACATGTTGTTCTACATTTTAGCTGGGGCAATTTGTTTGTCTCCTTCAGTGATTGCAAACATTTGGAAACCCAGTAGTTTTTTAGTGATAAATAAATCAGCACATGTATAAATAAGATTTGTTTGTTTTTTACATGTCTTGCATTCATACAAAATATCAGTCCTTCTCTACAAAAGTTAAACTAAACTAAATAGATAAACAGAGGTAGTGCAATTATCAAATTTTTGCTGTAAGATTTAAATGCATTCTTAATTGTTGTCTTTTAATCGCTAGTTGCTGTACTGACTCACAGTCATCTGCATTCACCTCATGTTATGTGAAGCAGAAAACCAAATAATATTCATCAGTGGTGATGGCATTAATCAGTTAGTATGAAAAAGTCAACGAGGGTTACGTCCTTCAGATTTTAAGCAAGTGTTTGTATGATGACGATATGATAATTTCCCCTAGTTGAGTCTTATATTTCACAAAGAAAAACAATGTTCACACACCTCTACATAATCAGAAGCTGAACCTGTGGAATCTTTTTTGATCCTGCACCAGCCTTGACATCCCCTATAAAAAGCATTCCCTTCCAAAGTGCACAATGTTTTTATCATGCTGTGCTCCAAATTAATTTTACGGTTATGTTTATGTGTGACTTCTCGAGTGCTGTCAGCATCAGGCAGAATGCAAATTATACAGTCTAAATATCTGACTTTTCCCTCGTAGGCTAAGAAAGAACTGAAAAATGCACTGAGATGCTGCCTGATATGTGTCATTCTGAATTTCTGAACATGCACTGTTTTTATTTGCCAGGCAGTCACATACCTTCAGTGTTTGAGATGCAACACATGTCCTTTTTTTAATGTCTGAAAAAGCTCAGACTTTCTGATTCCATCAGGAAGCAGCTGCTCCTCAGACTAAAGGAGTGGACGACATGAAATGTAATCCAAATTTTTTAGGAGATTAAAAGACACCCTGACTCAATCCAACTGAACAAACCTGTATGATCACAGCAAACACTTTCTCCAGTCTAGGAATTTAGATGCACAAAAACCGGGCAGGTGCTGAGCTGAAATGAATAAATAATCAAATAAACGCAATGATTAAGTGAAAATTGGAGCCCTGCAGTGTGAGTCATTAGTTGTTTTTTTGCTTTTTTTAATTACTAAATCATCTCCCCCCCATCTCTCAGTTAAATTGCACACTTACATATTAATGTAATACAGCTTTGACTTCAAGAAGGAGCACGAAGTTATTTGACAATTCTTTTTTCTCCATTTCTCTTTTTCAAAAAAAGAATTGTGTGTGTTTGCCCTTTGTCCTTTGCTAACTCACACAGGCACCGCCATCCCACACGCACACACAGATGTTGTCACAGGTCTTTTTTATAGACTTGCAGTCATGCACTCATTTCCTGGGGATTTACTCTAACCATCGCTAACTCTTAACCTAACCACTGACCCCCGAATTCTACTTTTTTTTTCAAATTTGGGACACGTCATAGCATTTGTCTTCAATTGTATAAGCCGTGTCTATGAAGATAAGGCTATGAAAGACGCGCAAACACACCCACACCCACACATACATTCCAGTCTTGCCCCATGGTGTTATTTGAAGTCTAGCCAGAGGTCTGTCCGACAAGCCAGTCCGTACCCAAACCTGAGCAGCTGTTTAGAGACTTAGCTCCTCCAACAGCTCTCATCAGAAGTGGAACACAGTAGTTGTTGAGCTGTTCTTTAATACCCCTATGATTCATATTTGTTCTTTTCACTTTCCCAGAATGCATCTCTGCATGCCTCACTGTACTGAGGTCCTTGCCCTGGCCAACATTGTATCAGTGGATTACTCATCCTTCCACTGGGGGGGGGGGGGGGGGGGGGGGCGTGTGTGTGTGTTTGTGTATTACTCAAACAGTAATGACTTGTTTTTCAATTGCTACTGTAGATAGGGCTCATGTTCATTGTTCAGCCTAAAGTGCATTTCAGTGTTTAAACTGGCTTGAAATAATCCGTTGATTACTCAGTTTGCAACAGTTTTGAGAACTGATCATGTTTTTAAGCTGAGAGGCTACAACATCAGTCTAATTCTTACTCCTCCATAGTCAATATTTGCTGGTTTTCTTTTTATTCTTGAATAGTGTTGATTAGAACTACAAGGCGATATGAATGTAATCATCTGAGCTGGACCAGTCATGGATGATTTATAGACAAAACAATTGACTGAAAAAAAAAATATCACTTAAATTGATAGCTGTTTTTTGTTGCAGCTCAAGATTTCTTAATCAAGTAAAAGACGAGGGAGAAAAACTGGGCAAGGCTGCAAATAATCTTGAACTTTCATCCACTCGCTGCCTTGTGTACTGTGTCCATTTGGATCATTGGTTTTGCGGAGCCTTAGATATTTAAACTTTGCATTCACAAGATTTACATTCTCCGTCTTTTTGCACAAAATGTGACTCTTCTGTCAGTCGTCTGACTCAATCTGCTTCAGTGTGTTTGTGTCGTCTCACCACCAAGACCACCACAAGGTTTTCATTGATATTTGTCTGAGGTAAATATATTTGCCATTGGCATGATGTGATAGAATTTCCTGGAAGAATTAGCTAAAAAATGTTCTGCCATGAATTAACAAAATGCTAAGGTATGAGACCTCTTGTGTTGCCCCAAGACACGCATCACGATTACGATACTGTCGTCTGTCTATGCGAATTTGTTGTTGGAAACCAAGTGCGCTTCAGCCTGACAGTGTGTGCAGTTATTACTTTGGAGTCCTGTTCTCTTCATGTGCGCATATTCGGACCTCCTCGACACATTCCCCCCCCCTGTGTGTTTTTTGATTAGCAGCATAGCATGAAAGCTGCCCCAGTCACTGAACGGCTTCCTCTATGGAATTTGCCAGCTTCTGTCTAATCAGGTTCTCACTGACAGAAGTTGGCCATTCATCAGACACACTGGGTGTTGGAGAAGCATCATCTCCCTGACGCTCAGTCCTGCAACGTAAAAATTGATGTCTTTTCTTTTTTTTTATCGTACAGTCTTTGTGCCAACACACTGCTGACCTTTTAGTCAACTCTGTACTGAGACAATACCAAGTTGTTAGGTTGAGGTGATTACAGTGTGATGCATGTTCCTGGCCTAGGGACATAGGTTGCTCTACTTTAAATAACTCATGTTTGGTTGATGGCACAACGTTTCTGATGTTAATGGGCTGTGAAATTGGCTTAGTTGACATCTTTGTGCATCTTGACAGAGACCTAGTTTCAATACTCTCTGCAGTGATGTTATCTTCGCACAACTGTGTAAAGAGACCAGGGAAACAGTATAACTTATATTTAAAAGGAAAGAAGTAAAGATGTGATGTTTTTAGAACAGATGCAAAGACCAAGCAAAAGGTTGGTTTTAATACTATCCTGCAAGTGGATATCTTGCTTTGGGATTGATCTGCTGGATCTTCTGGTAATTGCATGTCATGTATTTGGCTGCGTTTGTCGTGGTTGTTCTTGTGCATTGTTGTCAGGTTTGGTTGGTGGTCTGTATCCTTGCCAGCTGGAAAGAATGCCAATAGAGTTTCCTATCTTGTGTGCCATAAAGTGTGAATTGAAGAGTTAGCAAGCGATCTGCACAGAGAGGTGTGAAGAAGAACCCTGCCGGCAGCAACAAGCACTCTCCAAAGTTCATGGGCCTGAGAAAACAACAAAAACATACGTCCTATAAAATAGTCTGTCGCACTCACAAGAATAATTAGTGAACGCTGAGTGTGAAAGGTTGGAAAAACAAAAAGTGTGTTGTAAGAGCAGACGATGGTTAAAGGTCAGCGATCTGGATGCTTGTAGAATGAAGACCGTAAAAATGAATGACCTGGAGGCAGCATAGAGACTTTGGCTTTGTATGTTTTTCTAAACAACCACAAAGTTGCTCTGTCTTCTGTCTCCGTTGTGCTCACTGTGTTTGTTTGTGTGCGCACTGCAACTATACACCGACAAACACTGCATCACCATTAAACCTCCCACAGCTCACACCCTGTTCGAACTTGTACCAGTGTGGACACTATATAGCAGAACAACAGTTCTCAGTACTCATCATCCCTTTTCCTCTTGCAACTATGACAACACAGTTCACTCTCCATGTCATCTGTCATCCACTGCCTATACTCTCTCACACACACACACACACAAAAACAAGTTAGCTTTAAATAGGGGTTTCTGATAAACAAATTACATTGTTTCTTCGTTAAATGAATATGCTGTTAAGAAGAGCTGGTAAACTACTACCGTCACCAGGCCAGGCTCACACCTTATCAAAAATAAATTATCATTTCAACACAACCACTCAAACTCCACCCCAAAAATCTAGACAATCCATTATTTTTAATTGTTGTGTAATAACCTTATACTGTGTTAAAATGTAAATTCTTGAAATCTAAGTCAATGCTAAACATCTGCATACTTCTCTCTCTGTGGCTGTAGACTACCTGGCAAAGCACGGCCGTCTCAGTGAGTCGGAGGCAAGGAGGAAGTTCTGGCAGATCCTGTCGGCGGTGGAGTACTGTCACAACCGCAACATCGTCCACAGGGACCTGAAGGCAGAGAATCTGCTGCTGGATGGCCACATGAACATCAAGATTGCAGGTACCCTTAAACGAATAGTGCAGGGACGAACCGTAAGGTCACTGCTGGTTGAGAAATGTAAGACGTCTCCATGGAATCATGAAGTTTTGATCCATCGCCTGCAATGATTTGTGCCGTTGTAGTTCAGAAATGTCTGAAGTACCTGCCCAGTCCATTTGCATAGTGTTGAGAAGTGGTCTGAGATTGATTACGAGGTAACAGTTGGCTGAAGGATGCCAGGACAGACATCTTAAAATCTCAGTGAGACTTATGCCACCTTTTAAAATCCGATGAACAGAGGCGGTCAGAATTCCCCTCCACCAGCTTTATTATGGAGGTGGAAACATTAAAGGATAATATACAAAAATAGGAATGGGCCCTGAGGCAGGTATTTGAAACTAAGCTGGAGGTCTGTAGTACAAGCTTCAATGTGTGGCTACTTGGCGGGGAGATGGAATATCAGATGAGCGGATGGAGGAAGAATGAGGATGAGTGGTGCAGTGCAGGGTGGTCAGGGTGCAGTTGCTGCAATACACTGAAAGAGGCCAGGGTTTATCTTAGGCTTTATTCCGAGCTGATTCTGACATCCATCTGAGGTGACCTCATCACACGAGGTTGGCTATAAATACAGGTGTGAATGGATACCAGACTGGGAAAATGCCCTCTTGCCTCAAAGGACTTCAAAAGGTTGAATAAAGACACTGTTTATTGGTTTTATAAATGTTTCTTCACGAGGGGAAATGACAGACAAGCTCTTCAGTTGACCTTCACTGCCAGTTTTCAGTGGCTTATATTTGTTCTATGAGGTAAAGTCAGATAAAGACAGGACTGCACAATGACTGAGGGAGAACCGAATGTTAAACCTGCATCATTACTCGTCCTTTCCTATGTTTCTCAGAAGGGTCCAGGATGATCACCTGGAGATGTTATTACCCCAACAGTAATTTTCACAAACATGTCTGACTCACAGCCGATTGTCCGCACGGCAGATTTGATTTGAAGCTGGAAAAACAATGAACAGAACATTACCTGGCCTGTGATTAGAGAAAACATCCCTGGGGTGGACATCAGCGGCAAAGTACATTCTGTACTTCTCTTACCCACAATTTGCTCCGACATGTTTTGTAAATGGTACATGAAGGGAATATGTCATTTTTGCACTGTACATGGGAAGGAAAGCCCTTGCTTCAATTCTCCCATCTGCATTAGTCACATTGATGCCAGTTTACCGTAGATCAGCCAGGACAATTAAAGACGTACATTTCCTGTTTGTGTTAATGCAACTAGAGCTGCAGCTACTTGTTATTTTCATTATCACTTCATCTTTTGATTATTTATAGACTTTAAATGCAAATTTGATGGGCTGGAAATTAACTGCAAGAAATGATTGATTGAATTACACAATAGTTTTTTCCTGTCCTGCAGGATAAACAGACTTTATTTAGTTCATCGCCTAAGGAAAATAATGTTTAAGAGTGTTTTTAAAATCATCCTTTCAACTTTTCAGCGTGCTTTGGATTGATGTATATCATATCTTTTATTAAATATTTTTTAGATTATTTTAATTTATATAATTCATTCAGCTTTATTTAGCTTTCAACTAGAGGGGCACTCAGTAGAGGGCATCCCAATGAGCTTTTCATCAAGATCCATTAATTAATAAAGGATGTTGAAAACTCCCTATTTTACAATTTTAAAGAAAACTAAAACAAATTCCTTATCCAGATCCACACCAAACAGTAATGAGTTCTCCCCCAGCCCATACCACACCCTTCAACCAAGTTTGTGCTAAACCATCCAGGACTTTTTGTAGAATCCTGCTAACTAGCAGACAGATGAAAACAATGAAAACGAATACGAACAATATATATTTTTTATATTTGCCTTCTTTTCATATTAAACTGTGGGCTTTAAAGATATTCAGGTTACAATTATATAAAACAAGGACTAAGAATGTAGAAACAGATTGTACCTCTGATTCTGTGGTTTCCCTGCGCTCCAGTATTGCCTCCCTGCTTCCTAAAGGCCACCACTGGTCAGTCTCTGTGAAGCTTAACCAGGCAGTGGTCAGTCAAAGAAAGGTCAGGCTCACGGTGGCTGCAGAGGAGAGAGGAGCGGCGGCAGCGGGGGGTGCCCTTCATGTTTTCTCTTCAAACAGCTCCTTTACGTTCGAGTTGACAGTCTGAGGGGAACAGAATGTGCAGAAGAGAAATGACAATAACAAGAGCGAGGTGCTTTATCAGAGGAGGTGGGCCTTTCTGACTTAGCAGAAAATACATGTGTGTATTCCATGTTTCCAGTTGAGTTTCTCTCGGAGGATGTCTTTCAAGGCATTTATAGCTTCATTAACCATTATTTCAGGTTTTCAAGGTTGACTCCATCTGCTGAGTGGTGTGTCATTTAAAATGCAACAAACCTGAAAGGTATTTCATGCTCAATTATTTCATGCTCAATTAAACCATGTGGCGAGAACAAACAATCTCCAGATCGGGTGCAGCTGTTGCAGCTTTCTTTAACTTGTCGGCATATTGGATTCTTTTGTAAAGACCAAATGGTAAACCCTCAAGGGTTGACCCATATGACAATGTACAGTATACCATACAATAATAGATGTAAAGATGGAGTCGTGTCTACTGGTCTGTCTTCGTCGTCGTCATTGTTGTTCATGTTGTTATTGTTCTTGTATCCTCTCAGATTATATTGTATCTTTGTCGTTTGTGTTGCAGATCAGAACAGAGCTGCTTTCTGTTTGTATCTGTTTGTATATGTGATAAAGTCACAGATGACATTTATTAGATTATCTATAATTGAGCATTCCCATTGACCTTCTACATCAATTCTTGACCATGGAAGCAGCAGCTCATCCATTAGTACCATTTAGCATTCGATTTCAACACGTGATCTTTAAAGCCACAAAAGAAGATTTCTCTGTGACATTATATGTTAGTGATTAAAAATTGTGGTCAAAAGTATTTATCAGTTTATATAACTGTTTAATCAGCATAGTGTAAATATTCTGAATATGGTTTGGGGTCATAGTTGGTTGACAGTAATTAAAATAACCCTTCGACTGGGATCAGATTCTGAGAGTTAATGAATCTTACTATGTGCTGAGAGGTACATGACCTTATCTATGTCCAACTTAGTAGAGGAGCAAAGACAAAAATAAAAATGTAGAAATCTGTATGTATCAAATAACAAAGGTATTTTGAACTTTGGGACACATTTTTACATTCACATGTGACCCACATCCCTCCTGGTAGGATGAAGATTTGGTTCCTTTAAAGCAATAAATAATATATATCTTAAACTGTTCAATACAGTCAAGCATGCAGTGATATGTTAGGTGTATCAACTAGATGTCTACTACATTCAAGCTGCTCTGGATAGCATTAATGTACCAGGTTTAACAGTTAAAGCAGAATTTAACATTTAATGAACAGCTGCCATTGTGGTAACATATGATAAGATATTTTGTACGGAGAAAGCCTGTATAAATAAATTGAACTATGTATATTTATACAGGTGTTTATTTGAATTGCATGTCAATTGCCAGACACAAAGCGACTTCTAGTGAAGGATTCCACTCGAGCATTACTTCAGTATAGGAGACCTTGGAGACGGAACTAAGAGCTAAACCTGTTCAAGATGATGGAGTGCAAGGAGATGAAGCAAAGAAGTGCACAGTAATTGTGAGTTGGGCGTGTTATGGTTTTAGAGGTGCTAAAGAGGAGGTGCTTACCGAAGCGTTTTCAAGAGCTTGTTGAAGATGGAGAGGGATTCTGCTTCTCTGATATGATGTGGGCGCTCGTTCCACCTCGTCTGGAGCAAGACTGCCATGTGCACAGTGATGGCACTGCCAGACATCCTCCTCAGAGGAACAGACTGGCCAAGAAGTAGCATAAGCCTGTGTGTTTGAGTTCAAGTAGATGGGGCGCAGACCCAGAAGTAATTGTAGTGACTTGAGTTTGATTTTGTAGCCCGTGGAGGTTGATGAGCGGCGTACTGGCATGTGCCCTTTTCAGACTGATCCAGAAGAAGACACACCGCACCATCCTGGACCATCTGTAAGAGTTTGCCTCTGTGTATGATGGGAATTCCACCAGAAGGACTTTTCTTTCAATGCCAACATATGAGCTACTCATGGTCGTAACAGACCAATTAAGACTCTACTGGCAAAACCCCTGAGTATAGTGAATTAAGAAGGTTTGCAACAACTACTGGACGGATTACGACGATATTGGGTGGAAAGATGTGTTATGGTTCAGGGGAGACCCATTGCTAGTCAGGGGGTGGATCTGGGAATTGTTTTCAGTTTAACAATGTGAGATATGGCGTTTTTTAACATTATTGTGAAAGTCTCAAGAAATAATGAGAGATCATTTTAGAAACAAATCAGATATATTTAGATTGCCAAAATCTATGAACTGGTGGTGATCTGGATAATGGTCAGGATTTTAGAAATCAAAATAAGTATTTTTAGTGGGATGATCTTTTCTCGGTTATTGTACGGTAATAGATATTCAATTGAACGATATCAGAAAATCTCTAATTTACCTTTTTTTTTAAACCGTTTGGGAAACGTTTCTGTGTGTATGGTATGTGCATCTTATGCAATACATGTACATGCATATATATCCTTTGAGTTGCTGATGATTTCAGCTTTTCATTTGTTAGAGGAAGATTTTCTTCTGTCAAAAAGCTACATGGTTTCACCTGACATGACCTTTGCGATAAGAGTGAAAGAGGCTGAGGTGTTTTGGAACTTGAAGAATACAAGAATGAAGACCAGGAGAGAGAAACATTTCCAGGTTATAAAAAAGCAGAGAAGAGATGGGAAGGGAAGGCACAAGAAGAGAGAGGAAGAGTGACTTCAGTGTCATGCACCTCCAGCTGCTGCCATAACCGCATCAATGCTCACACCTCGTTATTAGAAACACTATTTTAACTGCTGGTTGTAGTCAGCTCTACTCATACTTGTCATATCCATACACACAATTTTATAAGCCGTTAACTGGAGAGTATTCCTGTGTGACAAGTTTAGGCTAATATTATGCTAATGCTGTTGTGCGTGACACCCCCCCCCACCCCGCCCTTCCTGTTGAGCTGTGAGTGCCATTCGTAGCCTGCAGCGTGCTGGAGCGTTTGACGTCAACCAGTCTGCTCAGTATTCAGCCGCACGAAATGGGTCACAGCTTCTGACGATAAACCAGCTGCACTGCTCGGCTCGGCTGTGCCTGCATCTCGCGCCTCACCTTCACAGCAGCATCAGACGGCAAACATACTTGTATTAAAACCCTACTGTGGTGGACTGCTTTACCCTCGGCTTTGTATCAGCCTTACCTGCTGTCACCTGCACTGGTAGAGAGAGCTAAATGCATGGATTCACAACCTGCCAAATTATTTTTATTTGCAGATAGAACTGCATTTGTGTCTCGTACCTGATTCCTGTTGATCTGTTTTCCATCGTGGGTGTTGCACATGCAGATAAACACAGAACCTAAGGCCACTCGGAGTGCGCATACCAAGATTTTTATCTGGATTGGCAACAATTGGCAAACAAACACTCATAATTATCGGTCCCCTATACATGCTGGATTTTTTTTACCTACAAGATCCATTTATTATTCACTGAAAAAGAATATTAAAAGGTCCTTCCCCTGATACAGATCTGGACCCAAATTTAATGGGTTCCCTCCTGACCTATACCACATCCTTACACCAAGTGTCATGGAAGTCCTTCCAGTAGTTTTTGTGTAATGTTCTAGTGGCAGAAACTTGGACTATGGGCAGAGAAGGTCTCTGGTTCGTCTCTGGTTCGACTCCACGTAGAGACAACAAAAAGACGAACCTGGATTGATCTGTCCAAAAATCCAAGAGTCTCCCTACCCTGTCTAGTGCCCCTGAGCAAGGCACCTTACTCCCCCAACATCTGCTCCCCAAGCACTGTACATGGTCGCTCACTGCTCTGTGTGTCCTGCACCAGATGGGTCAAAAGCAGGGGTTAAATTTCCCTACCTGCATGAGTGTGCCTTTGCATGTCTGTGCATGTCTGTGCATGTGTTTGGGACAAATAAATGCATCATCTTAATCCTGCTGACCAACAGATAGACAGACAGAGAAACATATTCAAATAACCTCATTGGCAAAGGCAATAAGGATAGCTATGCAAACGTGTGTGTGTGTGTGTGTGTGTGTGTGTGTGTGTGTGTGTGTGTGTGTGTGTGTGTGTGTGTGTGTGTGTGTGTGTGTGTGTGTGTGTGTGTGTGTGTGTGTGTGTGTGTGTGTGTGTGTGTGTGTGTGTGTGTGTGTGTGTGTGTGTGTGTGTGTGTGTGTGTGTGTGTGATTTAATAGGAGTGTGGGTTGTAGATTGTTTTCTGTTTATTGTGAAGGATCGTGATATAGAGCAGCAAACAAAAAGGATATGGTTACACATTTGGTCCCACTTGCTCACACTGTGTCCTTGTGAGTGTGTGTATATGTAAACCCACATCACCTCCACCCCCATTTTGTTTTATCAGTGTTATTTTTTGTTTTGCAATGCATTTCTCTATTTATGCAACTGTTTTGAATCATGGAAAAGGGGCAGGCGTGGAGGGTTAAGTAAGTCAGATTGTCTGCTCTTTTAGCTCTCAGGTCCCATGAGACAATCACAGGGTCCTACTGATAATATAAATCAGCGTGGAGGTATTTCCCTTATCAATTTTTTAATGATATGAAAATAAAAAGATTATCCAGGCTTCAAAGTGTTCATAGATGAAAGATCAGTGCTCATCACAAATTGAAATCCTATTTACAATTATTTATTTTCTGCTGATGAATCATTTCAGCATGAGACAAAGGATCATTTACTTGCAAGGGGTTTGGGGAAAGAGGGAGTTGGGATGAGAAGGCGGGAGAATGATATGAACTAACAAGAAAAAAGGTGTGTGTGGGCTGAGTGATTGCAGGCACGCAACTTGACTGAGATTTGGCAGATATTACTGCAACTTGTAGTTGGATTTTAATGAAAGGCAGGAAGTGTGTGTGTGTGTGTGTGTGTGTGTGTGTGTGTGTGTGTGTGTGTGTGTGTGTGTGTGTGTGTGTGTGTGTGTGTGTGTGTGTGTGTGTGTGTGTGTGTGTGTGTGTGTGTGTGTGTGTGTGTGTGTGTGTGTGTGTGTGTGACTCCTCTGAAGACTTAAAATCAGAGGTTTAGTGGTTTCTGCAGGGAGCCAATTAGAATCAGCATTAATGACCTCATGTCGGTCTCCAGGGGAGGTTACCTCATGCTAAGGCCTTATTCCTCAACGTAAAAATATGCGGCTCACATGTTGCGTTATGTGAAACCAGCGACCCCGTGGAGAAACTATTGGTCATGGGGTGACCTGATAGCTGAATGTTCAGGGTACACACACCACATGGTCGCCAAATGCCCTGAGCAGCATGTCCGTGGTCCGATTCCCAGTTTACTGCATGTCATGCACCTAGTCTCTTTCCTTCATTTCCTGTCTGTCTCCACTGTTGCTGTAGACTTGAGGCATAAAATGCCCCAAATAATTTAAGAAGGCGTTACTCTTCTACAGCTATACTATAACTGTAACCTCTTCTTCCCCTTTTTTACAGTCACAAGAGATATTTACAGTTAGAGGTTTGGTCTTTGCAGGAACTGCTGTGGTCACTTCATCAGACTCTGGAAGGGCCTTTTAAAGTTTCAAAACACTTCCCATTAACCGACTTACATCTGGTGTTTTCTTTTGTCTAATGTAGATTTTGGGTTCGGAAACTTCTTCCAGCCCGGCGAGCCTCTAGCCACGTGGTGCGGCAGCCCGCCATACGCTGCTCCAGAGGTTTTCGAAGGACAACAGTATGAGGGCCCGCAACTTGATATATGGGTAAGATGAGTGTTTGCATAAAGTAGAAAAATGATAACATTAGGATTTAAACATCTGCACTGACACATGTATTGAATTTATGTCAGAGCCTGTCTCCTTCCTTGAGATCTTAATATATTACTTTTTTAATATTTATTCTATGTATTTAGTAAGGAGTCACTAGATGTTCTTCCTTCCATATGGTGCTGTTAGGATGTAAAGTGTAATCTCCCAACCACAGCTCACTGCCTGCTGTATATTGCGAATCATGTACTACATTTATTTCTGTATGAAAGGCTGTGTATTTGTGAGTAGAATCTGTGAATGATTGATTCATTGATCTAAGATTTCTCTCAGCTCCTGCCCTGACCTTGATATATTCACAGAGTATGGGGGTGGTGCTGTACGTGCTGGTCTGTGGTGCATTGCCCTTCGACGGGCCTACGCTGCCTGTGCTCAGACAGCGAGTCCTAGAAGGAAGGTTTCGCATCCCCTACTTCATGACTGAAGGTAAGACGAGATGAGCTAATTCTTTCTGGGAAACTGGAGACAAAATAATACGAGGAGACGGTGCCCTCTCCCACTCCTTCGTTCTTCACATTCCTGTAAACGCACAAGCATGCAGTGTGTTTGTGAGACATCGTCCACTTTCTTTTCCTTATGTATGTAGACAAACTGAGGCATTCATTACATTAAGCATTCCTGGGAGAGATATTGCGGCACTGAGGAATAGATCTCAGTTTTCCTTTTTCAGTAACCATAATGTTGAATGTTCACTGGCAGCCTCTCTTGTGGATGCCATCAGTTGAGGGGTCATTTCATTAATGAGCATTATGCTGATTTGCAGGGGAAAAAGGAAGAGACACGCTGCCATTGTCCTGTGTATTCAGTGTGTGTGTGTGTGCGTGCATGCTGCAAAGTTAGTCAGGATGGCTAACTTGTCTCAAAAGCAGCCCTGCTGTTTTGCGACTGTGCAAGCTAGCTGGCAGCAGATTAAGTCCAGAGCTGGAGCTGTTTATGTAACCTGGGGAAGAGCCAGTGGAGCCTTCCAGCAGATCGCCTGTCTGTCTCCCTGAGGAGAATCTGTCTGTCTCTGTCCGTCTTACTGTCTGTCTGACTCATGCTGACTCAAGATGTCTTACTCAAGTAAGACATCTTCCTGTCAGTCTGTGGCCCTGTCTGTTCCTCTTGTCTTGTTTCTCCGTATCCAATCTGGAAGTCTGTGGCACTTTCTCCGCAGGGGGTGTGGTGAGCGAGTCGGCCAGATTTCTTTATATTTCCTTTTTTCCTCTGTTCAAGACCTTGAAACAATTAAGACATAAGGGGAATGTAGGAGTGTAATGTCAGCTCCTTGGCCAGACTGACACTCAACCGCCCCCCCCAGTCCAGCCCCTTTTCCCTGAACAAGGAGAACAGAGTGTGCTGATATCTTCTTTCTCCTGGAACTCTTGTACTTCTTACAGGACACACACATTGCACAGGCCTGGGAGGCAGAAGTAGAGAATAGCCTAGAGGCAGTAATCATTTTCATGTTCTCTCGAACAACAAACAACCAAATCCCTGAGTCTGAATCCTCTATCTGTGTGTGTAGATCTTTGTGCATGATATCTGTAGCTGAAACTCTCTCCAATCATCAGGTCAGAGCATAAACCAGTCTCCTCTTGATTAATCAAATATTTTTCAGTTCCAATCTCAGTCACTGGAACAACACTCAGGAGTTGTTTCTAATATTCAGTTGAAAGCATTGAGTAGCAGATTGTGTTGCTTTAACTTAATTATGGTGACATTTTTACGATGGAGTATTACGGTAAGTGAAAGGGGAAAAAAAATATCAGTGATTTCAAGAATTAAGTCTTAATATTGCTAATGAATAATGTTGCAAATTAACATGAATATATTCCTAGTATTGCAACAATAAAATCTTAATTATAGGATTTGTTTCATTTTAGAGGGGAAACATAAGTAGATTAGCGTGGAGGAGCGAATTTTTGGTAATTGCCAACTGTTTGGTTTGCATTGGTTACATCTACATGATATTTAAAGAAGTCGAGAAACTATGAGATTGGTTCCAGTTTTTGGAGTGGAACTCCAGCAAACACAGATTCTCCTTGCTACTTAATTTCAAAACGATGTATTTGTTTCTTTATTCTCATTATGTTACGACTTTATTCTTCAAATGAATGTTTTTCTTCACGTGGCCTTAAGTTATTTCTAAGTTCCCATGATAAAATCAGTGTAATGGATAACATGAAGTCAGCCTCAGTACCCGCTCTCTGCTCCTCAACTTTATAGAACTGTTCTCCTGCACCGGCGAACTGAGTGCAACTCTACACCACTTGGACAAGTGTTAACTGGGATGGTTCTGTGGTTGAGTCATGGTGGTGTAATGTACTGGCTAAGAGCAGTGTGCCAATCAATCAGCCAGACGGTTATGTAGTGTTGGCCCCCTCTACATAGTCCAACCCTCCTCGTGGTTAGCAACTCTGATAAATGTGCACAGCCTCGGATGTTGCTATAAACACAGCTGCAGCAACGCAGAGCCTGAGTAACGTCTGGGTCAAACAAATTGTAGCGTAATGTACTGTATTGTAATTGAAGCAAGTTGCAGGGTGGAATTGCAGTGAAGGGCAAGCTGGTTATGCTCAATAATCAGGGGGGGAAATGGCGAACCTCCAGCCACAAGGTAGAAAAATGTGATGTTATCTGACGTGAGTAGATCATCAGGGCTGCTGGGAAGAATGTGCAGCGGGGAGCTGAGGATGGCAGCCAGGTCATTTGGAAGACAGGACATGAAGGTGACCTGCGGAAAGTTGATGTGTGCAGACAATAAACTTAAATACTTGGATACAATAATTGGATACATGGCTTAAAGTTAAATCATAATTCCCACAGACAACTGTGGTGTGGCAGGTTTATTTGCTAATTGGAAGAACGACAATATGACAGTTGGATTTTTTAATGTAAGTCAAAAAGACAACTAATTTTGTATCTAGTCTTGTTTAATTCAAACACAAAACAACTTAACTCAACATAACATATTCCAGTAAAGAATGCATTGAAGAGCAAGCAAATAATGACCCACTGCACAGCTTATTTATCGAAAACACATCTGTTTTACTTTAAGACTGCAGCAGCAGGGTATACGGGTAAGGATGCTGTGTGGCAGGCAGGAATGCGGTGCAGGCAGTAGGGGTGCAGGCAGGCCAAAGCGGCACAGCCAGGGGAACTGTAATCCTGTTAAGAACCCAGCTGTGTCTGACGTCAAACTCATCTTACCACGAACTAGAGGTGAGGAGTTCTCATTAAGAGGGGAGCAGAACAGAAAGAAGACATGCCGCTCAGAAAGGGACGACACAACAAACCAAGAAAATAATTTAGAGAATTTTAAGCTCAAAATTGTGATTTCTGCTCCAGTTCCTCCGGGCTGGTTTGACAAGGACATGGTGGTTTGTGGCTTAATTTGCTTCATCACAGCTTATACAAGTTCTCAGCGTCATCAAACATGAGCTTCCTCTTACGTTTAAAAAATGTTGGGATCTGAAATATGAGAGGATATAGAAATGTTTTCAGGCTTTATATGATTGTATTCTCCAACCCTTGCAGACTGTGAGCACCTGATCCGCAGGATGTTGGTCCTGGACCCATCAAAGCGTCTGTCTGTGGCCCAGATCAAGGAGCACAAGTGGATGGCTCTGGATATTCCAGTGCAGAGGCCCATCCTCTACCAGCAGCCCCTGTCTGCCGAGGGCGAGGCAGGTGTGGGAGAGTACAGTGAGCAAGTCCTTCGCCTGATGCACAGCCTCGGCATCGACCAGCACAAGACCATAGAGGTGAGGCAGGAAAGGAAAAATTTTACAGTTTCAGGGGTAAACAGCTATGATCCAGTGGAGGCTATCACAGGACATCTAGGCTAAAAATAAAATTGTAAATGACGCCGTTTCGAGTTGCATGTAAATGTGGGGGCTTACAAATGCTTGGATGACACCACAGGAGCAGTATGGAGGCATTTTATAAATAATATAAGAATAAAAATAATAACTTCTTCACCCACTCCATCTGCATAGTGGTGGGTAGATAATGAGTGAATTTTCATTTACGGGTTGAAGCGTGAAGAAGATGGTGACAGTGGTTATGGATCAGTCTTTATACGCAGAACACAGTGTCCAGCAGTGTAATGCAGCAGCATAGCAATACAAGAAGGATGAACATGTGGAATCATTTTGTCAGTCTTGTGGAGCTCTATAGGTGGATTCAGTAACATTTGGGCCCTGAGCGATGCCAGGCATGGGGCCCCACTTGTTCCTTAATCTCACCTTCACTTCAGAATATTATTAACTGCTAACTCGACCAGCCTGTGGAGGAAATACCATCCCTCAAAGTAGTGTAGTTGAATTTTGAGGTACGTGTACTTTACTTGAGTCAACTTTTGCAACTGTTCCTAAACACTACTGTTTAATTATTTGTTTATTAATGGTTAAAGAAACTACGTAACCCATGAGCCACAAAACAAGTTAAGAACAATAAAAAGATAAGAAAATTCAATAACAAAAAGTACAAAAAAGTAAACTAATATTTATGACCAGTATGTTATTCTAACAGACAATAATATTTTGGCACTAATTGGACAAAATAAACTTGTCCATTGACTAAATAAACACCTGTGCATAAAGCTATGTTTAAAGCTCGACCAATAGGGATTTTGTGGGGCAGTACTGTTATTAGGTAATTAACAATTAGTTAATAAAATGTCAATCATTTTTGCATTGCTTATCCAATACTGCTATGTCTTTTTTCACCACTTGGTTCTTCTCTAGCTTTATATCAGTGAAATGACCAAGCTGATATTTATCTGCACCATCTTCTCTGTATTGCATTTTTATTTTAAAACCCTATAATTATTATTTTTTTATTTTTTTAATCTCTATCACAGTAATCCACTTTCACAGGAATAACTGAAGAATTATCTTGGCATATTGCAAGAGCTGTCACAGAATGGAAGGTGTGCCTCGGTAGTCACTTCAGTTACACACACCGCCATTTATGTCGTCTCTCATCCTCCAGTCTCTGCAGAACAAAAGCTACAACCACTTTGCTGCTATCTACTACCTGCTGGTGGAGCGGCTCAAGGCCCATCGCTGCAGCTTCCCCGTTGAACAGCGACTCGATGCCCGCCAGCGAAGGCCCAGCACCATCGCCGAACAGACCGTCGCCAAGGTAACCGCAGGGCGTCCAGACGTCGAAGGGGGGTCTGAATAAAGTATTCAGAGATTATCCTCCATGCCTCCCTGATCAAAGCTCGGTTATTCACACCTGCACCCAGGGACAAACAAATAGACGGACACATTAATTTATTTGTCCAGACCGGGTCCGGTCTTCACCTGCCTTTTCCGCCCAGCCTTGATCTTAATGCTTCTCCCTCTGTTACATAATTCATCATTTTCTTTTCTTTGCCCACTGTCTCTTCTTACCGACTTTGTGCAATTTCTCTTTCATTTCCTTCACCGACTATAGGATTTGGCTTTCTTCTCTTTGGAATTATAAAGCCGAATTTGGTGCGGCTCAATTTGATCATAATTGTGTTATTGTTGAGCATTGGCCATGAAGTGTCCGACTCCAGTCCTCAAAGCCTCTGCTTTTCTCCCTCTCTGCAGTCGACCAGTGCATCAGCCCAGGTGGGTTTGCTGCCACAGGGTGTTCGTCTGCTGCGCTCCCCCGCTGTACCCCAAGCCTCCTCTGATGCTTTCACCTTCCCCCAGACTGCCTCACCCCTGGAGCAGAATTTCATGGTGGAGGACATCAACACACCCAAAGTAGGTCCAATAGCAAAGAGTTAAGGAGGAGCCTCAGACACAAGCAAGCTTTTTTTCGTTGGTGTGTCCTCCTCTGACTTCCGGTTATGGAAGTTGTAGTTATTATGCTAGTTATAAGCTTTGCGCAAGCATGTCTTGAAGAATTATCCTAGTGTACCTACTCACTGTGAATCAGGAATGTTTGTGTGCATGCCTGTGTCTGCGCATGCCAGACCCCTCTAAGGTTTCCAGTATTGTCTTGCGCCGTCAACATGCCATAGTGCAGCTGACATGCCCTCTTATGTAAGCCCTCAGGCAGCACTCACATCAGACAGGACAGCTGCCCATCCTGCATGGCTCCTAGACACACACACACAGACACACACGCACGCAGTGTGCTCTCTCTCTCTGTTTATCTATGCCAACCAGCGACCTTTTCCTCTAGGCCTGTTGTTGATCTGACTGATTATTACAGAACACAGACACAGGTCTGAGTTGACGGTCTCACACACCTGGAGGGCTACACAGTCAGAAACACACTTGCCCAGACACACACACACACACACAGAAACATGCAGTATACTTCTTAACAGTTTATTAACCTACCTGCTGTCCAAGCTCCAGTTAAGAGTGCTGTGTATGTTGTTTAGTGTGTGCATGTGTCTGTCTGGTAAGCAGAACCGAACAGAGCCGAGACAGAGTGCTTGTTATCTGCATGAATGGAGCATGGTTATGTAAGCAGGTCCTGTGATGATGATGTGACCTAATGTGGATCTGAGTGAACACACATGGACGGGAAGCTGGCGCTCTGCTCCAGTGATCTCACCGCCGTGACTTCCTGCCCGTCAGCCAACGGCTCATCTTTTCTTGTTTAGTTTTTGGTTTGGCCTTTGTCGTTTTCCCTCTCCTGTTCGTTTTCCCTTTTCTCCTTCTTCTCTTCTTAATTCCATAACTTCGCTTTCCCCTCATCATCCCATCGATTGTCATCAACTATTTCTCAATGCCGCTTCTCACCCCTTGCCCCCAGTGTGTGTGTGGGGGGGGGGGGGGGTGCATGTGTCAGTTGAGTAACAGCATTCCTATCCCAGCACACTACAGAAAGCAGATGGGGAACTGGGCAAAGCTGCTCTTTCTAGACCAACACCAGGCTTTCCGGCTACTGCAGCAACTCATGCAGATGATCTTTGTGCTTGTATGAATGTGTGTGTTTTTTGTCTTTTGTGTGCGTGCGTGTGTGTGTCACACGGCACTTTCAGTCAGAGCTCGCTTCCTGGTCCTGCATTCCTACATCCCCACTAATTGAACCCTCATTCTCAGTGAGGAGGTTCCTGTCTTGTGTCCAAGTAGTCAAGGGTGAATGATTGATATTATGTGTGTTAGTTTGAGTTTGTGCCATATGTTTGTTGTTAAGATGCCTGATCTGACAACCTTGATTTTTCTCAATGTGCCCTGCTCTCTTTTCTTCCTGACAGTCAATACTGAAAAGAGATTATTGTTCTCTCTCTCTCTCTCTCTCTCTCTCTCTCTCTCTCTCTCTCTCTCTCTCTCTCTCTCTCTCTCTCTCTCTCTCTCTCTCTCTCTCTCTCTCTCTCCCCCTATCCAGGTGAATGGCTGCCTGCTGGACCCCCTGCCTCCCCCCACTGTCCTACGCAAGTCCTCCACCTCGTCGCCTAGCAACATGATGGAGACATCTATCGATGAGGGCATCGAAACTGAGGAGCCCGACACGGAGGAAGATCCGCACCACTTGCTCATGGCCTATCAGACGGCACGGTTCGGCCAGCGGCGACACACCCTCTCTGAGGTCACCAACCAGCCAAACCAAGGTATAATGTCAGCTGATCAACACACACATTTACTATCTGTCACATGCATTCAGTGATAACACAAAACTGCTTTCTGGATCCAAAATGTTTCTCCTCTAGGTAAATTATTCACTCTAGGCCACAACCCTTCCATGGGTAGTGTGGAATCAGACATGGGCTACGACATGGGCTCCATGCAAAGTGACCTTGGTCTTCTGGAGGATCCCCCCTCTCTCTGTGAGATGGTGCCGACCAACAGCTCCGCCCCCGGTGTCACTCCTACGCCGTACTTGAGCACTCGGCCCGCCAACCCAGCAATGGCAGCCCTGACTTCCCAGCACAGGGAGGCACACAACCGCTCCCCTATCAGCTTCAGAGAAGGACGCAGAGCATCCGACACCTCCCTCACCCAAGGTCAGAACCACCAGGGTTAATTATTTCTGTCTATACCCACGGCACCCCTCCTCACTGTAGGCACTCAGACTACACTGACTTCATTATTGGTATCTTCCTCTATAAACCAAGACACTATAAACCCTCACTCTATGAGGTTCGTCCCTTTTTTCAGTGAACACTATCAGACCTGTCACTGCTGTAGTTAATTGAGAAGCTGTTGTTTAATTAAAACATAAACTAAAATGTCATTGAATAGCGTACATTCCCCCTTAAACCTCATTATTAAATCACATTTAACTGAGTTTAGATCTGCACCAATTTCCCACACTCATTAATATCAGGTTTTTTTTTCATAATACAGCTGAAAGTCGGACAAACAAACTGACGCAGACAAAAACATGACCTCCTTGGTGGAGGAAAAACTTACATTAACTATTTTTAATTGGCTAATCCATTTATCATTATACTTCACCTCAGTTCATCACTTATCATTACAAATTATTATTACCAATGTCATATAATATCATCTTATTAAAGTGGTTTTCTAGCTAGATTATATTCTTTGTAGAACAGGGAAGGTCTTAAGAATTGACTTGCTCAAGTGCAGAAAGATGAACCTGACTTCTAACATATGGATGTGCAATCGTCGGTGCAGTGCTCATTAAAAACCCTCAATAAATCATAATGCAAAGCAGTTACATAATATTTTACATCTGTTATAACAAAAATAATATTCCTGATGCTGCATCTACACAGCAGAAGTTCACGTGTGAACCTGAAAGGCTGCTGAAAGACGAAAAGACAATCGCAGCCAGAGAGATACGCTTTGATATCTCTGATCATTTGTATATGCAAGCGACGATTTAACCACAGATCCAAAACACAGATCTCGTTCAGCTCAGTCACCACGCGCTGGTCCACGCAGCACCAGAGAAGAAGAAGAGCTCTGTTTCTCATGACACAGACGCAACACCCTGCTGCAGCTGCTCACACACACACCAACACACACAGACGTATATACAGTCTTCTAAATAAAAGTGCCTCATTCCCACCTTCCTATTTGCTCCCCCTCCTCTCTTTCACACACTTTTCCCCCCCTGTCTCTGCCTCCTCTCCCTTCCCTTCTCTCATCCTCTCCTGTGACGGCAGTGATGATTCACGTTATGAATCACATACAGATATTTGAAGGTTTCAGCCCACATATCTCCCCCTCCCCTTATTTCCCTCTTCTTTTCCACACACTCTGCTTCTTTCTCTCTCTCTCTCTCTCTCTCTAATGCTCATTCTCCATCTTGCTTTCCTTTCTCTTCCCAAAGTTTCAGTGTGTGGCAGGCCGGATCTGTCTCCGCTCAACAGCTAAACTATAAGATGAAACGTAAAACAGCCTCCATCCATCTCCACATTTTCTCCCATCCCCGGCTGCATTATTCTGTACCTGCTGGTTGCAAATCACATGTGCTTTAGCTAAGCAGATACTATAATTAGGGCTTAAAAACATGCTTTACCTCTCTAACTCTACATTGACATCACTGAACTGTGTGTTCCCGGTTGGTATTTGCGGTTACTTATTTATTTATTTTTCATAATCCTCTTTGGAGAGTGTTGATGCAGTGGATTCTTTTGCGTCAGACTGCTGACTCCGGTTTTAAATAACTCCCACCATCGCAGTGAGTCAGGTCCTATCGTTCACAGATAGAGCTCGTCACCACTGGATGGGTCTTATAAGAGCAACTTAGTATTACACGCACACACACACACAGAGGCAGATACTGTCACATGTGCACACACAAACGCCCACGGATGCTTGTATGACGTACATCCATGTACGTCACATTGTCAGATTGGAAAAGTGTTAACCGGTCGACCAGCTCTCTTACATCAATGAGTATTGGGTCTAACTCTCTGTGAGATCCTCTGACTTCCTGTTGTGAAGAGAAAAATTATTCTATTGATCAGTTGTAATAATCCAGAGTGACTCTGTTTTGTGGGGATTTGTTTGTGCTTCCAGGTCTGGTTGCGTTTCGCCAGCATCTCCAGAACTTGGCGAGGACCAAAGGCATCCTGGAGCTGAACAAAGTACAGATGCTGGTGGAGCAGATGGGCTCTGGTGAAGGGTCCATCATGGGGCCCCTGGGACCACAACACCACTTGCACAACCTCCTGGAGGTTAGTCCTACTGCATAATCACCCATACACACAAATAAAAAGATCTTTCTATTCCCATCCAACCAAATCCCCTTCTCAGCCACAGTCCCTCCGCTATCGTCATCCCATGTTGCCCGGGGAAAGAAATGCAAGCACCCAGGCTGTTAAGTAACATCAGGAGAGGCAGCCAATTGTGGCTTGTTTACTGTCTCCCGTCCCCCTGGGGCCTGGAGCCTGGAGCCTAGGCCAAAGTGAATGCAGCCATTGTTGAAGTCAGTCAGACTTACCCATAGTAGTGACTGGCACTCAATGGGCGAAGCTGCAAATCGCACAAAGACGGACCCACATATACACAAAATGATCCACACACTGCAACAGGAACCATTTTAGGAAAGATATGCAGCCCCCCCCCACCCCCCGCAAGAAAAAACTAAACACAACACTATCTTAGAAGCAGACAAGATCAAGTTGTTTTTCCTCTTGACCATCTCTTATATTGCTATATCACACAGCTCTTGTTGGTTATGATGCTCAGTCCCCATCATCCATTTAATTTGCCTCATTTCATTTTACTAATGTCTAATCCCTGCGGTGCATGCCATTTAGAGAAAAGCATCTGGCTGATCAGTCACCACACAGGCATTTGGGCAGGAGACGAAAGGGATAATCTAGTTAGACCAGACGATGAAGCACCCAGACCCTGACACAGCTTTATTAACCCGCAGGAGATCTTAGATACATGTGCTCTTGAGCATGTGTGCACAGACACACAAATCGGCACTCCCCATGTTCTAATGCTTTATGTGTCTGATCAAAGGGTGAGGCATCCAAGCAGCAGGAGGGCCTAGCTTTATACCAAGGCGCGCCACAGCCGCCTCTCCTGTCCCGCAGACAGAGTTTGGAGACACAATACCTCACTCATAGACTTCAGGTACAGTCTCACACTCACTCTTTATGACTCTACTCAGTGATGCAAATTCAGGCCTGATATAGTCTTGTCTTATCAAGTCTTGATTTGCAAATTATTCAGTGATATCGTTTGGAAAATTAAGGATTATCAGCTCTGCCAGGATGCAACAGAAATGACAGCTCATATCCAGTTACCATGATAGTTATCCTGAGTTCAGTAATAAGTCCCGATCTCTCTTCTGCCCAGAAGGCTAGCGTCCTCGCAAACAGTCCTGCTAGCTGCCAACTTTTCTGTAAGGAGACTCCTCGAAGTTTAGAGCAACAGCTGCAGGAACACAGGTAAACTATACTGTAAACTTCTGCACCGCACATTGTTTCTGAGACTTTTAATACATGATTTTCTCTTGCATTTAGGCAATTTAAAGTCAATCCAAAGAAGAAGAGTCATAAACTGTACTACACTAAGAGTCGAGGATTTTCATACAGTCAGGGTTGAAACTTGTGTCAGGGCGACAGTTGCCTGGCTTCAGAATCAGACTTGAAATAAAATGGCATTTCAAGTAATTCATTCAGAGATGTGTTCATTTTTCAAATTTTTTATCAGACTTCGACTTATTTTGTTTGTTTTGATGCATGCATCATAATTCTGCCTCTATATATTATATGGCCGTAGCTGGTTAGCTATCTATCTTTGCAGGTAGACTATCCTCATTTGAAATGCCAAGCTCTAATGGGTCAACTTCTTCTCCAGCCAAAATTATCATTGTGGTAGCAATGCTGCGGTTCGATTTCAATTAGTTGGTCTTGGAACCTCGACTATTGCAAAACATGCAGGACATACCATGTTTAAATTCAGCTTTTCAGTTTCCAAATCCATTATCATTCTGAATCTTGCCCATGAGTGCTAATGCATTAAGTTTTATACTGTCATCTTGATGTTAGTGCAATGTAAAGCTCTATTGATCTCCCCGCAGACTGAACCAGAGGAGGATGTACCTGCAGCAGCCACAGGGCATGGGGCTGCAGACCTATTTCAACCAGATGCAGATAGCTGAAGGGTCGTACCCTGCCCTGGACCTAGCAGCATCTCAGAGTTCTCCACAGGGCACCGCCATTTCAGCCGCACATCAGCCTCAGCCCCAGCAGCCAGGCAGTCCTCAGACCTCGCCTCCTTTCAGCCACCCCCTCAGCCTGAACCCCTTGATGGATCAGGGTGAGGGCCTGGTTTATGACCCCTACATGAGCCACCACCACTACACCCAGCACCTTCCTGCTGCGTCTCACCTCCATCACCAGCTTCACCAGCCTCATGAAGCCTCTGCCAGTGGCCTGGGCTTCAGCTATACCACTTGCTGTGAGCAGCAGGCCATTGGCCCTTCCACTGAGGCTCTTCACCCAGAGCAGTATGAGTTCCCGCTGGACCCCACCATGCTGGTCCTTGCTCCAGGAGAGGCTGAGGCTGGAGCTGCTGTTGGGGGTTTTGCTGGTCAGGGGCAGTCAGACGGCCTGAAACTGCCCGAGCTGCAGAGCTCCCTCCTGGACAGTGAGATGATGGAGACTGTGGACTCCCAGCATGGCTTCGTACTGGTTAACTAATGCCAGCTGAGGGGGTTAATACAAAGTGGTGTTAAGCAATGAGAACCTACCTAGCATTGAACCAGACAGAATGGATTTATAAGTGGAGGCCGTAAGAGTAGCAACAGGGAAGGAAATGTGTTAATTTTTGTATGACTAATACAAACTTAATTTCTTAGTTGTGATGAACCTCAGACAAAATGTCTACCAAATTCCTTCCTTAGCCTACCTCCCTTTCTCCTTCTGCTCCTCTGTTCTCGTTCTCATCAGCCCTGTGAGGCAGGAACGGGTCCGATACGTGGTGCAGCATGAGCTTCGCCAACCTGACTCTGCGACGCCGTTGTTGCCAAGGAGGTGTTGCCACCGGCGAGGACTGCGCCGTGCAGCCCGGGGGGGGATGCTGCAAAACCTGGAGTACGGCATTTCACCTACTAATGGGTTGAAAGTGAACTTATTTCAGACTGACTAGCAACCAAAAGCACAATGGCTGGTAGTGCTGTTTGTATTTTAAATAGGACGCCACATCTACACACATCTCAAAACACTTTTGTGCTTTATTTTATTTCAGTAGATTAAGAAAAACAAGTGATGTAGATAAAATCGCCTTCATTTATCATGGTACCATGGATATCTCCACAAATTCAAGTGTTAAAAGTCTGACTTTTAAGAATTATTTTACACTAATGTGAGTGCACAGGCTAACATAACCATCATGCATAGGTTTCAACACTAACATTGAGAGTTTTCCTGCAGAGAACCACAGGTATCTAAGTTTGTTATTCACTTACAGTTCTAATAAACATGCTGAGCGCTGGTGAGTGATGCACCATTGGTTGAGCTTTAGCTATATTTGTGCTTATAACAGTGATAAACTCTCTCCAAGCTATATTTACAGTTCAATTAAACTAATGAAAATAATAGATCTAGCTGCAGGCATTTGTGTCGGCGATGTGACATAAATAATACAGTTGTTTTCTTTGTGGTTTTTGTAACTTGTAACTACTGATCCTGATTTATTTCTTACACTACTGATCTGCGTCCCCTCCTTTCCATCCGACTGCACAAACATGATGCCAGGTTTCCTCACGCAAAAACGCGAAGAGGATAATTTGACCGGCCTTTAAAAGTGGTCACGTGCTTGTCTGTTTTAACAGTTGAATTGTGGGTCATGCGCACGCCTGATAAATGAGGGCTGACGTAATCACTCGTGTGTTCGGTTGAGAAGTTGCGGTGTTAGACAGTTGATATTATTCTATTTTTGTGGCAATACTGAAGCAATATTAATCCTTAATGTCAAGGGATTATGAATGGAAGCCTCACCTGTACAGCCAGCTCTGATTGGTTCCCGGGACCTCTGAGTCGTCAGCAGTGACATCACTAGAGCTGATGATGTAACCAGGAGATAATCTGTCACTCGCTCGCCCTGGGGGGACAAGCCTGGAGACAGTTGTATGAATGTGTGTGTGTAATGTGCGTTTGTGTGACATTATTGTTTGTTTGCACAATTCAGACTTCAAATTTTTCTGCATCCATCACATAATTTGTGGTCATTACTGAAGAAGACGAACACTGTATTGACGCCTCCATTCAAAATAGCACAGACTGTGTTTTTCCCTCAGCGCACAGTTGTAGCTTATGATGAATTCTGGTTTACATCGTCAGTGCTCCAGTCATGCCTCTGTGTTGTTTTAATGATGTAACATGTTTGTAATAATGGAACGACCCCGTAAAGATTCCCTGCATTAGATTTAATGAAAGAATGTCTCCTCTCTGATGTTGTGGTTGCTGTGAGACAAAGACCAGAAGAACATCATCAGTCGCCTGACACTGGATTTTGACGATTGTCTCACCACCGCCGCCGCTCTTTGGTTGACAGCAACAAGACGAGAGATGGTTTTTTTTGTTTTGTTTTTACGTAGAGTGTGTTCAATCTACTTGAAGTGCACAGATGTATTTTCTCTGATGGATAAAAAACAACCTTTCATTGGAATAACAGGACCGTTAGCGTCAGAGAGTGGAGATGAGATTGTTTGACTGTGACCATCTGCCATCAGAGTGCGTGACCTTTAGTGTTCATGGGGTAAACCGTGGAAGCTGTTTGTCGTCATGTGAGCTCCCAGACAACACGCTCACTCAGTCTGTACTGGGCAAATCTCTCACAGCTCACATCAGACTCTTTAAAAGTACAGAGGTGGTTCGACAAGGATTCTTATTAGATTTAATGATGGTTAGAAAATATGGACCAACTGTTGTTGCAGTCCTGTGCAAGAATATAAGGAAAAATCCCCCCTAAAATGCTTTGAACACTGTTTCACAACAGATCAGGGATGTTTTTGTCTTGATCAAAAAAGATTTCAGAAAACTCAGAGCTCATAATACAACCTAGGCCCAGCAGTTCCTTTGAATTTAGTCAGGCTGCACCAAATTACACATACTAATAGATATTAGTACCTAGAATATGTCTGGGTTTTTTTCATCAAGATCCATGATAATTTTAGAAGAGCAGGTTAAATAGTTTAAAGGTTCAGTGTGTAGCATTTAGTGACATCTAGTGGTTAAGTTTGAAGTTGCAGCTAAATCTCACCCTCCCCTTCCAAACATGAGAGTGGTGTGTGGTAGCCTTCAGTTGTCATAAAAACTCAGAAGGTTTTTAGTTTGTCCAGCCTGAGCTACTGTATAAAACATGGCAGCCTCCGTAGAAAGGACCCACTCCTGATGTTAATATAAAGTATTTCAATATAAAGGAGCCATTAAAGGGTGAAGAAAACAATAATTCGTACAATTTAGTTGAAACATACCAGTGAACACATCACTAGGAATATTTTATATTAGATTGCCGTGAATTAATCCCTTTCACCTAGTTCCTACACACTGAACCTTTAATAAACCCACCATCTCACGATGCCAGTGATGAAAAATTCTGTTGGATAACACAGACTAAACTCAGCACATATTGAGTTTAAGACAAAAACTAAATTCTGGATTCCCGTTTTGGTACTAACTCATAAAGATAATAACCAATACATTGATTATCAGAACTGTGTATTAACTCCTGAGGATAACTGATCAATTCATACAGTATCACGTTGAGGTATTTGTGGAATTTTCTTGTCAGGCCTGTGGACATAAGAGCAGAAGACTTTGTAATTCACCGTGCAGCTCTGACGTTTATCCGTCACAGATGCTAGCAAGTCCTGGAACAATGGCCTACATGCACCAGACTGTGGCCACAAGACATGTTGCACAACAGGTCTCATGGCTGCTTTTACATTTCCAGTCTGAAATGTACTAACCAGTCGGCTAGATGCATGTTTTTATATGATCATATGTGACCAGCTCACACCCAGTCTGGGGGCCAGAGAAGGAAGTGAAGAACCGTGTAAGGCAGGTCCAACATAGAAACATGTAAAGACGTGACAGTGCCAGAGAATTAAAGGGTGGATTTTGCCTTTACGTGAATGTTTTTGATGATTGTTTTCTTTTCATTTTTATTTGTCAATGGTCGGGCTAGAACAGCTACAGGATGATCTGTGGAAGTTGAATACTGGAGCACTTTGACAACGAGGGGGAAGGAGAGATGTAGCGGGGAGAGAGGAGGTGACGGTGTTGGAGATGGAAAAGGTTTGTGTTGCTCTGCCATTTCCTGGCAGATGAAACGAACCACAATCTGTAGGAAACACCTTTTCCCCTCTCTCTTCCCCACCAATAATGGACACAAAACAGATTTCTTTCAAAGAAAGACCAGACATAGAAACACTTTATCTGATTGTTGATTTTTAATCCGAGAGAGAGAAACTTCTCAATTGACAAGTGTTCTTTGTACAAATTTTAGGGATGTAGTGAATCGCCAGTGCACGTTGCACCGAGGTGAATTTTGTGTTGAACGTGAAGTGTTCAGTGTGCCTTTTACTTTTTCGTATTTTCAATCTAAACTCAAGATTTTTAAAAGAACCATTTTTTTCTGCTCGGACCCTTTCATTGTTTATTTTATTATGATTACGTCTTTCTTTTCTGTACTTTTTTTTTGTTTTGTTCCTGAAAGTTATTAAGTAGAGCCAGGTTTTACAAAGGTACAGAACCAAAGTCCCTCAGAAGTTTCCCTGTACAACCCACCATGTGGAGTTCTGGAGCTTCTCTGTCAGCGTCTCTACTGTGCTATTTTCTCATTGGTCAATCAGTGTATGCCATTTAAAAGTATTATAGCAATATTTCTCTAGTTGAAGACTAAAGTCATGAAGATTCTAGTGGACGTGTCTCCGAGTATCATAATTTCACCTGCTGATAAAACACAAACATCAATCTATCAATAGAAATCCAGTTTTATATTTACCTTTATTGATGTTGACCACACATAAGCTAACTTGCTGTTGAGATTAAAAAAAAAAGGTTTATTGAACAGAACGGCATTGTGGGTGTTTTATTTCGGGGGATGTTGTGTCATAAAATCTGTCTGTGTTTTGACAATGATTTGAAAATGACTGGTTGTTCTGCCATCTTCTCTGCGTAATCCACTTGTCCTGTTACGACAAACTGCAGCCGTCTGATCGCCCCACGGGGCTGCACGGCGTAGGCGTGAGTTAAATACCTGGAAAATGAATCACAGCGAGAGCTTCATATAAACTGTTGAGTCATAGCTGAACCTGAAAGCATTTCAGCCAGAGCTGTAGCACCCGAGGCGGTCAGCGCGGCAGGAGCTACGGAACTGGTTTTGTAGCATTGTTTGAAGTTCTAGATTCTCTGACGCAAAACTACCAAATACGTCTCCTGCTAACAGGGTTTGATGACGTCATAGAGAAAAATAAAATCTACTCAGGAGACAGTTATGATCGGAGATGTCAGAGGACACAGGGGAAAGGTGGTGTGTGAATTACCTGAGGCAGTTTACTCTTCCCATCTGCTATGACTAACAGGTGAGAGGACACGGAGGGAAATGGGCTGACTTGTTTTCAAGTGCCTGTTGGTTAGAAGCTTAGTTATTTATATAAAATCCAGCCCAGATCCCACAGGAGAGCTCCCACCAAATTAAAACCATTCCCACCTGTAACGTTTTAACTTACTAGGCTAATAAACTCTAAACAAATGTTCGTAGAACTTTAAAGGTTTGGTTAAAATGCTAGGAAAATGTGTTTTATAACTGGTATCGAACCACGTGGATTGTTTTAGTGATCATGATGTGATATGAGCATCTGTGAGATGTCTGCCATCACTGCAGAAAAAATTCATTGGCCAAAAACATTGTTGCAAGCAAAAAGGTATAATCAATATGAACAAAACTTAATGAGGAGAAGTTTGTTAGATGGTTTTAACAACTAGAATGACACTCAGAGTCTATATCTGTCCAAACAGTCCCCTCATGAATCCACATTCATGAGGGGATTTTAGTTATGTATATATCTTAAACCTCAACCTTTTTTTCATGGAAGTCCATAAATGATTCTTTGAGAAATCAAGGAAAATGTTGAAAGATTTCACAATGTTAAAGAAAGGGAAAAGAAAATTCCTGGATCCGCCCACTGATATGGATCCCAACCAACATTTAATGGGTTCTGCTCTGACTCACCCTCTCTCCAAGTTTCACGGTAATCTGTACAGGGGTTTTTGCATAATCCTGTTTACTGATTTATAAACAAAGACTAAAACATAACGTGACGTAATATTAAATAGTTATGTCTTTTACATTCCAATATTATATCTGCTTCCCTTTGTCTAGAGTTTACAGGTGATGTTTCCCAGTACTATTTGTTTTGTTTTTTGGGGGATAATTATTGTTACCCTGGTGACGTAAACACATCGGATACCTGTTGCTGCCACTGTGAAAATATAACGCTACCAGGCCGTGCTGAGCACATGACAAGGAGCTAATGTTAAAGTTTGTAATAATACTTAAATTATATGACTATGCTAAAAAAACAACATAATTTGAACTTGCTAAGAGCATTTCTGATGTTTTTAACCACTTAAATAGACGTTAATAACAGAAATCCGATCGTATAATGGCTGTTCCAGGCACAGTTTCTTCAGTTTCTCTAAAGCGGGGTGCACTGACTGATGGTTTGTCAACTTCCGGTGAACTGATGAGCTGTTGTTCAGTTCCATCCCTCCCACGGTTCCTAGTTCCCATGAACCATACATTTGGAATCTCGCTTAAAATGACTTTACACCCTGTGTAATCAGAACGCACCCCGTCTCTGATCTTTTGCTGGTCTCCATAGCAACCACCTGTCAATATTTATCAAACTACATGAATCTCAAACACCTTTTTTCTGACAGCAAAGTGCAGCTTGGGTGAAGGATAGGGGGCCTGTGCCCCGCCCTGCTCTGATTGGACAACCCATGTGAGAAGAGGTGCAGTCTCTGTAAATACGTTCAGAGCCAAATGTGCTGGTTGCAATTGAAAAGCGCTTGAAAACTTTGCGTGAGAGCAGAGGTCTGTCGCTGTCGTGGGGAAATGATCAGGTAGAGAGAGAAGAGGTCAATCCAATCAGCCCACTCAGACAGAGAACAGCTAATCCCACTAATACACCACCAGAGCTGGGTTAGAGCGAGGGGGGAGGTCACTCAGCTCATGGAAACCAGGGTGTCATTTCTTTCCCTGGGATCAGACCATGTGCTACGACACACTGTCGATGCTGCTCAGCCAAACTGATAAGTCTGAAACGTGGGGCAGCTCACACTTTAAATAAAACTCTCACACATAAAACCGATCAGATTTCAGTCGACGTTTGCATGTTGCATCTGTTTCCTTTTATTGCAAAGCTAATTTGATGCAGCAAAAAAGAGCGAGAGAGAGATGCTCAGCTTTGGAGTGACACAACGCAAGATTCAGCTGGGGCTCCCCCTACAGGTGGGATGCCTAACTCGCTGTCGTAAAAGAGTTGTGGTACTAGCCTGAACACTGTGACCCTGAAGCGGGAAAAATCACATCGAAATATTTGGTTGACTTGCCGACTAAATCTCTATCAAAAAGGCTTCTGATGATAAACTAGTGAACACAACACCAACACGACGGAAACCCTAGCAGCCTCCTCAGCTTGTGTAGAAATGTTGTCGGATATAATCTACATGAACAAAAGTCAGAGCTGACCCAGCATTTGTAACCTGTCTTGAACTAAATTACAGATTCATGCTCACACAGTTTTTTGAGTCTGTCAGTCGACATTTGCACATTCCCTGCACTCACCATACAGGCCAGCAAGCTAACAAGCTAACACAGCAAGCAAGTAGCCGACGTATGGGGTTTTTCTTTTATTCAAGAGCCTGGTCTCTTAGTCTGAGAGCACTCACTCAAAACCCTGCGCTTGCACTCAAATAAACCGAAGTTGACCCTTGATTTTTTTGCAGACCAGCTTGAGCTCCTCTCCTCGCGCTGTTTCTGTGGGTATGTAAAATTTAATTTCTCCGATTTTCTCTAATTTGGATTTTTTTGTCTAACTCTGACTCACAAAATTCCCCAACCAATAGAACGCCAGGTTTAGTAATCACAAATTAAACTGTCCAGCACTCATTTTGGTACTTTTGCTGTCTGTACCATAACGTAAAATCCTCAAAATCTTTGATTTTGCCATATCCATCTTGACCAGTGATCTATCTGTGGGCCTCCTGCTCCGTGAAAGTATTGTATATTATTATATTTGAGAGTGAGCGCAGAGTTTTTAAAGAGAGAGCATTACAAAATATGGACGCGAGAAATTTCACAGATATTCCGCAGCCTCTTACAAGAAAATTTGCGTTCACACATGCACCTCCTCAGGAAAAAGTGCGAAGAATCTCTGGAGTGCAGTGCCTCTCTGAAAGCAGCTTGGTGCAGTTCCAGGTTTCCAGGGGGCGCTGTGGCAATGACAGACATGCCATTCTCCCTATTGTAAGTTTCTGGACCATCACAATGAAGCTGATCTTTTAAGATGCAGAACTACATAATGTTGCTTTAAATCAGATTCCACCCAGGGGGGGAAATAACTCCCTCCTGCTCAAATATGAAACAAACATAACCACAGCAGATGTAAGAGGGGATTTCGACAGGCTTTAATCTTATATTTGTAAAGTGCGACCTCATGGCAAATTTCCCTGAAACACTGCAGCGTTTCTCAATGTAAATGCAGTTATTTATAGTATGTGTTCTCAGGCACCGTCTGCTGTTGAGACCTCCAGCCGCCTGACTGTCACTGACACTCCTGGGGGAGAGAGACAAGAGATAAGAAAGCTGATAGGAGGACAGCCAGACGTAATCTTCTCCTCTCTTTGTCAGTTTTTCTTTTTTTTTACTCAGAAAAATATCACAATATCAGAGGCCCATTCTCTCATCAGGCCAAAGTATCCTGTAATGACATCAATGGTTTCCATGGCAACGGAGGGAGGGTAGATGACAACATCCTACTGCGTCTTTTCGAGCAGGAGATCACAGCGCTGCTCCGAAATGAGAGCCGCACACACACACACACACACACGCACACACCTATAAAAGACAAACTTTTGTGACAAGATGCACCTTTTCTGTGATATTTATTGTGTCACACACACACATGCACACACGCATGCACACACAAAAAGAAGTCCAGCAGTACAGACTTTGAAGCAAGTGAGTCTGACTGACGTGTGTGTGTGTGCTGCAAGTGTTCTGCAAGTGTTCTTTTGTGAACACACACACATTATTCAGCTCTGGCCCCTTGTCTCTACATCACACGCTGGCCAGCAGATGGACAGAATCAGAAATCCCAGTTGACCCAGTAGTGACTGGAAGAAGAACAGCTCCTGCAGGCTCAGGGCTGGATGATACAGCCAGGAGGTCATACATACACACACACACACACACACACACACACAAACACACACAACCATCTTGAGGAATCTTAACATCAGCTCATTGTACAGTTTATAAACCATCACTGAGAGGGGGGGTGGGGGGGCTCAAGGGTGGAATAAGGAAAGCGAGTGGGCCTCCTTCTCTTCTCCATCACTGATGTTTGTCATTGGTCACCCTGAGAGCGACTGACGTCACGTGTGTCTGTGTGCGTGCGTGCGTTCGCGCGTGTGTGCGTGCGTTCGCGCGTGTGTGCGTGCCATGCTGTACGTGTGTGTGTGTGTGTGTGTGTGTGAGGGGGGGGGGCTTTGCTTGACTCCTTTCATTATAAATGACACAGTCCTGGGAGGCAGCTGCATTGACGTCAGGGCTCTCAGCATCGTCAAGGGCTCTGGCTGCTGAACGAGCCCCCCCACCCGCCACCCAAATAACAGGATCTAAATAGAAGGAAATCAGCTTGGTGCCGTTTTCTTACTGCCTCGTGAACTCGAGTGGATTTAGGAAGTGGATCCTCGAGTTATCCCGTTTAAATAAGGTTTTCTTGCTGTAGGAACGTTGGAGTTTCTGTTAAGATCTCCTGCTTTTAAAATATGGCTCTTTTTTTATCATCTTTAATCAACTGCGGTCAAGCCAGCCGACACTCGGGTCTCTGTCATCAAACCAGCCGACACAGAAATCATACCGCGCGCATATACTGACATTTATGGTAAACGCATCCAAAGCGTTTTTTCAAAATAAACTGTTGACATTGAGCAGATACACAATGCATAATGAAAAGGAAATGGATTGGATTTTATTCACAAGAAGTATATATTGTCTCACGTGTCATTTTTATGAATAGCATTTTGACTGTATCATTTTAGAGATTTTACAAAATTAAAGTCCCACATTTTTTGCTTCAAGTAGCTAATTTCTGGAAATTTAAAATTACTGCAAAACAAATATATATCAGTCTCTCTCTGAACTTATTGCGCAAAGTGTTTTTTTAATAACTTTTTTTTAATAAGTATCCTAAAATGATCACTCCACAGTGAAAATGTTGGACTTTACTTAGAAAATTCTCCAAATCTACACAGTAAATATGTTTGATATTCGGTATGTAGGTAGGCAGAGAGGTCCTGAACACAGGCATATCAGTCTCACTCTGAACTTATTGAGCAAAGTGTTTTTTTACAGTACTTTGAAGTATCCAGAAATGACCTACTTGAAGCTAAAAATGTGTGATTTTTATTTTGCTAAATCTCATAATTGATATTGTCAAAATGCTATTCATAAAAATGACACAGGTAAGAAAATATATACTTCTTGTGAATTGAATCCAAGAAATGATATATCAATTATGCATTTTGTATAGGCTCCATGTCAACAGTAGGACCACATGTGTTCTTCCTCTAACTTCGAGTACTCCGTTGCCGCCCCCTTTCTGGGCGGTTTGGATGCGTTTACCGTAAGTGTCAGTAAATGAGTGCAGTAAAATTTCTGTGTCGGCTGATTTGACCACAGTTTTAATCGACACGTGAGGAAAAGTCCAAACTGTGGGTTCTGCTCCCGAAGGTTCCACCTCCTCCTGCTGCCCACCTTGCCTCGGAGCTGCTCCAGCCCAAATAGCTCTGCTGAGGTCCCTCAGCTGCAGAATCTGCTGACACGCAGCAGCTACCCCTTCCCGTGCATCCCAGTATACGTGCATAATGTGCTCGAAGCCGCGAGTAGCCCAGTCCAAAGGGCTGGGCGGAGGAGTGGGAGAGCGCCTTGGCCCAGAGGAGGGCTGATGGGAGATTTGAGGAGATTAAAAAGAGGAAGGTTGAGATTCTCATAAAGAACTCTGCCATGTGATTTACGGCCCCTAATCCTCGCTGCTAAATTGCTCATTAGGGAATTAACAAAAAACTAGAGAGCTTAAAAGACCGGCTGCTTGGTGCTAAAAAAACAACAACTAAGTATAGCAGTGTTGAGTTGATACTGTGACCTTGGGAACTTGGCTCAAGGTGATAAAGTTGTAAACATGTTTCTCATGCATTCCAGCACAAATATCCGTCCTGGACCGAGCCCTCCTCCTGCAGCGCGCCTCTGTTCTCCGCAGCAGTAGCAGTCAGGGTGAGGGGCAGGTGTCAGCTGCGGGTCCTGCCCCCGCGCCGCACGCCTCCCCCGCGGCCAAAACAACCCGCAGCATCCGCACTTTCATCTCGGCAGCCGCTTCCTACCAGGTCAGAGCTGACCAAACATGACACCAGGAACATGTGGGATTCATTCCGAGTCATACTTTGTGTACTTGAGCGTATTGTTACAAAGCACACAAAGAGAACTAGGGCTACGTTGCACATGCACTTTGAAAGGGAAATAATAATTATAATTGTAAAAATCCATACAATTTCAATAGGGCCTCCCACTGCTCGGTGCCCAGGCCCTGATTGCACATCCATGGATGCCAGGTTTCACGTCGTTGTTTAGGCCTTTTTCTGATACTGAATAACTTCACAGCACTCAGGGATCCAAAGAAGCAGAATTCTAGCTCTTCTTGCATTTGCGTAAACAAACTGTCTTCTGAAGACACACCGCCCCCGTGGTGAAGCTCAGAGTGCCACCGTCCTGCTTGGGGAGCTCCTCGCTGCAGCAGGTCGTGGAAGCCCTGAGGAGACCGAGGAGAACAGAGTGTTTTCCAGGAACAAACATGAAGAGAAGGCTTCACAGGGAAGATTCAAAGCTGGGTCAAGTCCAGACATCAAGAAGGATCTTTGACAGAGTCTTACAGTGCAGCTCGGCCCACATGGAGCAGTTTCTACAAATCGTTCGTGTTTTCTTTTTCAAACTCATCTGTTACTGATCACACATTCTAACTTGTTTTAGCTCAACCTTCAATTTATTAACTTGACACACTTCAGTGAACATATGAGAACTTCAATTTCAGTTACTAGCTGTATTTTGACTTGTTTCAGTATTTAAATATTTGAGTGTTTTCTACTACAAAAGGTTCAACAGCAGGTATCTCAGATAATTTACCCGTAAGTTGTATGTTTGCATGTAGTTTTTATAGATTTGTCAACATAACCATATCTTTAGGTGTTCGTTGACTGTACAGTATGACTGCAATCCCCCTATAGTCAACTCAACATCAAGATCCAAATAAGTGTGCTTAAATATGCCTAATTATTTTCGTCAAGATCCATCTTATTCTTAGAAATAGGTGACAATGTAAAAACTGTCACTACTTTGAGCCCACGTTTAAGCCTTTCAGTGGACAACATCGGACCCACTGCCTCCTCGAGGAAGATAACGATCTGTAAATTATCCTGTACCAATGTGATTCAATTTCACGTTGATTTTATAGTAATTGTTTGTCAAAAACTGTGATTATCAAATTTAGTGTAAAGTGCATTTCAATGGCAACTCACTATGATTCATTATGGATTCTAATAAAGTGGCTGTTTAATGGGATTGTTTCCTGTTGTAGCAAATTGGCCATTACTGTAACAAGAGGCCTTCATGTGCTTAGGCAGTAACTCATAAAAGCAGGCAGCACTCGTTCTGTTGAGTTACTTTATTCAGATCAAGATACAGTAGTACAGCAGCCCAACTGTGGAGAGAATTCAAAATAAAAGCAGTTTTTGCAATACAGGACAATCAACGATCAAAGTTTATTCAATAACAAAATGTAGAGGGGAGCAGCGGGAGGAGTTCACGGAAAAGACAACGTTTATTTTGTCAACCCAGGCGATAGATTTATCCAACCCACCCATAACCAGCCCAGGACCCATCCCATATTAAAACATAACGCAGCCTTACGTACACATGCTCCATGTCCCCGGTCTCCCTTTCAAAGCATAAACTCATTCTCCACCGTGTAGAGATTTGTAAGCTACGTCCTTGGTGTTCTCTGATCTGATGCTTTTAAATCTCATGTACAGGAGGACTCGGCCTGGACTGCAGGGAGGCTCCAGGACACAGTGCCTCGCCTTCTTAATCCCACGGCCCCCGATAGCTGTGGTCAATTGACGTTTTACCATTCCATTAACGTCAGAGGGATTAATTGTCCCTCACAGACAACGTGGTTTTGATTACAGGACAAGTGAAAACTGTTTACCCACGCATACTAAAAGAAGACCCCACTGCTTTTTAAAGAAATTGACACAAAGATTTAAGAGTGTTGCCAGAACCTACTGCAGAAATAGCATGACTAGGACTTTCCACCCGTGCACATCAACAAAATCACTGAGGAGGAAGAAGAGGAAGAGGAGGGATAATTATAAGCAACACTTTCCGACCGAGCTGGTCCCTGTTACACTGGGCCGAGGTAAGTCACGTGTCTGACCGATTAATCTGCGTTGCTGTAGAGAACAAACAGTGCAGAGGGGCAGACAGAGTTGGGCGAGGACACTATTTCAGATTGATTAGTACATGCAATCATTGAGAGTTCATCAGATTACATGCAGTAATTGATGCTCCCATCATTTTTTCCCAAGCTCTGTACATAACAATCTTGCGTGGCATTTAGAAGACAAAAGGTTTTAGTCAGGCGGTAGAATAACCCACTAGTCCTGCAGAGAGCGTTCAGTCAGGACTGTGGGAGAATCTGACAGCTGATTTTAAACAGGCAGTCTTTTTCTCAATCTCCTTTCTTTGTATCAGTTAGCTTCTAGCACTAGGAGGAAAGCGCAGCAGCACGGTGCTGGGTGCTGGCCGGCGAACATGGACTGTGCAGTGACTGTGGCTTAAGGACAACAGTGGCAGAAGATGGAAAAGGGTAGGAATGTGAGAGGGGTTGTGGTTAGCGCTGCCTAGCTAGTACAGTAAAGCATTGGTCAGCATGCACCACTCATTTTCATCATCAGTGCCTTGTTAAAGCCCATTTACAGCTAAGAAGGTTAAAGAAGAAGCCTGTGCTACACCTGGACATGGACGACCATTTGACAGTTAAAAAAAAAAAAGAGGAAAGGAGAAATAATTGTTAACAGCTTTTCTATACATTTATCAGTTGTTCCTGAACATTAATAAATATCTTGTAAAAGTGTTTGCGTTGTTGTTTCAGGGGGTTGTCTGGTGTCGCCACGTTGGGTTGGTTATGCTAGGACCAGAACTGCGGGAAAAGAGGAATATGTTGTCATGTTAGATATGATTCATGGTATTTAGGGTTTGTAAACAATGATGGAAGAAGAATACTTACCACTGATAGCCTCCTGGGCAAAGTACTTGACATCCATGTCTGTGTCTGTGGCCAGCTTCTCCAGCACTGGCTTCACCTCCGTCTGAAGGGCACTTGGGGACAAAGATGGAGGAAGAGAAAAATTGAACAAAATGTCCTTTTCACTGTCTACAACTACAATCAATATTGAGATCAATTATTTATTCAGTCTAGGGACCAAACATTTGATACAGTTGTGTATTTAAATTTACAGATGGTAATGATGCAAAAGCTAGCAAGTGCAGCAGACACTTTAAAAAAATTAAAAAGGGTTGGATGTATAGGTTGCATATTTTTAAACAAGAACATGTCTACTTGAACTAACATGACAGCTCTACAAAAGTGGAGCCAAAATATCTCTACCGCCCCCTGCTGGCTGGCTGTGAGTGTATAAATCGCGTCAGGCCATTTGCTGTGTTGCCTTTTACGAGTATACATTTGAATCGTAAATGCCGCAGCCCATCATGTTCATTTAACTATGGGAAGCCAGAGTCTTGATCAAGCTAATTATTCAATAAAAGTTAAAGTCCTCGTGTGAGGTCAGAGGCATGATGCTGAAATTACAAAAACAACATACTTGCTGTCAAGGACTGGCCCGATCTTCTGAAGGGACTTTGCCACATTGAAGCGAACGTTGGCAACTTGGTCGTTCGACATCTTGAGCACCACTGGCAACATCTGCTTAGTGGTGATGTCCTGGCCACAAGCCTCTGACAGAGCCTGAAACACCACACAGGCAGGTTAGTGAACGGCAGTTAACTTTTACAAAAGGGAACTGATGTTGTTTCAGACAAAGTATATTTAGAAAATGTCTCATCCTGTTGGAACATTAAATCCTTAAAAATAACTTTGAGGAACCAATTGTGAGAGCGAGCTGATGATGCAGTTTGACTCACGTTGATGCAGAACAGAGTGGTCATCCTGTGGAGGTAATTGGGGTCATTGGCCATGCCCAGCACTTTGGGTACGATGGTGTTCTTAGCCCATTCAGCTCCAAACTTCTCCACCAGCTTCATTAGATTACAGGTGGCCGCCTCACGGATGGCATACACTGGAAAAATCATAGTGACAACAGTCAACATCTAAAATTGGCAAAGCGGGGAGATACCAGCAGTTTATTAATACATCTAAGCAATACAAATAAATCTATTAAACATATGGTGTACGACATTAACAATGGTGGACAAAGAGGCTCAGGGGGGAAGATTTGGGGTTAATTTCTTTAGTTTAGTCTTTCTTTGAATTGCTTATGTAATGGTGGCACAGCCTTAACCCCAGCAACACACTCAGCAACACACACCGAAACACACACACACTGACAGAAACTCGCACCAGCAGCATTCCAATGATGTAACCCAGCTGGTCCTTTGTCCTCAATAGCGAGTGCATTTCTCTAATTGGAAAACATTGTGACGAGAACACGACACACAATGGGAGTAAACTGGATGTTAAAGTTAATGTTGAAGATGACAGAATGGAGCATGGTGTGTTTTGTAGCTCGACAGCTCTTCGAGTATTTGAAAATGGATTGGAGTCTTGTCTCATTAACAGTTCTGGGTGGACAGAAGACCATAAATCGACAATAAATGAACAGAATAACTTGCAGGGTGTTGCCTTCAAGAATCGAGTTAAACTTGGTGAAGTAATGATGTGAAGGAAGTATGACAGAATTGAACAGAGCAGTTTAGCTGTCACGCTGTGACACTAATCCAGACTGGTGACAAATTCTGACGACAAATTGTCAAAATCATGTACTACAGGAATAGTCGTATTTCACAAAAGTCTGGCCCCACTCACAGCTACACAGCACTGTGTACTAAGACCTGTTCACGTCCTTCTAGCATGTATGGGACGGCAGAGAGCTGCAGATTGCCACATCTCAGCCTCAGCCCCCTATTTTCTCACTCCCACCGCCTCTGACGATCAATCTCTTCCCTTCTACGTCTGCTTCTCTTTGTTCTGGTAATAACACAGTATCAGAGTGGTGATAGAAGACCCCCCCTGTTAACTGGCTGAGCTGCGATGTTCTAATACAACCTTCCTTAAATGTGTAATGGAAAATGAGGAGATGTAACAGGAGTTGAATGTGAGATCCTTCCAGAAAGGGCTTGTGCATCATTAAGGTGTAAGAAGCTGCTGAAGGGCACCAAGAGGACAAGTGGGACGTAGGAAAATAGTATGGTTGCAGAGGGAGTTGTTCTGGGCATTTATGGTTTATGGAGCATGAATGAGTATAAATTAAGCTCTAAAATAAGGATAATATTTCAACTGAACTAACACTTTGGGAAACTTGACAATATAAATAGTGCCTTACCATGATCAATGAGCCAGGCCATGCAAAGGGTGTTGAGCTTCTCATCAAAGAACTCCACTCCCTGAGGAAACAAGCACACTGTGATTGGAGCGATTTCCTGGACGTCTACAGAACTGATAAACCTCCGTTAGTCTGCATGCGAGCAATAATTCCAGGGTGTTTGCATGGCCCTTCTTAGATGCCCTTTAAAGCACATTTTATACAAGTTTCAGCTGTCTTCCTATACTCCATGACTCACCAGTTGTCCTGCCAACAGGGGCATGTACTCGATGATGGCCAGGCGGACCCTCCACTTGGCATCCTCTGCCAGCTCCACTATGGCCGGCAGCAGTGACTGGGAGAGCTGACGGATGCCAATCACTTCGTTCACACAGTCGAGATTAGAGATGATGTTGAGACGCACCTCGGGGCACTGCGACAAAAAAAATAAAGAGGAAAAAGTTAAGATTTAGGAAGCACGACTCAATTTTCAAACTAAGAAAAACATTTCTCATTAAACTTTAATCTAAAATTAAAAGAAACTTTTTCATGCTTTATATGAAATAAATTCAGCATTGATTGTTACTGTGTAAAATTAGAATGTTTTGGCTCCAGCCACTCAACCATAACCTCTACGCATTTCTGTCCAGAAAAATAAAGCCTTGGTTTGTATCCAGATGCCTTACATGGAGATCTGCTTTAGTTTGAATTAAGACAGGATATTAACTGGAATAGCTAAACAAGCCTTTTAATCCATATAATCCAAAAAAACAGAGGAAGCAGCCCTAAACTACTAAATAATTTGATAAGTCAGGTTTATTGACCAGGTGGGAGGAGAGCAGCAGCCAGAAAAAGGCAGTGTGACCACTTGAAATCTTTAGGCTCTTGTATAAATGACATGCCTGCAGAATGTTCTCTATCGAGCTTCAGAGAACACGGTCCTCTGAAAGATTAACCTTGAATTACTGATATTTGCAAGTCAAAACTGAAGTGTCAGTTTGGACTGTAATCTCATTAGACCCTCCTGGTCTAGCATTTGTGTTGTTAGGAATTAGGTCAGTTTTTAATAGGACGAAGAGGCAAATGAAAGCCTCGAGCCTTCAAAAACATTGATATACCTTTATGCCTAACCTGCCAATCTCATGTTTGGTGAATCAATTTCACAGAAAACAGTCATTGGACAAGAAGTGACAGAGCCACAGTTTTACTAGTTAAAAAAATGAAGTCAAGTGCTCAGCCCATTGTGATACAATGAAAAGTCATTAAAACACATTGGTTAACAGGAATAAATCATTTCAAAACTATGTCTAATACTGACAGTCACGTAAAAATAACTGAAATGCAATGCAGACAGACTGATGACAGGATGAATCTAATTTTATTAAGAGACCATTCTTTGCGCAGCGGGACAAGCTGAAACCGCAGCCTTGCAAAACCCAATATAACCAGTAAATACCTTCAATTACCTCTGTGCATACAAATCAATGAGGCAAGTAATCACTAACAGTTTTGCAGCGTCCAGCTGTCAGTTATGATTCCCTTTCAACTCAGCTTTTCACTTCTAATTCTATGGGCTCCGTCTGGTGGCCAACAGTGTGCATCATACTGCTATGCAAAGGGGCTTTACATAGGGGAAGATATGATGATCACTAAAGACGTTGGTCAAAGTCAGATGCTTCACAGGAAGTTTTTTCTGTGAATGTTACCAAACCAAATAGTGTCCAGAGAGTTTTTAAAGCCAGATGTGTAAAATATAACAAGAGAAAACAGGGTCCACGAAGTCAAGTGTGAATTTCCTTTACCTCGTCCTTGAGCTGAGCCAGGAAGAGAGGCAGTAAGTGCTCTATTGTGTTGTCCTTGCCCAGAATGGTTGAAAGGCCCATAATGACTGAGGCCAAGGCTGACTTCACATGCTGGTTGGTGTCTGACACAAGCTCCTGGTAAGAGAAGGGACACACAGGAGACAGAGATCAGCACAAACAAAAGTTAAGACTGAAGGTACGTAAACAAACATGGGGAAAACTGCTATACCTCCTATTCACAACACAGTACAGAGAGAGAGGCTATAATTGACTAGTGTTTAAATACACAGCAAAGTGGACTTAATACTAGTGCAGACAAATAGTCATTGCAGTTAACTACTGTATGCGGAATAACTTCAGATATGATGTAGACAGAAACAGAGATATGGCATCATGTAAATAAAGGACAGACATTTCTCAATACTCTGTATTGTTCAAACATAACTGATCACAACGATATTACACAGAACGTATTTCATGTTGCGTAGAAACTCTGCCAATATGAATGGATAGTAGCAATGTAGAATTTGCTATGAATCACGTATATGCTTACATGTTACTAGTGATCATTTTATTGCTGTCTATGGTTGTGTGACAGTTGTGTTTCTGCTTGTAAAGTGTGGACATTATAAGCAAAACGACTGACACTGATTTGAACCTTTTTAACAAAAAAGATTCTCTAGATTCAGTCATGTGTTCTGACACTGCCATGATATTTTTTACTGGCAATGATGTCAGAATTTTAAAATCAGAAGCTTCTCAAATAAACTTATTGTTTATTTGAGATACAGCAGTGCCACCTTCTGTTCAGCAACTGAACAACATAGTCAAAGTCTCAACCTCTTTTGCACATGCGCCACAAATTATGCCCCATGAATAGCCATTGTTCAGGGGGCATAATTTGTATTATGCCCTATGAACATTGTTTGAATCTAAATAACTTTTATGAAGTTGAAAGAGAAAAAAACTTTTAAAGCTTTTAATATATTCAACTTTACATGTGCTCCCTGGTTAAATGTTGACCTATACCTATACTGTCATGAACAGACCTGCATCTTACTTTCAGAAAAAACCTTTGGTTTTTAAGTCATCTTATTTTTTTTTACCAATGGCTGTGCAAAAAATAAAAGACAAGCTAAACTTTATTTCAACCAGCCATTAAACTTTATAAGTCAGTGTTTCCTGTAGAACAATAGACTAAGGAATTTTAGAGGAATACAAAATGATTCAAGAAAAATTATTTAAATTACCTTTGTATTAGAAGTATAATAAAAGCCAGAATTTTAGAGCCAAATACGGTCCCAACAAAACTTTCATTACTTCAAATATGCTCCGTTTTAATGACCAGCAAAAACACACAATGTTGTTAAAAGCCTGTTTTTCTTTACCATGTTTAGTAACTCTTACCTTGACACAGGGCAGAATGTGAGTCATGATGATTTGCTCACGGTTGTCCTCTGGGAGATTTTCGCAGAATTCTAACCAAAAGTAAAAAGAGTACAGTCAATAAAACACAAAACACACTGGACAAGAAGCTGAAACAGATCATTGAATTTAGATAATGAATATTCATCTCCTACAGACATTAGGGCTACGGACCTTTGACTTTGTTGGCTGCAGCAGCGCGAACCTCAGCTTCACAGTCCTTCAGGAGATTCTGGAAGGCCGGGACCAGATCGTTCTTGGTGATCTCCGGTCCCACTGCTTTCTGGAGCTAATTTCACAAATCAAAATATCAAATTAATCATGTGTGGAAAACATCAAAAGTAGGAGACCTTTTGGGTGTTATAGCTCTGAATTGACAATAAAAGGTGGCAATGAAAGACAAAATAGGAGACATAACTTAGATGAGTGAAACAACGTCTGAATTAATTGAATAACTGAAAGTTCTTATTGGGGTTGTGGTCACCGTGTAAAGTTGTTAAGCTTTGATGCCGTAAAACTTGCAATTATCCAACTTCCAATTATCCAACTTCCAATGCTAGACGTGAATGCACTGCAACAGCCTGGTTAACAACCTTGGTAAGATAACCCAGATAAGATGCACAACTCCAAGATTAGTTTGACAACTGTGTCATTAAGACACAGATAAGACAATGCAGTTGTTTTCTGTATGCCATTTTACAGCAGCAAAAATGTTGTCTGGTTCCAATGTTTATTCTGGAAGCATAGACACTACGTTCCTTTCCCCCTTCTATAAGCTAAAGAGATGAACTCACTTATTATTGGTCAGATTCACAAACCCTATTCAAACACCATAACCCAGTCAGTACTTGTGTCAGCGAGATACTTTGCTAGATTTAACCTGTTTTCAACAAAGCACAGTCGACAAAAACTTGTTTTGTCATCATGAAAGCTAAACACAGATGACACGCTCACTACCCCTGCAGGGACGGTACAACGGGCAGCTTATCACACACTGCAGCAAGTTCATGAAACTCAAAGAATACATGTTGTTAAACACTGTCAAACTGATAAAATGTGATACTGTGGTCCCTTTAGTAACAGTTTACCATGTAACACTATGCTGAGCACAGTATAATTTAACTGCATCATCCTTCTTAGAGTTAAGCGGCACTTTTTGAAAAGTTTTAATCAATTGTGTGATGAGTTTCATTAACTATTTCACTTCAGATAGAGACTGAGACATGTCTGCCAGTGAAATTAGTAAGCTTAACTATCAAATGTTAAAACAACTGCAGGTAGATGCTGCAGCTTGACACTGACGTCATTATCCTAGTGTGTACCTATTGCTAAAAAAACGTAATAGTTAAAAATATACCTTTTGATTCATTTGATCTCAGGACACACACCTCATTCACGAATCGTATTGAAGCACACGTTCATGAACCAGTTTGGTATTGTATTTTGCCCTCATCGTCCTGGTTAGCAGTACATGCCCACACATTAAAACATAATGACCTCTGAATCCTGGCATTAAACTTTATTTTCAATTTGCAGGGGGGGGAAGTTGGTAGCTAAGTGAAATAGAAAAACTGGGAGGGGCAGTTAAATAGGACTTGCTGCTCCACTCTAACAGTAAGAAAGTAAGGAAAAAATGAAATAAGTCAGCTACTTACTTCAGAGAACTTGTCAGCCACCATGTAGCGAACCCTCCAGGACTTATCCTCCGCAGCCTGGCGCAGAGTTGGCATCACCAACGTCTCCAGGTCCTCTTGGGGCAGCAGAGTGGCGATGCTCACACATGCTTCCACTGCAAGCAGGCGCACTGAGTCCTAATGGAAAAAAGAAACGGGATCAGTATGGTCACATCTGATTTAAAAAAGGGACAGTAAAGCCCATAGTGCAACAACAGATAAGAATCTATGGTGGAAATAAAGTGTTCTTACCTGTTCGTCAGATGCCAGAGCAGTGAAGAGGGAAATAATGTCGCTTTTTACATAATCAAGCTCGAGGACTTTGGCAAACTCCCCCAGTTTAGATGCTGCAGCACGACGCACCATAGGAGTGTCATCTGAACACAAGGTGCGGAAATGCCTAGAGAGAAAAAAACGAATTTGAGCAAAGAAATTCTTTGGAGGAACAAAACTTACTGCAGAAACAAACCAGGTTAGAGATAAATATAATATGCAATAATTTATTTATTTATTTAATTCATTTAAATATGAAGCATACAGAATATAAAATATATCTTAAAATGTGTTATTTAGTTAGGAAGCCACTTACTGACGAATCTCAGCCTTGACAGTGCTGGAGACACGAGGATAACACACACTAAAGAGGCCACACGCAGATGTACGAGAAGTGAACCAGTCACCACTGGCCAGACGCTTCACCAAAGGCTCAAAGTGGACCTCCAGGTCACCTGGAGAGTGCTCCTGAGAGATCTTTCGCAGTGACTCCACAGCTTTGTCTCTTACTACCGTTTCTTCCACTGTAGCTAGACTCTCCAGAGGAGGCTGAAAGAGAATGAACGATGGTATTAGGTTACATAGGGACACAATTCTTTAAGTACTCACACATACATGATAATATGGCCATGTCTATATAGATATGAACCCTTAATATTTATCTTGAGTTGGTTGAGTTACAGTATTTATGTATAATAATTTATTAAATCCCCCACAAAAAAAATGTGTTACTGTGGACCTCACAGGTTATCAAACAAAACAATCAGCTAAAAACGTTTTCAAAAAGCTGTGTCCTTAAATAAATGAAATCAATGGAATAAACTTGGCACTGTGCTGCGTTGGCAACATGAACTTCTCAAAGGACTAGAGAAATGTTCTGTTTCTGCCTAAAAGCAGGTGGAAATATGTTCCCATTAAGCATATATTGACAAACTCCAGTGAGGTAGATGCCACTTAACTTACCAGGAGACAGTGGACATACTCTGGGCCTCCCACCAACATAGTGAAATTGCCCAGCTGCTCAGCCAAGGCCAGCAGAACTTCATCTTCATCGTAGATGGTATCTGAGGGATGACATAGCATAGATTCAATAACGAAAATGCAACACCATGGCTAACTGCCATTGCAACAGCTTGGACTGCTATAAAATATATTGTTGTAAAACGTACCCCCCCTTATGACAATTACATTCAGGTCCCAGTTGCATGCGACACTCATCAGTATTTATGGGTAAGACGATCGACTTTATTACCTGTGAGGAAGGGAAGGAGTTCAGTGCGAGTCCTCTCGACTCCAAGCGCCAGAGCAATAGTGGACAGCTTCTTGATGCTGTTCAGTCGTAGCTGTAAACAAAGCATGAATTACGTTAACTTTGGTTTAACACATTTGGCATCCAGAGTGAGAGAAGCAATAGGGCTCATCGCACTCTGCCGACCCGGGTAGAAATCACTGGAAGGCACTTCTGTTGCCATCTTGGCTGCGATCCACATATACGCCAAAAGTAGCTAGCTAACACCAAACAGCGCTTCAAATGGAGATTAATTGTTGGAGCTTATGCAGAATACAACCTTTAAATCAGGTGACAGTGATCTAACAGGCGTAGAACAGTGAAATCGACCCGCTGCGGCCTTGAACGTAATGTTATTGTGATTGCTAACTTTAGCGCTCAGCTGGCTACAGGCAGTGCGTAAACGCTAGCGGCTAAACCAATGACCTGGTTGCAGAGCTAACTCAATTCATTATATTTCACTTCATTAAGGCACGAAAAGAATAAAACATGTAACAAACGATACTATGGCTTAACGACGCACATCGTGAATCAGCTAAACTTGTGAACCAGGGTGCGCCCCGGCAGAACATATCTGTAAGGCCTTGGCGGTTCAGGGTAGCTAGCTTATTCGCTAGCAAGCTGCCAGACTTGGGAAATACGTCAAAATGGCTTCATTTCGCCGTCGAACATAAACAGCGACCTCAGCAGTAACCAGTGTTCCTACCTGAACATCCTCGTTCCGCAGTTCATCGATGAGAACGGCGATGGGGTACAGGGAGTCGTCTCCATCAGCTCCTGCCATTTTGGATTCTGCTGCAGTTTCCGAATGGCGCTGATGTGCTGGGCTACGGGGTTTCTGCCAGAGAACCGCGGCTGCAGGGCCCTCCCTCCTCCGCTGCTGCCTTCACGGACCCTCCGACATCCGCCACTCAACAGACAGCGACACATTTAGGCATGAAACTAAATACATACTTACTGAGACAGCTCGGTGATATGAGAACATCTGAAAGGTGTAAGTTGATCTGTAACAACCATTTTTACTACAATTATTATTGTTGTTTTTATTGGTATTATACCTGTGCTGTAGTTGATGGGAACGATATGTATTTTATTTTATCACCATTTACATATAAACTGGAATATTTTTGATAGATGATCAGTATCTTATCACATAATTATTTGACAACAATTCGCCTTCAGGATAAAGACAATTGTCTATGCTTTGAGAGTAATGTGCGGAAACCAATTTTGACTTTCATTTATATAAGAACAAAGGATCTTACAATTATTCCTGTGTTTGACTTATATATTATGTTTAAAATAGTTTGACTTTTTCTTCTGTGCTTCTTTTCTTTATTCAGTGACTTTCTTTGTTGTGTGTATACAACTCTGACTTATATAACTGAATTTCTGTTTTACTTGTTGACAAAACAACTCAGATTCTGTTTTAAGGATTAACATTTATGATCAAGCTGAGGGTTGGCACAGTAATAGCAACACTTTTTCTCCAGACAGTGGAGTCAGCTCTTATTGACTTGCTAAGGACATGGATCATTATGGGGCATCTGTGACTCAATGCTATTGTTATTTTGCAAAATATAGAAAAGATGTAATACAGTAAATATATTAATTATAGCTAGAGGTCAAATAAAAATAAAAGTAAAACAAGGTAAAACAATTGGGCTTAAGAAAAAAGCTGCTTAGCATTCACAAATGAAATTCACACAAAAGTAACATCACCGTTTATATTAATATTTATAACAACAATAGTAAAAATGATTATAATGATAAACAAAAACAAAAAAAATGAATTAAACCTGCGCAATGCGCAGAAAGTGCGCAGATGACTTATGCAGAGGATTCATTTTATTAAATTTTATTTATGTTGACCTTTTTTTGTATAGATATAGATTTTTATTAACATAGTGTAATATATTCTGCATTGAATTGAAGTCCCGCAACTTTTTTCGACAGAAAATTTCTGCTGTGACCCAGATTCGAACTGGGAATGCTGGGGCCACAACATAGAATACTAACCACTACACGAACATGGTTGACTGCTTGGGATGAAGGTCTACACTCACACAAATGATATCAGTCTCTGTCCCCCTCGCCACTGACACTATAGTCCGTTCACTCCCTGGAAGTTATTCTCTTCAGACTTCTGTCTTCATGCTTTTTGAAGTTGTAAGTGGGAAAAACACAATCAATGTTAAAGCCCTCAAAAAGCCAATTCATTTGCCTGAATAATAATAATCCTTACAATGTCACCGTCTGTCAGTGCCTGTCAGCGCTCGGGCCTAACAAACGCCATGTCGTTGAAGGAATACTTTTATTTTGAAAAACGTCGCACCGGGTGTTTTCTTCTTCTTCTTCCGGCGCTTGACTGGGTCTCAGTCAAGATGGCGTCCCAGCAGCAGCAGCAGCCCGGAGGACCGATGTCTCAAGCCGGGCTTCAACAACAGGCCGCTCTGCAACAACAGCAGCAACAACTGAGTCAACAGCAGGACTTCGACCCGGTCCACAGGTTCAAGATGCTCATTCCACAGCTGAAGGAGAGTCTGCAGGTAACTGAGCCACACACACACACACACACACACACACTCAACATTAGATGTGTGGACACTGAAGTTCCAGTCGCTCTGTCAACTACATCACTGTAGTTTCACAAATACATAAAAGAAAAATCAGCATTTTCAATATATTGACACGTTGCTTTCATTTCCAGAATTTGATGAAGATCGCGTCCCTGAATCTGGCTCATAACACATCGATAGACAACGGCATGTGAGTAACTTTACACAGTGTCCTGCTTCAGGGTTCACTGAGAAGTTGAGTGAGTTAATCCTGAGATAAGGGAAGCTGTGGATTTCATGATCGATCGGTGATCAATGTCAGGACGGAGACATCTTTATCCTCAGCTCAGATTCAAATCTATCCTCTTTAGAACACCGGGACTGTGTGAGCATGGAAACAGCTGACAGTTCATCACCAAGTCCCCCTGCTCTGAAACATCTACTCTACATTCACACCAGTGAAAGAAAACACAATCTATGCAACACTTTCGCCACATAACACCGATCTATGGATAATCACTGGTAATGGTGTGATTGTTGTTTCAGCTACATGTTGAAATATACTCTTAACATGTTTAAACTAAACACATATCAGCTGTAAATCACCCAAATTGTGAGTCTGTCTCAGGGTCAGACTTCATAGTTACAATCAGATCTATAAACGTATCTAAGCTATTATCCGTTTGATGATTTTATCATTATCTGCTGCTGCCAGCATCACTCACTCCCCACCAGGTCACATCTGAAAAGACGAACCTGGATTGATCTGTCCAAAAATCTAAGAGTCTCCCTACCCTGTCTAGTACCCCTGAGCAAGGCACCTAACTCCCCCAACATCTGCTCCACGGGCGCTGTAAATGGCTGCTCACTGCTCTGTGTGTCCTGCAACAGATGGGTTAAATGCAGAGGATAAATTTACCTACCATTGCATGAGTGTGTTGTGCATGTCTGTGCATGTGTTTGGTATAAATAAACGAATCTTAATCTTAACTTCTATACACATCTATCTATCCTCCATGAAGGAAAGTCTGCTTAATAATGTGGACAACACTGGGTAAGACCTCATGGTGTTAGTAGCTCTGTGAGATGCAGCTTAATGTGCATTGACCATAGACATATATAAAGATGAACGACATGTCTTCACTTCCTCCCATAATACAAAAATGAAGCCAAACTATCCCGGATTCAGACGTCGCCATCTTGTGCTTTTGAATCTTAAGGGTCCAGAGTCTGTTCTGTTTAAATGGTGGTGAGGAGCTGCAGTATTGAGATCTTGCCATCAAATGCACCGGCCAATAGCGAGTCACTCTCAGGCCGTCAATTGTGATGTTTCACCCTGATTCTACATCAACCAACTAGTTAAAACCAAACTTACCGGAAAAATGACCAGTTGGACAAACATGGTTGTGATAAGAACTATCTGAAAGGACTGAAACCATCTTTGAGAAAAAGGTTTCTAGCGTGTACAGAGAAGGTGGGATTTATCACCTATACTGCAGACGGCCACCAGGTGGAGCTCAAGACACTTACTGTAGGCTTTCTCCTCTTTCCTACTCCTCCGGGTTATAATGGAAGCTCTGCTCTTTATTTACTGGTTGCCATGGTAAATTGTAGTACCACAGATCTTTTGACGGTGGCTTTTTTCCCCTTTCACCACACATGTGCTTTACGATGGAACTGACTCTGATCAGCTGTTCTACTTTGACCATTTAAGGTTTCATCTACTCAGAATTCAGTGTTAGACTTTGAGTTTCCTAAACCTGCTTCCTGAAACAGATTTCTGAAGAAAGGGTGTTTCTGATTTCTTAACACGTCTGTTGTTTCTTTATGTTTCAGTAAAACCAGCGACACCTCTGTTCAGCGCTTTGACAAAAGCCTCGAGGAGTTTTATGCCCTCTGCGATCAACTGGAGCTGTGTTTGGTGAGACGTTAGACAGACAGAGGACTTAATGATCCCAGTGCAAAATTACAATGTTACAGCAGCCACTTCACATTAATCACAAAAACAGCAGAAAGGATGAAAAAACCACAAACACAATCTGAGACTGAATTATGTACAATAACATAATAATAATGTTTAAAAAAATAAATACCAAACATAACTAGTGTGCAATATGTGCTACATACCCACTGTACAAGGATAGTAACAGACTATATTATACTTTGACATTAGTGTAAGTTGAAACACTTGTTGGGGAAGAAGGATATAAAGTTTACATACATTTTACTTAAAGGGCTTTTCCTAATTCATTTGCTTATTGAATTTTGTATTCATTCAGTTGTATTTATTTTCTGAACACAGTTTAAACCTTTCTTTCCTTCCAAATCTAACTATTAAGTAATATTTAACTTGCTGTATGTTTAGCCTGATGTGTTCATTCCTTTTACAAAGTCTAAGACTTTTAATTGAACAAACGATGAATCAGGACTTTCTACAGATTGATGAGTGTTAATGAATGCAGTGAAGTCAATGAGCATATAACACATCAAGCATCAAGACGAGGCCTAGAAAGAGGGAAGCATTCATTTGACAGAATCTAACATTCCCACGTTCAACAAACAAACGTATTCAGACACATGTTGCTCAGATCTGTGCAGCATACCTACCACCCACTGCTCCTACAGCTCAAATAAAACTCAGATCTTGTCTCCTCTGTGCAGCGGCTGGCTTACGAGTGCCTTTCCCAGAGCATCGACAGCGCCAAACATTCACCCAACCTGGTCCCAACAGCCACCAAGCCGGACACGGTGCAGACGGAGTCCATGTCCTACGCCCAGTACCTCGGCATGATCAAGTCTCAGATCTCCTGCGCCAAAGACATCCACAATGCTCTGCTGGAGTGCTCCAAGAAGATCGCAGGGAAGGGACCTGCTCAGGGAATCATGTGAACTCGGACTGACAATTCCCACTCGTTCTGCAGCAGCTGACTTTTTGATTGTTTTTTTGAGAAGGACAATGGATTTCGTATTCTGGGCTGTATCATACACAGATCACATCATTGAAGACGCTGTTTAATTTCCCCCCAATTTCTTCTGTCTAAAAATAACTTATGTTTTTTTGCGAACTCTGTGTAAATATTCCTGTTGAAGTCACGCCCTGAGATGACCAGCAGGTGGCGGCAGAGGCATACCTTTATGGACTTTTGTAGATGATTTGTATTGAACATTAAAAACTTTCTAGAGATGCTGATTATTTTTCTCACTATCTACGAAAGGAAGAAGTGTCTACAAATGAAACATTAAATCCATGGAGAAGGTGAAATGTTAAATATCCAAAAGAGCAAGTACAGTATAAGTTACTTTAAGTAAATTGAAAATCAAGTTATTACTTTTACTGTAATAAAAAAATTAAATAAACATCCCTACTTTGATGTACTTAAAGAATTAAAAGTAAAAGTACTTGCAGTGTGTAGCCTATTCCCTAATGCAACAGTATACAACATCATTACAGCTGAGTAGTTAGACCACAGTTTACCACCCTGAGACGTTTATTCTAATCTTATCTTCCATGTTACATAAACGTACCAAAGAGGCAGGAAACACAACACTAATCATCCCTTGTCCCTTGTGCTTTGTGTTCCTGGACTGAATTAAGACGCAGCTCAAACCCGATGCCATGTTCAGCCATATATTTGTCAGAGGCTCTCGATTCCCTTCGATCGTATGTTGAAGCCGAGGGATTAATGAAGTCTGATACAGGAGCACGTGAGAGAGGAACATGTTGGGCTCGCAGCTGTGTAACATCTCAGACCAATCTGAGCTACTGACAAGTGCTTAGAGCCAAAAATACTACCCTGGGTTACTGACAGGCAGCACAGGGCGGGCTCGAACTCTCATGAACCTCGAGACCTACAGTAACATACAGAGTTGTTGAGGAGCAGTTCTTCAGTTCTTCCTTTTAAGTGAATCTCAACCTGAACCAAGAACCAGGTTTGGGGCTGATTAAAAACAAAACACCAGATTAATCTTAGTGTTTTCACATGTTTTAATATCAGACGATAGTCTGTGTTGACACAGGACTTTGGTTTGAAAACCTTGAAAACAAATATACAAGAACAAAGCTTGAATTATTGAAAATAATCCAGATGTGGCTATGCTGCACAGTTCATCAGATGAAAAAGTAGAGAAACCAAAGTAACAATATATAAAAAGGGACGATTATTATTTTTCTTTTTACAAAGATTACAGCAGATAAAATACATCTATCGAGAACATCAGGTACTAGACAATATAATTACAAAAAGACAATTGAGACATTGTCTAAGTGCTTTAGTGGATTTCAAAAACTTGATATTACTTAAAATGTGTCTTGTTTCAGTATGAAAATGACAGAATGTGAGAAACAGATGACCTCATAAGATTATCTCACCAACAGCAAGTTGTATTCATCCGATCCACAATGATAATTATACATTGCTGTTTGACTGTTTATGTCTAATGGTATAAAAGGTGCCCATGGCCTCACATTTATGATCTTATGAGTCTATTAAAATGTGTTTCAAAATCATTAGAGCCTCAGAAATACTAATAAGCCTTTAGCTTGTTGGCAACGCACTATGTCACATGTAATTCATGTTAGTATCAACTATTCTCCAAAGCCTATCATAGGACTTTAGATCATTTTTAGTACCTCACCAAACTCATTTAGCTATTTCTATGAATTAAAGAAATTTTAAGTGTGAAAGGTGCTAAGGCTCGAAATATTAAAGGAGACGTATTCAGGTTGATCTATTTTTCTCTGGATTATTACTTATAGAAAGTTTATAGGCTGTTTAGAATGTTCAGCTCCCACATCAACTTCCTCGTACTTTCCACTGCTGCAGCTTCTCTTTTCAGCAAACGCCTGGTAAAGCCCAGTCTGCTCTGATTGGCCAGCAGATTGGACACTCTACTGTGATAAGTCAACTGCTTCCAGCACATGTAGGAAAAGTCGGCCCCTACTCTCGCTCTTCCTGGCTTTGTTAGGGGGGGGTGTGCTACACAATCCGCTAGCCATGCATTATGTCAGGAAGGTATCGGTAGGGCAAAACGGACAAAGCATCATATGTCTCCTTTAACAGTGAGAGAGGAGAAATGGGATCCCTGAAAGATCTGAATTAATGTCCAGTATAAGAGGGATGCCATCTACAGCAGGTCTTAATCAGCAGCAGGAGGATTTTCATATTGTGCAGTGTAGGGTTCGGAAAAATGAGCAGCAGCAATACACAATGTACAGTTAAATATTTCAGATTCTAGGTCAGTGCCTTCTGATCCTGTTTACCTTGTTGATGAACCTGTGTGTGTGTGTGTGTGTGTGTGTGTGTGTGTGTACACAGAGCACCAGTGTGTCCTGCATGATGCCTGAAAGACTTTAATGAGCACAGAAACAGATGGTTTCACTGCTTTGTCGAGCCCGAGCCTTTCATGTTGCGTCTACCCTCAGCTTTGCCCTTTGACTGGTCTCTGAGGAAGATGAAAACAATCGCAGTTCATTAACACCAGTATCATAACACGAGAACACTATACTCAGCAAAATGGACAGCATATGTTCGCTATTAGTCGCCTGCCAATGGTTTGTCATGTGATCCTGATCTGCAGATTCCTGACCTGTCGTCAGCACACTGACCTGTGGGCGTCCTCAGGACCTGTGAGGGCCGCCGGGTGAAGGGCTCGGGGCCGAGCTTCTTCCAGACAAGACACGGGGACAGACGGCTTGAACTTGGTCAACTCCTCCTGCCACTCATCGTCAAAAGACTGTGCTTCAGCTGCGGGTGGAGAAACAGGATCAAATGAGACAGTAGATGTTTTTATGTTGGGACAGTGCTGGGTTCAAGGGCTGGATTATTGGACTGTATATAAAGATCGATGACATCACAGCTCCCTAAAAGAGAAGCCAACTCATCTTGACAGCCCCCTGGTGGCTGGCTGCAGTATAGGTTATAAACCCCACCTCCTCTGTGTTGGTGGATGGAACATGGACCAAACTAACTAAGTTCATGTTAAATTCTTTTTTTCCCAAAGATCGTTTCTCTCATTTATGTAGTTCCTATCACACGGTTTATTTTTTCCGGTAGGTTTGATTTTAATTAACGAAGTTGTTGCTATAAGGTGACACGTCGTAATAGGTGGAGCAGGACCTCGACACCGTGATGGAAGCACCCGTGTCCGGGATACTTTTGCTTCATTTTTGTACAAAGGCAGGAAGTGTAGAAGCATCTTTCATTGATGTATAGATGTTTACGCTTGAACCGCTACAATTATAAAGCAACTGTGCCTAGCAACTGCAACAACTCTACCACGTCAACGTACATTCATCCAAGTTCTGAAAGTCCTGGTTGAGCTCCTTCTCTCCTGTTTTCTTGTTGTATTTCTTTTCAACAACATGGCCCCTGTCTTGGATATGGTGGCCGATGGACATCTTCTCCAGACCGCTCTCAGAGTCTTTAACCGCCTGCCGGGTCTCCTTGATCTGGGTGTGAAATATTGACAAACCAATCAGAGACCTCAGTGGATCCAAGAAGAATCTCCAAAATGATTTATGGTACACTTTGAAGGAACAGGGGGAACTGATAACCACAAGCACTCAAGAGGGATACAGAGAGATAAGTAAGTCTTCAACATATTCACTTCTCAAAGCTCAGTGTATTGACCTGTGCTCTAATGGACAGTGATACTGGAGTAATACTGAAACATATCTGATGGAGGACTCACCCCTCCAGGGGCACGGCGTGTTGACGAGGTTGCCTGAAAGACTTTGGGAGGCTCATTTCCAACCTTGGAGTATGTCATGACTGACGAGGAGCTGAACGAGTGAGTGTTTGAACCTTTGGACATGTTCTCCTGAAACACGCACACACACACACACACACACACACACACACACACACACACACACACACACACACACACACACACACACACACACACACACACACACACACACACACACACACACACACACACACACACACACACACACACACACACACACACACACACACACACACACACACACACATTGTTAAGAAACTACAGTTCATATATCACAATAGGCTGGAAGAGCAACAAAAACAAGAGTAGAAAAAATCCTAAGAATAAACGGACAGAGTTTCGCTGCGTGTCCTGCATCCTGTTCCTCATGTTGGTCCTCACGTTGTCGAACAAGCTGAAAGGGTTCCTCATCATGTCCTGCACCAACACAAAAGAAGAAGTTTGGTCAAATGCCGGTAGAATTTAATGGGGACCTGTTTCCGAAGAGGATTTAGTGAGTTAAAATATATCCTGAACTTGTTTTGTCAGTATGTCAGTTACAATATAAAAATTGGTGTACATTGAAATATAGTCTTTATTTTTTGTGAAGAGAGATTTTATATGTGAAATTTACACTCATGGTTTGTACATAAACCTGGACGACATGGCTGCTCTCAAAATGAGTAGCCAAACCGCTTTGCTGTTTGTCTGAAATACTAGGTGATTAAACCCTCCTCCTCCATGTTAGCAGACAGGATACGGGTCAAGCTAAAAGTTAAAAAGTCATTATTTTTGTTGATTTTATTACATTACATTATTCTAGTAAATTTGTTATTTATTGTTATAAAATCAGGGGAAATCATTGTGATTGACAGTTTAGACTGACTCGCGATTGGCCAAACGGATGTATCAGCGGGACCTTGATACCACGGCTCCACAACCTGATCAAATCAGAGCAGTAATAAAACGTAATCATGTTAATAACGATTTGACCTTTTTCCTGCTGCAGCTGTTGCAATTTTTAAAACACGAATGCGACACATTCATCTCTGTAGCTCCACTGGGTTAAAAGCTCTGCTCTTTACGGGCTGCCACGGTGAATCACCATTTCAGAGCTCCATTGATGATGCCTTTTTTCCGTTCAACAATCACGTGCTTGGAGGTGACTGAAGTGACTGTGATCAGCTGTTCTGGTTTACCATCTGCGGTTTAAGTATTAGACTCTGAGTTTGTTAAACCCGTGCTTGAAGCAGGCCCTGGGCCATCGGGCATTATCAGCTCGTGAACCACTCGCTCATGTGTATAAACACACGGTGCATGCAGAGGGCAGCGTGCTAAATGTGTCTTACATGTGTGCTGTCTGGGACATTGTAACGACATTCACATTTTATCACTTCATACATATGTGACCCAGTGACGTGTATCACAAAGGACCCAGAAAGTAGAGAGCAAGTGCGGCACACAAATACACACAGTGTTAATGGAGCTGCAGCAAATCCTCCATAGAGAATTCAAAGATGGCTGTATTATTCTTTAGAAACCTGACCGTGTTGTCAATGATAAACCTTGTTTTAAAAGTATTTTGTTATGTGAATTAAATTGACAACGATGTATATTAGACTTTGGGAGCCGTGTGAGTAGCTTGTTCAGGGCTTGTTCAGGGTCTATTGACAGGTTACAGGCAAACTACATGTCACTCTCATCGCAAGTTTTATATTTAAATGTGATGCGACTATGTGGATCAGATGTCCTGGACCCCGGACAACGCTAACATTGAACCACAAATATATCTTATCCTGCCTTGAGGTCACACATATTAACTTGTCCGACTTGTTTCCAGTGAAATCACCAGAGATAAAATGAGAAATAACAGAATATTTTGTACATATTGTCCTGATGGTGTAGGTTTGGAGTAAATGTAGAGGAAACACTGTGTCACCACATCACAGGCTGAGTCATCATTATAGTTATTGAATTAGAGCGTGCACATGGTCAGTACATTTGAAAATGAGAAACCCATGACAGCACGACGACTCTACTGACCATGCTGTCAGTACTGCCAAAGGGCATCAATGACCGGCTCATGTCCTGAGGAATCAAACAATATCAGTTTAGCAACACGTTTGTAAAGCTTCTCTCTCTCTCTCTCTCTCTCTCTCTCTCTCTCTCTCTCTCTCTCTCTCTCTCTCTCTCTCTCTCTCTCTCTCTCTCTCTCTCTCTCTCTCTCTCTAGTTTGTTGCCAATAAGTTGTTAGGTTGTCTTACATTGGTCACTAAGCTCTCCACATGACCTTAAGCGAAACCCTTCAAGGCCATGAACCCCACCGCCACCGAGGAGTGACAGGCCGGTGAGGGGGGGGGGGGGGGGGAAGCAGCCTTCAGCTTTTAGTCACACTCGGTATTCTCTGAGCCAAAAGCTGCAGGTGTTTATGACCCTGCGGCCCTGGATAAGCATCCCAGCAGCCGACGCCGTGTGTGTTTTGTGGGGCTGTGATTCGTAAGGGGTATTGTGCATAATCAGTGGGGTGTTGAATGACTTGTGTTCCATGCGTAATTGGGTCGCATTGCCAGAGATTAGCGCGGGTTTAACACTGAAACTGAGCTTCATTCTAGGAAGGCTGTGGTGGGCTGGGCGGACCTGACGGGGGGTCGAGGAGTCCAAGGCTGCTCTCTCAGCTCCTTTCAAAGGTCAAACTGATGTAAAACGCTCCTATTTTATCTCAGAGTGGCATCTATGAACTAATAAATGTCAGTTACATATCTGCTGGCATATATTTAGACTGGGTCTGTGCAAAGGAGCGTTTGAGGCTGCAAAATAAGAAACATAGATCAGATAGTGTGTAACACATTATTTGAGTCTGTCTGGATTACTCAAGGTCTCTCTCTCAGTCTGATACTGACCCTGCCACTGTGCAACTGTGGGTTAGGGCACATATACTTTAGACATGATTCATACTTGAAAAGGAAAAGTGAGGTCGTGCTTCAAATGCATAGATCCTGGAAAGTGATGCATCAACAAGGAGAATCTGATATCACCTCCACCTAGGGCCACCGGTCCTGCTCAATTGAACAGAATTAACGAAAATATATATAACTCATAATGATTGGCATTTGACAGCTCTTAAATAAACAAGGGCCCAGATGAATGAGTGCACTGGAAGGTGATATGAACCCGATAGTGGGTATTGGCAAGAGACTGGGAAATGTGAGCACTCACAACAGGCTTGGGATGTAAGAAGGGGCTTATTTTCCACTGGGAACTGAATGCTAATAGCTGCCAGCATTGTATGGCTAATGTGTGTGTGTCAGTGTGTGTGTGTGTGCATTGGAGTGCATGTACCCGCATGCCGGCGTGTGTGTAATTGTTCTTGCGAGTATGTTTTAATACTGAATGTGTGTGTACGTGGTTTTTTTATTTGTGTGTAACATCTGTGCCTCTGATATAGGAGAGCAGTATGATGAGCCCGGGCTGTCTGTCATGTAGCTGCTAATGCACCGGCACTGCCAAGGCACATTCTGCCAGACAGATGGACCGAGAGAGCAACAATGAGAAAACAAGAGTGTCCATGACATCCGCACACACGCTTTTACAACGCAAACACAGCTCCAGAGCCTCAGCCCCCCCCCCCCCCCCCGAGCACTGCTGGGCACCACAAGACTGATCCTGTTAAATGTGCCTGATTTCTGTGATACAAACTTTAAACATACACCTAAAGCGTCTCCTGATAGTAGATGAAACAACTTGTTTGGATGGAAGTTTTACAGTGACGCTTCATCTCACCCACTGTCAATGAGGTCATTAGTCAAACCACTCGGAGCCCCTCCTCAGCCGGTATTAGCAAGATAGCGGCATGATGCTAATAAAGAGAAAGCGGGCTGCTGGCTGTCAAGGGCAGGCTTCTGATGTAAGTCATAATTAAGGATAAATATACAGGCTCCCATGAGGTAGAGGGATCACAGCAGGTGACAGGGACAAAGTTTGACTTAGCAGGGATAAATAAGAAGTGGAGGGGGGGGGGGGGGGGGGTTAACGGGTGCACAGTGGGAGAAAAGAACTACCTGACTTAACCTCACATCGGTAAACAGCTGCTCCAGAGGAACTTTCTAACCATGAGATCTATATCCAATATCGCCAAGTCGACAGCCTTTATATTCTTAGACCGTTTAACATCAGTCAAAGACTCAGGGGGGAGCAGTTATATTTAAACTATCTTTTTAAACGACCTGGGCCAGCAAGAATAATATTAAAGTAAACAGTTATTTTCAGCAGCAGCTCCTCTCAGCTGAGCCGAGCACAATTCTCCGGGGTCCTATTGGTGTGAGTGTTGAAGAAGTCTGCATGTGTAAGAAAGCAGTGTAGAAAGCAGTGTGTCAGTGGAACAATGCACTATATATAGGGCTCCTCTGGGCCAGATATAACTGTCCAGAGAGGCCAAGGGGGTTGCCCTTCTACTAAACTAGAAAATCACATGATCCCCATACCTCAGTGAGTGGTGCTCCAGTTACGCGGCCAGTGGCCAGAATCCACTATAACCTCAGTAAACTTAGCGCTTCCTCTAAACACTAATCATCGTTGGTTAAAAGCCCATGAGCAGAGGACAGAGAGGGACCTAAGATGTAGAGGTGAACTGTTGACGCATGGGCTTCATCCCTTATCCCAGATAGACCCGAATGATAAGCATGTCGATTTGTCAGTCGTGGATACACACACACATGTATCCTGTCACACACTCTGTGTAGAGCGTTAATGCCCATCACTTGAGTCCACAAGTACACAAACAAGTCAAATGAGTGCTTCTCACCCTGTGATCATCCCTCAGTGCCAGGGACGAGCCAGCATGCTCCGCCATGTCGTGACCCCGACTCCTCCCATCAGTCAGGCTGGGCATTAAGGGCCCGCCGAACGGCTCAGAGAAGCTCCGCATCATCTGCCTCATGTGTTCCCGGTGGGCCCGGAACGGATCCCTATCGGAGAGGAGGAGGAAGTACAGACTTTATTAGGGGACCCCAGTTTTTACTCATGAAGAAGATGCTGCGCGATGTGTAAATCATGAAAACGTCTGAACACTGAGCACTACGTTTTTGTATTTGAGAAAAGCTCCTGACATCTACAGCAGCTCTTCAATGAGAACAACACACCGAAAAAAGATGCAAGCCCAAAATAATATCAGCCAGCCTCACACAGGCCTGGGGTCGGGTGGCCCCCCAGCAGGAGTTCACTCATGCAGCAAGTGCACAACAGTCAGTACAGTTATTCAGAAAGATCAATTACAAATTACTCTCTATTTTATTGATACTGCATTTTTTTAATTTCTTTTCTAAAATGCAAAATAAAACCATGAATCAAGCTTTTAGAACAAGCACATGCATGAACATGAAGTTACGCACTTTAATTCAACTTTTAAGTTTAGTTTTGAAAATATGACAAAAACCAGTGTGTGAATGTTAATGTAACGGCAAAGGCTAATTCAAGGTGGTGGAAGCAGATGATCAATGTGATGGGATCTCTACTTCAATGTGGGTGGAAGTTTATGTTATCATTGTTTCACAAGTTACAGCAGTTAGTGCCAAAGAACACCCAACAAACTGGGATTTACTCGAAACTCTCTGGTTTATCTTCAAACTAAAATTAATAAATTGAGTTTTCCAGCTTCAACATTATTATAACTTTTCTTTGGACTCTTTGGCTAATTGCGGCTCTGTGGCTCCGCACTGAGCCAAACGGACGCTCTGTGGAAACCAGACGTTAACAAACCAGTTCAGACACTCACGAGAAGAACGGGTCATCGTCAAAGTCCCGGAAGTTACTGTTGAACATCTCCACCTGATCTGAGGCCGTGAACTAATGGACGGGTTTCAAAGGTTTTAAAAGGTTTTTAAAAGAAATAGTCCTTGAGCGCCACAGGTGCTGCGGCTCCGCTGCTCCGTGCCGTTACTATGGAGGAGGAGGAGGAGGAGGAGAGGAGGAGGAGGAGGAACTCGTCTACAGCCGCCCCGAGAGACACCACGTGGTTAAGAATGCGGTCCCCCGATTGGCTGGTTATTCGCAGCTTCGAACAGGATCTGTCCGCGCGCTGTATGTTGTGGGTGGCTGCCATGGCAACGACAGTGTAGAAGTGTGCATGCGGTGAGAACCAGAGACTGAAGAATTATCTTTATAAAGATGAGCTCACAGAGGTAATGAGAGAACAAGAGCCCAGTCCGACTCAGTAGGGTCAAACTCATGTTGAGCTGCCACTGGTTTGACCCATAGACTGGTTTGACCACGTTAAGTCCCTTTGTGGAACATTTTAAAAGCACTAAACAAGTATCATTGTCCTTCTTCCATAGAAACACAAAGAGAGAGTTGTATTCTACCAAAAGACTGTATCCTCCATCATTTACACTGACAGTACTTTAAAGGGAAAGGTCACCCAAGAATGAAAACTCACTCATTCACCACTATGCCAATGGAGCCCCTAGGGTGAAGTGGAACACTTTTGGAGTTTCAGGGGTAAACAGCGTCGATGCCAAATCCAAGACAGTTGAAGTAAATGGTGACCACTTGCCAATGCCTCCATACTGCTCGTGTGCTGTCATCCAAATGTCCGTAAAGCCCAACATTCAAATTCGACTCGACCCGAGATGTTGTCACGAGGCTCGAGCTTCATGAACGTGAGGACATTTAGGCCTCAAATACGATGTAAATGACCTTGTTTGAGTAAAATTTGAATGTTGGGGGTTACTGACACTTGGATGACACCGCAGGAGCAGTAAGGATACACTTTATGTTTCATTTCTGTTGTTTTTCTACGCATGATTAAGTGGTCGTCATTTACTTAAATTGTATTGGATTTGGCTGCAACGCTGTTCAGCTATGAAACCGATGAAAAGTGTTTTGAGGACTCAAACCCACCCCTCGATCGGCATAGTGGTGAGTAGATAATTTGTGAATTTTCATTTTTGGGTGAACTATCCCTTTAAGAGATCTTCTAATAGCAATAGGACAATGATTTCATATCAGTTGCTGACAAATCAAATCAGAGAAAACTGTCCACCTATAAAACATCACTTAAAACCTACCTCTTCACAACTGCTTGTAATATTTGATTAATGGTTTCTATCTTGCATCTTTACTCATATGCTTTTATTTGCTTTCTGTGTTTTTCAACCTATTTAGTGTAACTTAGAGCGTTGGTAAAAGCGCTACATAAATAAAAACACAGGTGCACCCTCTGTAGGGCAGCGTGCATGTGTGGACTTCCTTATGAAACATGAACATAGCTGTGACAGGATCACTTCTCAGAATGTCTCACTTTGCTGACCATGTCGAGACCTTCGAAACTGACATGTGTTAGAGTAATGGCCTGAGTGACACAAAAACAAGGCTGAAAAAAAAGAGGATATTGACATGCTGTCAGATCTAACTATTATAGCTATAGTATTCTTCTGTAATTTCTTATATCAAACTACCAAACTCTTAAAACTAAGTCATGAATAAGTGAAAGTACATCTTTTGTACAGCATTGATTTTTTTTTCTCTTTTCTCTTTTAATTTGGGTTTTATTCACTAAATCATTTGTTAGATCGACAAAAACAGGGGTCTGACTTGCACCTGAAAAAAGAAAAACCATACATATGTGTTATGAAAGGTGCTGAACAGATACATTGGAGTCCAGGTTCATTTTTCCTCTGAGTGATTTGAAGATAGAAGTGTGGGTTTAAGTCTGATGGGACATCTATCTTCATTCCCTCTTAATTTAATTAAACAAATCTTTCTCATCCCGGTATTCCAGAGAATGTTTCACTCTGAATGTCCCTGAACACATCACGCTTGGGCCCCAAACATGTCAAATCAAATCTATGCGTGTATGATTCCTTACATTCCTTTAAAGTTTTCTTTTAGCGCGTTATTTTTCATTTCTTTTTATGTGACATTAGGTTTGAAGGCTTCTCCTCACAGACAGAAAGAACATGATCACAACAATTAACATCATCAATCATAAATAATAGAGAGAAAAACAAATTAAAGTCTGAGTGTGAGAGTCTGCGCTCAGGGTCAGGGTCAGGCTGATCTGGATCATACTGGTTTCACTGGGGCAGAGCTTTGAGGATGCTGTTGACTTCCTCTGTAACAACAGTGACTCTGAACACAAACGTGTTGAAGTTAGAAAGGAAACAAGGTTCAGAGAAAGATGAGGTTCCTCAGTTTTCAGATATTTAGCAAAGTTAAATGCTGCATATGCCTGCAACCTAGTGGACTACTGTGGTACTACAATAGAGTGTATACATGCATGTGTACTGGATTATGTATGTATCTGCATATCCTCCCAAAAAATCTAAAGGGAACTCTTGTTCTGGTCTTTATTTGATCTAATGGAGGAAAATGAAGACGTCTGTGGTCTAGCTGTAGTGCACGATGATGGGGGCAAGATCGTCCTAAATCGTGCAAAAAAACGTCTTGAAATGGGTTGATTTACATTACCAGTATGTTAACATTTTCTTTGCTTTCACTTATAGTTAAAGATAAAGATACAGTTACAGATAGATGGTAGGTATACGGCGGTCGAAAGATGTTGCCCAAGAAGGGAGCTGTTGAGTCGGCTTTTCCTTGGACTGGTATATCACCCCCATGAGACTTAGACATTTTTTACCAGCATAGGTAAATGACAAGTAAACCTAATGTAAGTTATTTAATTTTTTTTAGGCTCCTACAATATGTTACCTAATACATTTAACAACAAAACATTGTACTTTTTACTTTTATCTGACTACTATGCAATTAAAGCCTGAATGGATCAAACCACAACTTGTAGTTATATTTTAAAGCCTCCATACATTTAAGAATGGACTTATAGAGCAGGTGAGAAGATATTTAACTCCAATCAGAGTCTGTCCAGAGAGAAATGGTCACAGTGACTCATTTATCAGTATCTAAAGATAAAATTGAAATCTTAATTTATCTCCACAATTCTCCTCATAAAGCACAAGACATTTTTCATTCAAAAAAATCTAAGCAAGCTTTATTCAACGAGTCGATACAAAAGACCAAAATTTTACAAATGCTACATCTACACAGTAAAACATCATTTCATCTGACCGTAGCAACAAAATGAAGCCAAATGAAGAAGTTTCACTAAATTACATTAACATTAATAAAATAAAAAACACATCAGGACCAAAGGTTTTTCTTAACTTCTTAAAAAGGTGAGAGAAATTAGTGGAAGGGTGAAAAAATAAGTTTTTAATGTCCTTATAAAATGTATTAAGAGATAGTCAGGGGATGAGCTATGATTGAAGCCAACTCGACTGAGTGAACGTAGATGTGGATTGAACGTTTCCAGGAAGTGGGAAGGTTTCTTCTGGGTTGTCTCGTGTCTTTCAGGTCACAGGACTTCCCATGAGCCTCTCCTGTCGCAGTGAGACCAGTCGGTTGAGCCACAGCTCCTCTGCCTTCTCTTTGTCCATGAATAACTACAGGAGAGCGTAGAGAAGATTAATTAGTGTCTGTCAGACAGAGGTACAGAAAAACAGAGGCACTACAGGACACCTTCACCATGATGTGTGTGTGAACATCAGCTCGGAAACAAACAATGGCTCTAACTAGTCGTACAGATTGGTTTTCGACATCCGGCTCATTATTCAACTCTGTGAAGTTTTATTTGATAAGAATTTAATGAAAAAGTATATGACAAAAAAATGTCGTGGATATATATAAATGTGTGTAGGACAAACCAAAAATATATTAATAACTTCTAGATTTCGTTCTTTTAAACTTAAAAAATTATGAAAAACCAAACAGTTGATTCAAAAGCAGCTATATCACATTGTTACACACATTTTAAAATTTGGAATCAAACAATACCTGGTGATTTTACTTGAAAAACTACCTAAGCTATTGGAAAGATAGATGGAGAGACTTTATTGATCTCAAATTGGGAAATTATTGTGCGACCGTACACAGTAAAACATCATTTCATCTGACCGTAGCAACAAAATGAAGCCAAATGAAGAAGTTTCACTAAATTACATTAACATTAATAAAATAAAAAACACATCAGGACCAAAGGTTTTTCTTAACTTCTTAAAAAGGTGAGAGAAATTAGTGGAAGGGTGAAAAAATAAGTTTTTAATGTCCTTATAAAATGTATTAAGAGATAGTCAGGGGATGAGCTATGATTGAAGCCAACTCGACTGAGTGAACGTAGATGTGGATTGAACGTTTCCAGGAAGTGGGAAGGTTTCTTCTGGGTTGTCTCGTGTCTTTCAGGTCACAGGACTTCCCATGAGCCTCTCCTGTCGCAGTGAGACCAGTCGGTTGAGCCACAGCTCCTCTGCCTTCTCTTTGTCCATGAATAACTACAGGAGAGCGTAGAGAAGATTAATTAGTGTCTGTCAGACAGAGGTACAGAAAAACAGAGGGACTACAGGACACCTTCACCATGATGTGTGTGTGAACATCAGCTCGGAAACAAACAATGGCTCTAACTAGTCGTACAGATTGGTTTTCGACATCCGGCTCATTATTCAACTCTGTGAAGTTTTATTTGATAAGAATTTAATGAAAAAGTATATGACAAAAAAATGTCGTGGATATATATAAATGTGTGTAGGACAAACCAAAAATATATTAATAACTTCTAGATTTCGTTCTTTTAAACTTAAAAAATTATGAAAAACCAAACAGTTGATTCAAAAGCAGCTATATCACATTGTTACACACATTTTAAAATTTGGAATCAAACAATACCTGGTGATTTTACTTGAAAAACTACCTAAGCTATTGGAAAGATAGATGGAGAGACTTTATTGATCTCAAATTGGGAAATTATTGTGCGACCGCATGTCGACTAATCACAGATCAAAATTAACACAGCAAACTATTTGAACAGTGTCCTCCAAACTTGAATGAGCCATGTTTCCCCCCGGGTCCATGAACCTGACACAGGGCTGTGAGTGCATTGACCCTCACATGACTTCAGTGTGGAGTCACACATCGGACACAGTGAAGTCCGTCGTGTCCTCCATGTCGTCCTTGTATTTTCTTATCTTCTCACAAACTCACTGAACTGTGAACCCTTCAGTTCCAACCTATGGAGCCTTGGAGTGCGTCAGCGTGGTGAGCGCTCAGCTCTGCACGTGACTGGTGTTCACATCAGTACATCAGCAGCAGTGATGATATTGATTGTAAGAGGGCTATAAAACTGCTGCTGCAAGTGTTTCTGATGAATGAAGGCATCTGTTTATTGGGAAGTAACATAATGACTATGAGAGTGAGAAGCACGGCTCCGAGAAATATGGGGGAAATTGGAAGATGGTTGCTGTATTCACTGTGTGTGCGTTTGTGTGAGGCTGAGAGATAATGTGGACATGCCTGCTGTGTGTCTACACTGTACATCTATGCGACGATATGTGTGTATTACTATGCAGATTGCAGAGTCGCGTCAATCCCTCATTCCTAACCTATGCTGCTTACAGCGGCACTGCATGTTATCTGTGTGTTAGATTCTACACCAGTGAGTTTTTGTCTGTCGGCCCTGCGCTGGTGTCACGGTGCTAATGAGGCTGTGTGTGGGATGACAGTATCTGGGCTGGACTAATGGGACTCATCTGTTCTAATTGGAAGTGGAGCTGGAGCTGGAGCCGGTGGCGGGGCCCGCCTGGGGCATATTGCTGCCATACATCAGCCTGTCTGAGGATGTGTAAGTGTGTGTGGATGCGAGAGTGTGTGTGTGTGTGTATATGTAAGAGTGTGGGTGTGTGTGTGTGTGTGTGTGTGTGAGGAGGTTATCTGCATACGTCAGGACATAACTTAGTTTCCCAGTGGAGACAGATGACTGGGAAGCCCCAGGGAGCGTTATTAGAGTTTAAAGTTTTCCTTCTCGTTTTTCATCATTGGTCTGCAGGCACGGGAGGTGGTGATGTTAGGAGGCTATAATCTGCCACACTGCAGTATCCTTTACGATACGACGCACAGTATCAGAATGTGAAGGAGTGGGGTATACAGTGGTGGTGTCTGTAGATGCAGCGCTATCTTTAAACAGAAAAAGTTTAGAAAGTTTGTTCACCGATCAATAAAAGCAAGCGCCACGCTCTGAAGAAAGAGAAAATGACGAGAAGCGAGATAAACTTTCAGCTGCACCTGAGGCTTGGAGGGTTCTGATTGGCTCCGAGAGTTTTAGAGAGTGTGTGTTATGGAGCTTCAGGACAGCCTGGTGGGATGTCGAAGTAAACAGAGAAATCTAAAGCTTACAATAAAAGAGTTGACGGGCGGGAGAACTTACACTGGGATGGGCGAGTGCGTCACTGTCGTCATATACTATGGACATGGGAAGAGTGATGTCCTGGGGATCTGCACTCAGTGACTCCTGCTTCACCTCAACTGGCTCCGTCTGCACTCACAAAACACAGAACACTCAATCATTAAAATGAGCACATCGAGTTAATGTTCAAGTCTTTAAATAGGTTTTTAAAAAAGAAATCTGACCTGGGGGTGCACATCAGAGACTCAGCCGACCTGCCTACTTTGTAATCCCTACTCAGAACTCACCTATTCAGAACTGTTTTCAATGTATGATAAGATTTCAGTGTCTTTCTGCTAAATTATATGTAGTGTCTGAGCTCCTTGAAAAAGGTTATACAAATAAAATGTATTATTATTATTATTGTAAAAAAGAAACATGATTAAAATGAGGAGAATCAACAATAGTTTTAATATGGAGAAATTATCACATAACTTATATGTGCAGAGGAAGATGATATAACATCTAGAATGACACTCAGTAGATCTGGATTTGTATTTTGATCCTCAACAAATTACTCGCACTCAGAAACTTGAGTCCCTGAATTATTCACTATCAAAATGTTGAAAAGCTATTTTATAATATCAAACCTAACTGGATATTCCTGGATAAGCCCCCTCATCTGGATCCACTCCAAACTAAATGGGTTTAATGGGTTGGTCCTTGGGTTTTGAGTAGTTTTAGCTTAAACCTACTTAATAAAATACATAGATGAAAACATAAGCTCATTGTCAGAGGTAATAAAGCTCTGTTTTTCAGTATGTAGCATGTCCATGTTGAAAATAGTAATAAGACGATTACTGTAAAAAGCCAGTGTGCATGGTGCAAATTAATGATTTTCTTTTTTATATATGCTTGCTAATTGACCCAAAATAGTGCTATTGAAAGATCTCAGCGTACATAATTTTCTTAGGAAAATATTTTGCTTCCCCAATCTGCAGCTTTATTGCAATTACCGAAAGAAACACATATTTGTACAAATAGTATGAGTATCAAATGGGACACGGGAAGAATGCAATATGACATTTGTCCAGGAGATGGCAGTGAAAGAATAAAACTTGAGAAACTTGGGACTCGCTGTATGTCGTGCACCTTATAATTTGTGCAAGTGAGTCGACTTTGGCAAAAGCAGCACCTGCGGTACGACAGGCCTGGCTTCAGATGAGTTAAAGTGTAATGGGTCTTCTTCATGTTGGTAATTTCTGAAGCTGTAACGTGTAACTATTAAAATATTCAAACCCTTGGCAGAATCCACTTTGTGACAGGTTAGCTCAGGTGGGCAGACACGTTCTCCACATTATTTTGTTACAGTTGCAGCCAGAGAGATTCTTCTGAAAAGGACTCTAAGTAAAGAGTCCTTTGAAGGCTCCCTGCCCCCCTCATGTCACCATCTGTAGAGTCGACGCTGACGGTGGTGAACATGAGAACGGTTCCTCCTCCATCCCTGGGGGTATGACTTAAAGCTATAATAAGCCCCATATTTGGAAGGATGGCCTGTTCTCCTTGTTGTACTTGATGAAGAAGAAATAACTAAATTAATATTTTGCCAAGTCCATTCATGTTTCAAACACTACTAATACCAGCCCCAGAGCAAATGTTTACTTGGTTGGAAAGATCTATTTAAAATTCATTTGGCAGCACAGAAAGTGAGCGCGATATAAAACACACTGGCTAATTAAGTATGGGGATGTGCCAAGTATCAGACATCATAACTGGTCATTGCAATTCTTGGGAATAATATGCTGAGTATACATTTCTAATGAATTCAGCTCGCTTGAAATATAAACAAATCTTAGAAGATGCACTGAGGCGGATTTTAACAGTTTTACTGAATTCTCCTCATTGAAAGCTGCTTAAAATTAATTCAGTCATCAACTCATACCTGAATGGCTATTAACACTAAAACCAAATAAACTTTATAATCATATATTGTCAAACAATAACATCTTAAAATTTGCAAAATACAGTATATTCTGTTATTGGGGCTGATATATTCGACTAAACCAAGTCAGTAACAGATTACATGAAGTCATTAGAGTAGGTTATGTTTGTAGTTCATGTGTAAATCTTTTTAGCTATTCAGCCTCAGATGTGATTTAACACTAAATCCTCATAATAGAACCCATCCTCTGGATTTCTTAAGAAATCTGCAACTAATGATGCAGATGACAAACCACAGCTGATCTAAAAAACAGTTGAAATGATGAACAATTGAAGCACTTTTGTTTAAAGAAACTGATTCATATAAAGCACAACTCTTCCTTTTTTAAACTTCACATTATAATTTATATTGATTTAAAGGAATAATTAGAGTTTTCTCTTTATCTCTGTTATGCTTTATTGGGTTATTTTACAGTATAAATCTAACTTTATACAAATGTGAGAACACACTAGACATTTTCCAATACAGGAGATCTGCTGCAGGTGAGAACAATGAAAGCTACAACCCGACTACATAATTGAATCTAGTAAAGTTTGGGGATCAATGCGGCTTCACACTCCGAGGCCCAGTAAACTGCCTGTGTGCAATCTGTACAGTGAGTCCAGGACAGGACAGATTGACTTTGTCCCGTCCAAGCCGCAGCCACTCGGGTGCTGACCTTTGTCAGACTCGCCCACGGCGTGTCCCAGCGGTCTGCAGGTTTGCTGTCACATGTTGTCACCTATCTTTCCAAAACAGCCATGAGCCGCAGCAAATCTAATTCCTGCTCCTTCAGAGACAGCAGCAACATTTCAATAACGACTTCTGTGTTTTGTCTGCATCTGCACAGCCAGAGGAGGCGGGGGGGGGGGGGTGACACACACACAGAGAGACTGAGTGAGAGAAAGAAAGAGAGAGATGGCTGTTGCCTGCTGTGGCTTTTGTGTGGGTGCTGCCGCTTTGGAGGCGGCGAACAGTGGAGCGTCTGATGAAACCGTCTCAGGTTGGAACAAACGGCGCTGAATGGGAATGTTTGATTTGGTCTGGGCGGTCTCTGGACAGACGGCACAGTATTGCAGAGGGGGAAATCCAATAAGAGACGGAGTGAAAAGATGGAGAGAGTGAGGGGCACGCTGAGAAAGGAGAGACAGAACGCACCTTTATATCATCCCTGGATGATTTGAAAGCCTGAGGAACAAAGGAATCACTCTCGATGGCCTCGATGTCCTTTATCCTTCGCACTTGCTCCTCCAGCGAAGTTCCCCCTGAAACACATGTCACACAGACGGGGAGCCGTGAACAAAAGCACGCACACACACATGAACACAGGATGCACAGAGGGTCAGCTGCCCCGCGTCGTGTCCTGAAAAGCAGCAGATTTCATTTGGACTGGGCTGAGCCGATTGTACCCTCTCCCTCTTTATAATGCTCTTTGACACTTACAACATGAAATATCGGATATTCCCCTATTTTAATCTTGGTCTCCATGAAAAGGACTCTTGTTTAGCCAAGGGCATAGAGTTAGTACTAAAGGTAAGTGGAAAAAATACTAACAAGATAATAGCCAGACAGTGAATTACACTCAGATAATGCATTCTAAGATAATCAAAATATGAACTGCAATGGAATTTCATTACAGAGACGAAATGTGATTAGGTTTCATACAGTTTTCATGTATCAGAAAGTATTTCGCTCTGGCTCGGCCACTCAAACAAAAAGACAGAAAGGGTTTCCAGTAAATTACTCTCGGATATAAACACATCAGGATTCTGCATATCAGATAATAACTCATTGCAAGAATTCAAGAGCAGTCTTCGTAGCGTAGGAGGGCAAAAATAGGTGTGCCAGGAAAGTTAGCAACAAGAAGAAAAAAAAAAAGACAGAGTTTGAATGCTTCCATTATTCTCCGGCTGTCAATCTTTCCACTGATCAGTCAATACTCATCCCTCTCTCCCCCATCCAACCGTCCTCTCCTGCACTCTCCCATCTCTCTATCTGTCAATCTAGCAGACATCCATGTTTCTCTGCTCCGCCGATGTAGGCAGTGTCATGAAAACAAGTACACAAATGGGCATGCATGCATACACACGCGCGCGCACGCACATACAAACACACACACACACACAAAGAACAGTGGCGTTCAAGTACTCCCACATGTACATGTGTTTTCAAACTTACATACTTAACACTCACACTGATGGCTCCCATAAATCTGTATATGCAGATAGTTTACTTTGGAATGCATGTGTGCACGCACGCAGACATATACACACATGCACAGACACACAAACTTACTGCTTGCGACTGGTGCTAATAGCAGGAATTAATTCAATCCATTAGCAGCTACAGAAAGGGTGTCATAACAGATCTTCATGGCCTTGGTGTTTAATGAATAAATGAATATTTGTTCCGGCTTTTACAACAAAGCATCACGTGCACGCGCACATATGCATGCATGTACACACACACAAACCCTATTATAGCTCATAATAGCACTCAAACAAACTCGCCTTTGATTTAAATGCACTGCAGAATTGGACAACTGAGTGACAAGTGGAATTAAGCCTTCCTATATGACAGACTCTCAGCTTGTCATCCTGTGCAGGCGGGAAGATGTGAGGAGAGCAGAGCGGAGACTCAGACGTTGCTGAGCGGCTCCAAAAATAGTCATTACCTTCACTGGGCTGGTAGATGAAGTCTGAACACTGGCCTAATATCCTCCTGGAGACTGTGGCCTGTCCTTCACACACACACACACGCACTCACACACACTATCACCTCCACCCGCTGCACAGCTGCACGCAAGTTTGAGTGAAAACTAACGCAGTCTGTGACTGGCGGACAATTAATTCAGCACAATTAATTCACTTTTTCAATTACCCCTACTCTGCTGTCCTTTGAGCGTGAATGCCCCGCATTAAAAACTACCACACAAACTGCACCACTGACACGTGCACACACACATACACACACACAGAGGGAGAGGGAGAGAGAGAGAGACTATCTTCTAGCATCTCCCGGGCAGGCCTGTTTGTTACTGGGCTGTCCGTGCACGCTGCAGGAATCCATTAAGACCTCAGACTTTTTGACAAACACATTATTGGTAGATAAAATGACTTCCATATGCTGTTTGTCAGATGTCAGCAGGAAAAGATATGTATTTCATGAGAAAATCAAAAATAATGGACTTTGAGTGCGGGCCTAGCGAGCTCAGAAGCAGACAAAAATCAATACTCTAGATGAGCGAGCGCACTCTGCAGCTCGGAGAGGTCAAAGTTGATATTTAATATTGACACATTATCTGGCAAATTAATTTAACAGGTCGACTAAATTGTCACCGCATTAGGAACGCTTCTCTGTCAGCGATGAGGAGGAGGATAAAGTGAAAGCTGAGATAGAAGACACAGAGACGGGGAGACAGAAAGGAAGAGAAACTAATTTAAGACAATTATACACAGCTCTCAATGTGGTTATTTTTTGTCTCTGTGGTGTTTGTGTGTGGATGTTGCGATGCTCTAATACGATTGAGGAAACAGGATCAAACTCAATCAATAAACTTTTGTTCTGTAACAAGAATAATGGATTTTGACGGAGCAATGTGAACGTTTGTGTCCTTGAATGTTCGCACCGGCGCGCGCGTGTGGGAGTCACTTGCTATGTCATTACTGAAATTAGTTGGACAGACAGCGGTGCTGATGAGTGGCTCGGAATCAATAGGCTATTGTTCTCTCTAAATGGCTGTTTGTCCACTTCATTGATTAAGACCAGAAGACGGGGAGAGAAAATCAAACCAGCCAATGGAAACAGATTTCAGCTCATCTCCTTCGGCCTCGAGGACCAGGGCCTGTTGCACCTCCCCGGCAGAAGAGGGAGCTGTTCAACAACACATGCGAGCCCAGGCCGCGGACTGTGGCAGTGTCGTCTTTGTAAACTTGACTTTGGTCTCCTGTTTGTCAATCAGGAGCAGCCGAGCTGAATATATTGCTGCTGCTGATTAATTCCAGTAATTGAGTGCACCAGCGTGCCAACTAAATTACTGCAGCACTTGTGTGGAGAAAAATAAATAAAAGAAAAACAAACTGCTTGTTTAATTGAGGTCTCGCAAATTTTGGCAAATCGTTGACAGTGTTTTAGAATTATGTGGCAAATGGGGATTTAATGAATGTATTAAAATACGAGCAGGAAAGAAGAGGCAAAGTGTGCAGCTCTATAAATGGGGGATAGTTTGACTTCAGCTCAGTGAGTACAGGACATATATCATGTCAGAGCAAAGGTGACTCCCATTTAAAATTAAAATGCTGAATCCGTTTTGTTCAATTTGACAGTCTTTAAGATGTATTTTTTTATAACTTTTTTTTTTTAAGCAACACACCACTGACCCAGATCCACATCACAACAATGATCCCACTTCTTAGAAAACATGGGTATAAACACTGAGCAGAGTTTTCTGTCCCGTGCCGAGTTTTCACATGGGCTCAGTTTTCCAGGTTTCAATAATGTGTCCCCCCCCCCCCCCCCCCCCCCCCCGGCTCCCTGCACCAGTAAGGACGTGTAATTCAATGCTCAATTTAGGCCCGTCTCTGTGGAGATTTTTTTTGCCTGCTAATTGATAGAAATTAAGCCATTAATCAAGCCACTAGCCATCATTCAACCCGGGGAAGATGAATACAAACTTTCATAATAACCACCTTCCCCATTTTAGCCCTCATTAGCATTAATTTTTAATGTAATTATGCTATTCTTTTACACTGAGCTCATAAATTACTGCTCTTTTGTTGCTGGCTGGCCTTGTAAAATCCAAAGTAATGCTTTGTAGTCTGATCTTTAAGGCAATTACTGGCTTCTTCACTCTTTTATCTCCCTGCATTTCCAATAACCTGCTCTCTAATGATTTATCTCCGCTGTACACCCCCCCCACCCCCCTCCACCAAGCACTCTCTCTACACCAGCGGCCAACTGCCCCGCTGCCAGCCTCCGCCTCCAACCCCCCCCCCCCCCCCCCCCCCACACACACACACATACATCCGCCCACATTCTCCCCATCATCTTACAGTAGCCCCAGATACATCAGGGATGCACACAAACACATGCATGAATGTTTGCCTTCAGTAACTTAACTGTATGAGCACAAGCAATTCTGTGTGTGTGTATGTGTGTGTGTGTGTGTGTGTGTGTGTAGTAACTTTGTTTTCAATCTCCTTTGGTCATTTTTCTGCTCGTCCTTCATTAGTGAACATCCAGCTCCAGCGGTGGTGACAACACCTGGGGAAACCAAGGTAATAGACCGGCACTCCACCCCCCCCAACCCCCATCCTCTCTCTGCCTCTCCTGGCTGGTCTCCTGTGGGTCTTACCTGTAGGCTAGCTGCTCTTGTTTATGTAACCCCTTAGCTGGATAAATACACACACGCATGCACACACAAACACTCGCAGAGCTTGGCATCAAACAGCTGAGTTAAGCTTCGCAAGGGCTGTGTGCTGCTAGGGGCGATAGAGGGGCTCCGGTCTGGCCCTGTTCTCAGCAGCAGCATCCTGGCTGCATCAAAGTCTTCACACTACGATTCTCCAGGCCCAAACAACAGGCTGCTCCAACGCATGCCTGGGAATTGGACTAAACAAACCCCGGAAAAAAAATAATAACGATATGAAACAATAGGTTACTTATTAAAAGCAAACTGATGAGATTTCATTATCGGCGGCGGACGACTCTGAGGGACATTTTGTGATGCAGATGAGGATTTCCATTACACTACAACAAATAAATGAAGAGACCTGATGTGTCTGCTGGGACGCTGCTGCTAATGACATATTTTGTTGATACGACAGAGATGTTCCAGCCCAGAACCATCGAGTCAGACCTGCTCCTCCACTCCAACAGTAAACCACATGGCTAACTTACATTATTTAAAAGGTGTCTGGTGTGGACCTTGGTGAGGTAATACTTTTAGACTGTATTGATTAAGGGCTGCTGACAGGTTCTGATGTTAGCCCTGGAAATGCATCAAGTGGTTAATGAGCAGCTATTAGGCCCATCGATTTGCTGATTTCAATTGATAGCTAGCAGGCCAAAGCAGCACGTCAATATTTGCATAACTAATACCCTGCAGCTTTAGGCATTGAGAAATAAGCCCTCAACGAGTAAGGGAGACAGGAAAGAGAGGGATACATAGAGAAAGGGAGATGAGGACAATGACAGCAGACAAAGGCAGATCAGCCACCCGAAAGTCAGGAAGTGAGTCAGGAAGAAGCAGAGAAACACCTGGACCAATCAAAACCACCCAAACCTCCAAGAAAAGCTAAACTACCATGTGTTTCCTCCCTCTCTCTTTCTCTTTATCTCTCTGTCTCTCTCGCTCTCTCTCTCTTTCGCTATGTGTGGGCCGTCTGTAAGGAAGCAAACCACCAATCGTAGCACCGCAAAACAATGAGATGTGACGCTGACGCTTGCCTGACGCCTGTGGCAGTCTGGGTCAACAGGTCACACAAAATGAAGGAGAATTCTGACAGGCGGAGCCAGATGTCCCACGCGTGTGTCCCCGAGGACAGTGTGTATATGTACGCATATGTTTGTAAGTGCGCTTGTGGAGCAGGGAGATGTCTGGTGACAGAGCAGGTGGCTAAGCCAGTCTAATGTGCATTCCCACAAGATATCCCCACCCCCCTACCCCACACACACACACACAACACACACACATTTATATACATTACCCCACCCCCCCCTCCAGAAAAGCCACATGTCTCTATAAACCCATGTTTTCTAACAATGCACCTTCCACCACAACACAAGTGATCCCCTGTGGTGCTCACCTTGTTATCTTTGTGTCAACTGCTCTCTGTGGACTTCACCATCCAGTCGACTCCTGTCACTGACATCAGCGACCTGTCACACAATACTAATGCTCGGCTGTTCCCCCTAACCAGGAGATCTGCAGTTTAAGTTCTGTGCAACTTGTGGAGAATGACGTATGATTTGTATGTATGATCACAAATAAATTGTCCGTGCAGTATTTAGTATTTTTTTTTTTACCTTAGCAGATATGGCACGTGATATGTTTATGTGATATCTTATGTGATATCTATTTGGCGTCAGGAAATGAAGAGCAGCTGGTGGCTGAGTGTCACACACACACATTCACAGACACACACACACAGACGCTCTGCGAGTGTCTCCTAGTGATAGCGATCTCTTACTCTCCAGTCAATAAAGGCCTGAATGATGAATTAAAGACCCAAACAACTCGCTAATGACAGGATGACATGGCAGCCACGCGCCGTACTATCTCCTTCCACATCTCCCCTCGTCGCTGCCTACTCCCCACTCCTCTCTCTTCTGCCATACAATTCCATCTCTCCTCTCAACTTCCTCTCCTCAACTGACCCTGGTTCAGCTACTCCGCAGCATGGTCTCCTCATCTATACACACACAAAGCCTGCTACTACAATTAAATGCATGTGTTTAGCCTCTTTCCATCTCGGCCCATAATGAAGTCATGGTGAGGAACAGCAGATTGGCCCCAGTCTGTCATCCATCACACAGAGTATCTGAAGCTCCCAGACTGTATTTAGAGGAAATGACGATGAATGTAATTGTTGGATTCTTCTATCAAACATACACTGACTGATATTAAATACAATTGTAGTCATGCAACCTCAGGCAACATTAAAAAAAAAAACACTTGCATACTGTATCTACTTGAAATAGGCTCATATGGAGAGTTGACCATTCATCAGGGGACGGCATGTTTATTGTTGCCTTGTTGACACTGTACTTATCATGGATATAAATAATGCATTCATTTCCAAAAAACAGGGGGTCTACCTTTCAGGAGAATAGTGCATCTACTGTATATTTACTGCATATAAATCGACTATTTATCAGAAACTCTAGCTCAGACTTGACTGCGCGGTGCTAACTGAGGACTAACTAAAACCAGGTGCTTCTCTCTGTATGTGTGTGTTTGTGTGTGTGAGGAAGAGAACAAGAGCAGTATGAGTGTTTGCCGATGTCCTGGGCCTGGCCAGTGTCACAGAATCTCATTAAATAGTGAAGCTTTCACAGGCTGAGTGGTGAGATCTTCAAGATCACAGCCACTTTCTCTGTCCGATGGCTCCAAAGGGGGCTTGTGGCATTTCTGATTTTGCATTAAGTTTTGTTTCCCTTCTATTTTTATCAAATTATGAATTAAGTACTGGGTCAGTCTTACTCTTTCAGGACATGTCATCATGCTGCAAGAACACCAAGCCCCTCCAATGTCACTAGGAAAGAGGATAAGATTTTGCCTTTTGATGTTTTTAGTAGATACTTATTGGTAAGTGCTTGTTCAGTAATAACATTTTGTTATGGAGCTTTCTACACATAGAATATGCAAGACAAGCTTTCATGTACAAAAAAAGGAGACAGAAGTTTTTAAAGATAGTGTAAAACAGCATGAAGTCATTTCTCATATAATAAACTCAGTAACCTACAGGATGATAACAGCATGGCTGTCTGTGAAAGAGTCTGTCAGACTCAAGGAGCTCTTTATTAAGCACAGTGCTGTTTTAGTGTGATTAGAACGGAGTCCTGCCCTGCCCTTTACCAGAAATAACAAGCGTTTGACAGAATTAACTTGAAGTTGAACTACGCTGTGCGCATATGTGTGTGTGTGTGTGTGTGTGTGTGTGTGGAGGAGAAAAAGTGCAGTGGTCTCCATTTTTCGATCGCAGGCTGGTCAGCAGCTCTTTTATGAACAACTTCGTAATTAGAGAAAACACCAAGCAACTAATTACTTAATTGGAGCAAGGTCTTTAAATTGAAAATGATGTAATCGGAATCCAGGAAATGGGCTTGATTTTCACATACACAACACTTGAACGTCAACACACAAACAGGCACGCACACACACATCAGGAACGCAAGAGCGCAAACACACACACAATGACAGACTCGTGACCTACAGTCTTCTTGACATGTAGCCATCAAGAAACCAACTCTTTCTCCTTAGTTGGGTCGTAATTGATTCTCTCTTTCACTCTGCTGGCTCCTGACAGGGTGGTTGTGTGTGTGTGTGTGTGTGTGTTGAAGGAAAGGGGGGGAGAGAGAGAGCAAGGGAGACTCCTGTTTGTGTGGTCTGCTCCCAACTATATTAGTAAAGGTCATGGCCGTCTGTGTGTATGTGTGTGAGTGTATCTGAGTAGTAATTAATAAGGCAAATGCCCCACCCCACCACCCCCTCCCCCTTTTCTGACCTCAGTTGTCGACTAATAAGCTCGGCAGCGAGTAATATATTATCCTCCTTTTTTCTACTGCATTCAGCCTTATTGGAGGAAATCGTGCCAAAAGTAACAAAACAAGGGTGACATTATCATTTGCATGTTAATCCAAAAACTCCTCAGTGTAAATGATTTTTCCTTCATGGCCTAAATTGCAGGGAGGAAATGCATGAATATTTGTGTGACTGTAATGTCCAGTCAGTGCTGCTATGTTTGATTTCTTTCAGCGGTACTGATGAGTGAGGAGCAAGGGGGTTAGTAGCTCTCACTGCATGCTGGTTCCATGAGCGTACAGGTCTGTGTATTGTACTGACTGAGTGGACACAAGTATTAGTGTACTATATGCACAGAGTAAGCACAGTAAAGAGGTATAACACTTAATTGTATTACCTCAGATTTGTTACACATTTTTGCTGTTTATCAAGCATCAAGTGTCTAAAGCATGATGCAACAACTGATGAAAACAAATCATATTCTTATTATTAGGCCCAGACCTGGTAAACTCCTTAATCTTAAAAGTTGAGCGGCAGCAATTTTTGCAGAAGGTGTACATCTAATGAGCAGATTTAGTAAATCTTTTGTGAATTCCAGACAGTTGTTATATGACCTCCTTTTCCTGTAGGCACATATACAATAATGGTAAGTAAGTACTATCACCCGCATGACACTTTATAGTGTCACTTAATCCCAAAATACACCGATGCAGCTCTCCCCAAAAAATAAGAATGAACGACTTCAATGCAATCTCATTTTTGGCATTCCAACAACACAACCGTCACACACGGGAAAAAAAAGAAAAAAAAAGAGGGGAGACTCTTCTGTGACCTCTGATGTCTAATGACAAACCACCACATGGTCAGAGCCACCCAGGACGCCAGCACTTTGACCTGCTCCAGTTGGAGGAGCGTGTCGCATCACAGCAGTCTGACCACCCTGTTAGACCACAGCATACACACAACCGCTGTGTCTGATCAGATGCAGACATAAAGTGAGGAAAACTACTGCCTCAGCATCAAACTCCAGTTGGTAAGTCTACAATACTATGGTTGCAATGATCATCATATTAAGGAAAAATCTAGAAAATAACACCTGTAAAAAACATTTAGCCAAAAAGTAAATGGAAAACATACACGCACTAACATTAATAGGCACTAACGTTAATTCAGTTAGAGTTTACCATTCATTATCAAATTTTCAACAAATCTGCCTGAGACTATCCTTAACCTAAATGTAATGGACAGGACAATATATCAGCCTGGTGACTCAACGCAGGGCTGCTGAACGTATCAGTCTAAAGGCAGCAGGTTAATTGATAAGGGGGACCCAAGAAACGATTACCAATCGCAGAGGCTAAAAGGGGACTGTCAATCATCTGTCCACTTGACCTGAATGGACACAGGTTGAAATTGCGTGCTCAATTTTGGTGTAATCTAGCCTATGGCAGAGACAGCTTAGCTGCGATCGAGTCAAACGTGTCATTCCAAAGATATCCTTACAGAAATTATTAAGCTATAGGCCCCATAGCCTCTGCAGTGACAGCCCCACCAGGCAGCATCAGCATCCCATTACCCCGGCACAACAAAGGGTCACACGGGGTTAGCAGCATTCGGCATTCGCCTCCACTCGATCCACGGGACCGGCAGCGCTTAGGACAGGAGGTCACCTAATCACCCTGCCAAGCCATTTCCAAGGGAGAAAGGGGGAAGCGGGAGATGGGGGGTAAAAAAAAAAAAAAAAAAAAATCAACTTTAAATTTGCGGTGATGAAAAATCAATAAAGCAGTAATTGCTTGGCTTATCAGCGTGCAATGAAACAAATTGGGAGGAGAAGGAAGGCAAGGGAGAGGGCTGGCGTCCATGTTGCACGCCACGGTTTTTTTTGGCTGTAGCATGTGGAGCTGAGCAAAGCATGAGCGAGAGAGGAGAGGAGTTTGGGCTTCAGTGGGCCAAGGCAAGGAAAAAAGGTATCCTTGTGATAATTAAATCTTCTCACACTGATTTTCTGCCAAATTTATTTCCCCAGGGACCATAACTCTGATTCAGTGCTTACAAGCCTCGCATAACTAATCATTTCAACGTTGGGGGAAAACCGCAAAGCTGAATGAATAGGGAGGGGAGAGAAGAAAATAAGAAGAGAAGTGGCTAGACCAAATTTGTGGCACTATTCATGTCAGAATCAATCATTATTTGGGCAGGACAAAAAATTTGGAAATAAGTGTGGCGAGCTCTTCTGTGAATTTTGTTTGAAACAGACCTTAAAAATGAAGGTGTAATTAACTGTCATTGTACTAGCTTTTACATTTTCTCTGCAAAAAAAAAGAAAAAGAGGCTTTAATTCCTGGAACAAATAGAAACCATGAAGCCAATGAAGTGTCGGTTCAATATTCCTCTGACTGTTCCTGGCATGATTGTGTTGAACATAATAACACAACAAATAAGGCCATTTATCTGAAGTAACGACAGGAGATGGGGCTAACTCCGCTAATCAATACGCAATCAATACAAACCAGATTTTCTTACATCAAAATCACTGAGACAGATCTTCCTTCAGTGCAGAGTGCACAAGAGCAATACAGTGCCTCCCTGGAGTCCTAGGGTGGATCATATAGCCGCTGGAAAGAACACAGTTTAAAAAAAATAAGTATTATGGTCTACCCTGGGCGAGGATGCTGGGAACTATAATTATAGCTTGGTATATAGCTCAGACACTCTCCTTATTGCATCTCCACGTTTTAGTTAATGTGATGAGATCATGGACACCAGATCACTCGTGTTTACCAGCGGATGAATTTCACCGCTTGTCCTTCAAGTGGCAGCCGGAGCGGTGCAGATGCCGCGCTGCGAGGTAGCGTGGCATGCCACACCATGGCCCCGGTAATTAAAACATTTAAAGCAGAGCCAGCCCCCCTGTGCTCCCGGGGTGTGATATGGGGGTCACGCGCCTGTAGATTCTAATTTGCGCACCATTTGTATTCATGACAGGCACGTGCTAAATATTTAACAGCAGCCCGGCAGGAGTTTTGTATTGTTAGGCTTTCCAGGTCAAATAATTTGATTTCAAGGCAGATTACATTAAGCGTCAATGTCCAAGCCACCACTCTCACTTGCCTCTCATTTCCTGTCTTTTATTACAACCGAGATAGGCCAGAACTGAAGGGATATGGCTTTGGATTATACAAGAGCTTGTTATCCCTGGATTAGTTATTATTTTCAATTAGAAAAGGGATCACATCATTTATTACAGAAGCACACACCCACAAAAGGTATTGCACGCTGACTGCTGCACGCTGAGCGGAAATTTTAGCTGACTGACAAATCGTTCAGCAGAGCACGTAATGACACCTAACAAGAGAAATATTATTTCAGACAAATGATGGTGCAGCCACAGGCACCATTAATGATATTTCACGTATATTGATTTTCCTTGGCTGTTGAGGATGTGTCCTCTCACTCCTCTATATGTTGAACAATTTGGTCAAGAAACCGAATCCAGACATTTTTGTTTCAGCCGAGGACCTGCGGTGATTGACAACAGGGCTAGTTAAACTGTGATGGGGCGTTAATGGATGCTAGGTCCAGGAAGTGAAGGGAGGGAGGGGGGGAGAGTGAGATGGAGGGGGCATGCGGCTGAATATTTAATGGTTATATAATTCCTGAACACAGACACACACACAGACAGGTACACACCCAACCCGTGACCTGTCCTACACACTGCGTAATTAGGGAAACAGTTCTTTCGTTTAGCTGCCAAAAGAGCAAACCGTAGGTATATATCCCCCTAATGATATGGGTTAAAGAGCTATTATACGTCTCATTAAAATATATGATCTCCCAATCTGGTGGTGGTTTGAGGTAATGGGGACACAGCAGCACCGGGGCTAAAATACCATCTGCAGGCAATAGACGAGTGTCCAATCCATATCTACATAATCCTGCATGTCAGAGAAGGGCTGCATGAATGGAGAAATGATTCTGTCAGCGAATCATGAACGAGGCCCAGCACAATACGTTTTAGTATGGTGTTTGTTTAGAGAGTATGTAGTGTATAAAGCAGAATGTGAGTTATGGAGCATACAACACACACGGATTTAAGCCCATGTTTCTCTTTAAGTATTTTAACCCCGTTCACTACAGAGCTTTATCGTAGCAGCACCACAGGGTTAACTTTCTGAATCGTGATCTCTCGGATCTTGTTGTCCTTCTTTGTTGGTCTCATCTACGCATCTGCCTCCTATAGAAAAATGTATTTTTGTTCTTTTAAGTTTTGCATCCTTCGCGTGCTAGAAATGTCATCCACTCCCTCTCGCCCAGTGGTAAATTCTCAGGATATGCTGATTTCTCGCTTGGGCTCATTCAGACATTATCTACAGTTTTTACTGGGGCTGGCGGGATAACTACAGAAAAGGCCCCGCAGCAACTTCCTCGAACATTTCTATTCTCGCATACAGCCCCTGAACTCAAGATAATCTAAAATTATCCAGAGTTCAGTGCATGTCTGACTGCAGCTTTATTGTACATGTACAGTTTGGGCTGTGTCTCAATGGCTCTGCCGATCCAATAGTATTGTAACTGATATTCATTTGTGGAAAAAACTACCAGTTATTATGTAACTAAAATAAATAGTAAACATAATACTTGGTATGAATGTAAATCTGCATTAAAATAAATACACAGATTTAACTGACTTTAAAAAGGTTGAATGATTAATAAGGGTAATAACAGAAGATTAATTGGAAACTATTCTGAAAATCGATTCTGTGAGGATTTGATTATCTTTCCTGTTAATTGTGTTGAGAGCTATATAATGTCGGCAATTTGATATAGTCTGTAAATTGTCCAGACCTATATACAGAATAAACACACACTGTGACCCTATATTTTGCCTTGAGTAAAGTGCCAGCTGACACTATAGTGCACACAAACAGACTGTGTTACACTGGCAGTCAGTTCTTCTTATTATAGCTGGACATACTAGGTTAGCTAAAAGCCTCCTGGGCACGCAAACAACATTTCTCAGCTTTAATAGCCTAAACAAGGCCTGCAACTGACAAAGGAATCATCCTCCCCTCTCATTCTCACACCCTTTCATATCACATTTCCTTTTTCAACCACTAGCATCATCTGGCTGCCCTTAACCAGAGAGCCAAATACTACTTTAATGTGGAGACTACTTTGTTAACTGATGACCACAGGGCCAGTTATTGATCCTCTCCTTTCTCTATCTCAGTAGAACCTGCTGATAAAAATCCCTCTCTTCTTGCAGGGCTCTGCAGTATGCAGCCACATTTCGCAACAATAATAGCTTGCATATCATAGCATCCACATGAATCAGATCTCGGTGGTTTCGATTAGGGTTGAACTAACTCAAAAACATTGCCAGTCTAGGATGGGAATCTATTTATGAACGGAGAGTGTAGGTGGTAGTGTTCTTCACTTTTCCCCTCCGTTCTCTTTAAAGGTTTTCTCATTTCACTTGACTTAACGGTTCAAGTGTAAACTTTCTAGTTGTGTTGACCTCTAAGAGGCCCTGCAGGGAATAAAAAGATTCCTGGTGATCTGATGTTTAGCAGCAGCAGTGGCCCACCTCCTCCATTTTAGCAGTGCTGGGAGGATGGAGCTGGCTGACTCTGCTTGTGTGTGTGTGTGTGGTAGCTTGTATGTAGTTGCGACAGTGCCACTGGCGTGTCTCACTACCGAGGTAAGGGCAAGTCATCTGGACCACTTTGTCAAGCCCCTCTGATCTCACTTCATGTATCTCTGTGTCGGGAAAGGAATAAAATGATCGTCCTTGAAGGCAGAGCCCGCCCAGCGTGCGGCGCTTCCACCGAACAATTAAGCACAACACCTCATTTCACACAGAAGAAACAGCTGGAGTGAGGCTTCGAGCAAAGGGGAGAAAGAGTCAACTGCCTCCAAAGTGTGAACTTTGTTAAAAAAGAAGCTATTTGACTGGGAGCTTTGCTCTGTTGCTCCAAGCGAGGCACTTAGTCACCACTTTGGCAATGTTTCCACACAGAGAAGAGGTTAGGAGAGAGGTGGAAACGGTTGATGAGGACAAATGGAGGTGGGAGGAAAGCGAGTATATAAGACAGAAAGTAGGAGGGAAAAAACTGAAAGGAAAAGGAGGAAGAGACTGAGCAGTAAGGCAGAGAAACATGTATATTATTAATGTTAGAGCAGCAGAGAGGCTGAAAGAAACGAGAAAACAAAACAGGGTGCAATGAAGTGAAGGAGGGAAGGAACTGGAAGACCAAAGCAAAAGTGCAGAGGCTAATTAGTTTCTGATGGCTGGACTTTCATTTGGCTAAAAGGTCAGCTAACTTTAAAGGTCAGGCTGACGTGCCTGCTCGATACAAAATCAAAAAATGACACAAAAAGAGGGGAGACCGAGAGAAAGAGAGTCCAGCTATATAAAAACACCCAAACTAGAACAAATTATACTACTACACATCATCTGCATTCGTGAGCACACACATGCACGTGCACACACACGTACACACGCACATGCACACACACGTACACACGCACAGTAGTTGACAGCACATTTGATATTCTCATTTGTATCATGCTCTGGTCAGAGGAGGGACCAGGGTCATTACTCCATCTGAGGACATTTATTACTGCCACTGCAAATTACTCATGACTTTATTTGAATGTGTATCCAGATCATGTGTGTGTGTGTGTGTGTGTGCAGTATGCCTGTGACTGCATGTCCCTTGATGATGGTGGTGGAGTTGTTGTTGGAGGGGGTGGGGGTCATGTTGGCAGGATAAATTTACTACCTGCAATGCTAAGCATATTTCTGCCTTACACATATACGGTGCATGTTTATGTAGATTACAGCCGTGGTAATAAAAACTACCAGCATCTCCGTGTCCATGTTCTTCAAATTGAAAATCAACCGTTAAACTTTTCCATAAAATTGTTAATCTGTGAATGTAAAGATATCAGATTTCCAATGTGTAAAATCACTGACGTTGCAGATAGGGTATTGATTAACTGATTTAAGAAAGCGAAGTGCCGTATAGATTTTCTGAAATGCTTATTCTGTGTTCTTGGAATGTTTGTTGGTGCGTTACAGCCTAAAACATTTCTTTGTATTCCGTCTTCCCCAATTCCTCAATCATAATATCAACAGCCATTTGATGGAGGAGGAAACATAACACACAGCTAGCTTGAAATATTTCAGCTGCTATCATGCCAACAACTTTAATGCTACAATTGGTGTTAAATGTTATGGTTCATGCTTTTCTGCTTGATTTGCTTTGCGACTGTGTTGTCAGTGTAGCACTACTAGATTCCCTATGTTGGATCGATGACAGAAACACAAGCGCAGACACACACACATATATAACTCACCTTCTTCTAATTTCTTTCGGGCCTCCTCCTCTCTCTTGGCTACTTTGGCCCTCAGCACCTCATCCGTCTTGGCTGGAAAAGAAAGACAACAGACGACAGCGTTAGGAGCAAAGTAGAACTTGAGGAGCCACTCATAATGTTTTTTTTAAATATAGAAAAAAGTTGTAGCATTCAAATTCAAGTGTAGGATTTGATTTTGAATGATTATTCTAGATAGTATATGTATATATATATATATATATATATATATATATATATCATTAAATATATGTTCTGCATATCCTTTTTATCTATATTTAATGAAGCCATCTTAAGAACTATGTATTTTCTTGGACAAGGCACAAAACCTATGTCTGGGCAAGATACTGACGTTGGCAACAACTTGATACTCGTCACCGATAACGCAGAAAGTTACCAGAGGACAAGTTACCATATCAACACTTTGGGCACAAATCAATAACAGTATGACTCATGCCTTCTCCCTTGCCTGCCTGCCAGGCAGTGCCAGGCTCCGATTTTCCTCACACCCCTTTCCCTCACACCCCTGTAAAAGTCAGAGCGTCTTCCTGAGAGGTGTATATCGTCTCGGCATAATGAAAAGCTTAAGAGAAAGTGAGGCGGCGGGAGTAAACACTCGTCAGGACATTTTAAGCATCTCTCATCATCAGCGGCGTCGTCTCCGCTCGCTCATCCTCCACCTTTCCCCCCGAATAATCAAGATGTTAAGCCACATTAAAAAATATAATGCCGTGTATGGCAGGACTATCAATACTGCCTCTAAATTAATTACATTTCCGTTGCGGCGCATCATTTATTTTGCAGCGTTAGGGCCTCAGTGGAGCCATTCGCCTTTATTGCTATCTCACTTGGTTGATGAGTGAGCTATGTAAAATTGAGTCTCCAATATCATTATACTTAATGAGTTTTAACTTTGAGGGAAAAAAAGTAAGAGAGAGAAAGAGAAGAAGAGAGCACGTAGACAAGAGAGAAGAAAGGAGGAGGGGGTGAGAGCTCTGTGCTGTTTTAGGGAAGTTAATACAATATACGAGTGGGTGTAAGTGTTTGTGAGCACTTAGAGAATGTTTGTGTTAGGGCACAGCTGTGGGTGTCCGAATATGGTTTATTGCACCACTTGAGATGCTTCTGAGTTTTGTGTGCGCCCATGATTTTGCGTTTGAATGTGTGTTACATTTGCTCTGCAAGCGTGTTCCATAAAAATACAACACATAGATATCTGTGCGTGTGTGCGTGTGTTTGGATGCAAAAGGCCATGGGTTGTGTTAGTCTCTCTGTGACTGCGCTGCTGTTTTTGTTCAGTAATTGGCGTAGACAAAGAACCCGTCACACTGCTGTTACGGCTGGTTAAGTCTGGAGGTTCCGCATCTTTACTAACAATGACTCTACATGGATGACTGAACCCTCCTCTACCTCCCTCAGCTAGAGAGAGAGAGAGTGTGTGTGTGTGTGTTAGTGTGTGTGTGTGTTTGTGTGTGTGTGTGTGGGAGCATGCTTTACCAAACCCACAACAACCAATCTCAGTCTGCTCGCTAAAACAGCAATCATTTTGTAAGTTTGTGTGTTTGTGCCAAAAACCAAACCATGGGCTGCACTAGCCTGCATCTCTACTACAATCGAGTTTTCTTGTTTGTATGCACATGTGTGGTTTGTATGAGTGTGTGTACTCTTCTCTATGTTCTACGGTTTGCTCTTTGCTCGGGGCTACCGTGAGGCAGGTAGGAGACGGAGCGGTACTGGTGGTGCGATGGAGCGGGAGGTAGACGGTGAAAGGGAGATAGGCAGATAGATAAGGGCCGTGTCGAAGAAAGAAGAACTGACAGAGAGGGGAAACAGACAATGCAGGAGTCAGAGAAAAAAGCCTTGCCTGCGTTCACACAAACATGCACACACAAACAACAGGAGTGATTTGTCGCCTCTTTTTGTTTGCATGTTTATCCTGCACCTCTATCCCTTCATCCCTCCCCCAACAGGTTTGCTTATCCTCTCGTCTCCCCCTCTGCTTTGCCTTCTCCCATCCCACCCCGTTTTTATGCTTTCTCTTCCGTCTCTTGCTCATCTCTCTAGAACACTGTGCCTGGGGGCAAAAGCAGCAAATCAAACTGTTTATCCATCTCTCATCAGTGCACTGCCTCACGGGGCTCCTGCCCCCTCAAAACAATGAATGTAGGCCTGTGTGCTGAGCCAGGGATACAATTTAATTGCATCAATAAGGAGTTCTGCTTTAAAAACGATAAAATACAACAACAACATTGCAGCAATACACTTTGCTATACCATCATGAAAAGCCTGATAAAGTGAAGGATTAAGCATCACAACTGCACCTGTCAACAAATGAAGGCTTGCCTGTGTGCAGAGGCCGCGCAGTGGAAGTGTATTTCTTGGCAACTTTGTGGCTCCAGTACATTGTCGGATAATTCTGTGATGGACTTTTATTAAAGCACGTAATAAACGGCTGAGTGTTGGGGAGAGGAGAGCTCTTTCACTTCATTTAGACTTCGTTCAGTCTTGGCTGCAGGGGCGGAGGGAAAGAGGAGGGATGGCGGCGGGAAGGGGCGGAGAGACGTCAGTAAAATCACATTGTGATTATGAGTATAATTGCAGCTCAGGGGCCCAGGGGCCATGTAGCTCTGATGGCGCTAGAAGATGTTTTATGCACAGAAACAGGGAGGAAGAAAGTGAGAAAAGAGAGAAAGGGCGAGAGTGGGAGGGAGAGGCAGGCTGCCAGGATGTTCGCATTTTTCTCTCTCTTCACTTTACCGAACATCCTCTTCTCTCTTTTTCTCCTGCCGTCTTTTTCCTCCTTTCTTCTTCTCCTCCCCCAAATGTCCTCCCTCACTCGGCTCTTCTCCTCTCCTATTCTCTTCTGTCCTCCTCTCTCTTCTCTCCTGTCCTCCTCCCTTGGCAGGATTAGCTGGGTCTCGTTAGAGGGGAAATGTAATAATGCTCCTACCAGGTGGAATCGGGCCCGCTCCATTATCAGCCGGGAGATGGATGGGCCATGTAGGGCCGGCGGGGGCCACGCGCGCACGCAATTTAGATTCAATAAACTGGCAAAGCAAGACCCCCAATCTGATTTATCTCTTACACGCCGCCAATGCTTGCTGCTACGATGCTGATTCCCTATTACCGCTCAGAGAAGGACTATTCATTGGATGTAAGGCACGGCAGTGAGAGAGGCTTGTCGGGCCCCCGGGACGGCAGCAAAACAGATACAGCAGAGGGTTAATACGTTTACACACAGATAAGCAATTAAATCTAAGGCTGAGGTGAGTTATAGAGTTATTAAGGAGGGATTGGGGTGGAGGGGGAGAGAAGGGAGGGACAGAGGGTGAGAAAAAGAAGAAGAGAGATGTTGTTCAGCTAAAGAGTGTAGTAGCTCAGGCCTGAGGCCTGGTAAAGTAAGTATCAAAAGTGGAAAAGGTGATCATATTATTCAGTTCATGAGGTGAGAGAAGAACAGAAGAGCATCAATCTGCCCACGTTGTTCAATAAACTCTACACAGCACGAGATAGAACAGTTATCCACTTAGTCTGTGTGCGTTTGTGTGAGCTTATGACCGAGGACATGTATGCTGGAGCACGTCTTCATTTCTAAATGTAAGTGGGCATGTGTTGGCGTAAAAAGCATATTCATATCCAATGTATATCTGACTGTAAGTATGCATAGCATCACACGCCATCGTGAGTCTGTGCATGTGTGTGTGTGTGTGTGAGAGCTGCAGTGATGTTTGCGTTGTCGGTAGCGGTGGGTGTCATTCGGTCCAGCCGCCAATCAAAGTGAATCTGAATGTCAGCAGGAGAGGAGGCGTGATAAATCAGCCTCACACCCAACGACAAACAAAATATTAGAGGCAGCGCGGTGCCATTGGAAAAACGTCCCTTCCAATCAGCCGAGCACTTTGCGGTGAAGCTCGGGAGCTGCATGGCCCTGCAACCGACGCTGAATACCAGAGAGACAGATAAGACAATAAACAGATAAGGGAGAGACAGACAGGTTGGAAGGTGAGCAGAAAGAAAAACAGACATAAAGACACACAGAAAAATAACGAGAAGAAAGATGAGTAATAATTAAATGGGGCTGCAGGAGAGACAGGTGGGCACACTAACTGATGTACAATAAGGCTGACAGGCAGACAGACAGGTGGAAAGACAGAAAACTGCTGGAGCGACAGACTGGATAGTCAAGCAGAGCGACGTATTGCTGCGGAAATATTAATATCAAAATGTAAAAAGTGTCACAGTCCCTTTTTTTGAAATGTAGTTAGTCTCATCAGGGCCATTCAGATTTGTGAATAAATAAAATTTAAGATAGGTGATTAATCTATCGTCATTATGTTGATTTATAGTAATTTATTGTAACACGTCAAGGTGCTAATAAATCTGAACATTAATATAATACTTTTAATATCTTAAGTTTCTTTTATTTATTATGTATAACTTCAAAATAAGTATTATTCTAATAATCTACTGCTGGTTGCAAGTCTGTGCATTTCTTTCTCAAGTGGAAACTAAACTTAACATTAGGTGTAAGTCAAAAAGGGATTCATGGATAACATTTTAAGTGTCAGGACGAACAGACCAGATGATGAACAGCTGCAATAGTTTCTCCTCAAAATCCACCCTGATCATTACTTCAGCAATTAATGATTTTCAACAGGCAAAACCATCTCAATGCTATTGTTCTAAGAATGAGAAACGGACGACAACAAAATTTGGCAATTATGGTGAACTTATGACTCTGCTCTATGATTTTTCCCCACTGTAATAAGATGGGATCACAAATCATTCATTTGACAGACAGTTAAGTGTAGAAGCCACAGTTTACCATGAAGCGATACCAAGGCTGAGTCTTGACTGTGGGACACAAGAAAGAAAAGGATACAGTTTCCACACAGGGTTGAGCAACAATGAGCAAGAGAACCGTAGGACAGAGGCAGGAGATAAAGGTGTAGTTTAACATTTTCTTAATAAGCTGTGGCCGTCCTCTCATTTTAATTATGCTTTATTTACATGTTCCTGACCAGACCAGTGTGTTTAAAGACTGCTGTAACATGAGCTGTCAAAGAAATCATACTGTGTCTTCTTATTCAGAAACCTTCCGCAGGTGAGGATGTTAAAGCAGCAACATCTGAAGTAACCACTAGGTGGCACAGCACACAGGGAACACAAGTGGGAGGCTTTAGCCAGGCCTTGATTTTATGTGTGCTTAAATGCAGGTGTGTGTGTGTGAGTGTGTGTGTGTGTGTGTGTGTGTGTGTGTGTGTGTGTGTGTGTGTGTGTGTGTGTGTGTGTGCGTGTGTATGAGTGTGTGTTTGCTCCTGTACAGCTGCCTTTGTGAGGACCAGTTTGAATCTTCAACCTACGGAGTGAGGACATTTTGGGAAAGTGAGGACATTTTGGCTGCTCCTCACTTTCTGACCCCACTTTATGGGACAGTTTGGGGGTTATAATTAGGTTTAGGTTAGGTTAGGCATTAAGATGTGGTTTTTAAGGTCAGAGGATAGGGAATGCATTATGCCAATGAGTGTATTCACTAAGATATAAGTACAAACGTGTGTGTGTGCGTATGTGTGTGTGCAGGACCCTCTATCAAAACCAGCTTCTGTAGACCTTGTGGCTGTGAAGTCTAATTTGACACTGGGACATATCACAAATGTACGGGCATCCTGATCGCACAGGCAGACATGAGAAGATGAAACAGGAAGTGATTTAAATATTTAGCAGCAGCATGCATAAAATCACTCAAAGGCAAGCTTATGTTACATTAGTAGCAGACACCGTGTGACATGAAAAAAGTCTCCAGACAACAAAAAAAGGTTCACAAAAGTACTGTATATGAATCAGCATTTTAGCCACAACCTTACAACTCTGTGTGAAAATGGTAGCGAGTAAAATCCTCCAGGCAGGAGACAGGAGAGATGAACTTGAATGAGCTTTCGCGGAGGATGCCCTCTGCATCTGTCATCAGGCTGATTTAACGACACCCAATGAAATATTTACAAACCAAACAATTAGAGAGAGATATCTTACAAAATCAATCAATTATTCATCGGCAATCGTCTGAAGAGCTTTTTTTGTTTTGTTTCAAGGCTATATTCTGATGCTGGGGAGTGCATCAATTAGGGCTCATGCTCCCGTGGTGTTATGGATGCTTAAGAGGGGAATGATCGTCTCAATGTAGCAGCCAGATGTAAGATGCCAGGACTGGATGCTGACACTGTGGTGTGGCAGATGAGTTTGATAAAGCCCTAAATTGACACTCTGATCTGATATGCTGATATGGGATGAGTGAAGTCAGAGGGACAATTCGGATCATTCAGCTGAATGTGTGAATAAATGACAACTTGTGCAACATTTGTTCTATTAATATTTAATAACTGCCTCTTAATACGAGACACCTGGGCTCCGCCTTTGTATTTTTCTGTTTGATGATCGTGCTGAGATTGCATCTGTCAAACTCAGAGAGGTGAGGAATTAAGAATAGATTTATCAACGAGGAGAAATAAAAAACATGAGGTTACTCAGACCAGAGTTCATTTTCTCTGCATAACCACAAACACAACTCCTACAGTTCAAATTACCAACACGTGTTTGTATTTTATACATATATGTGGACGTTTCATGGTAACCTCAACATTGTGAAGCAGAAATACAAAAGCTCTGCTAATTATAATGTGGTTAAATCAGTTTCTCAAGTGACTTAAGTCTAAAGAGTGATATGCTACCATACAGACAACTCAGTTTAAAGGGTGAAACAATTATTTTATTAAATCAAGAATTTATTATTTTTCAAGTGAAAATGCCAATACTTTGCTGGTTTCAGCCTCTGAAATGCAAAGATTATGGAAACTGATGATCTCACTCATTAGTCCATTTATCAACCTATTTGACATGTGAATGAATATAATTATTAATTTAAGCACATGTTATTAAATGTTTAGCATATTCTAAATATTTTTGTGACACCAGATACGTGACTCTACAGCTTCTTGTAATGAGCAGTAGCTAAAACCGTATTCCTATAAAGCTCAACAGGCTAAGATGCCGATCACAGACTCTTGACGTGACTGTCAAACTGTCCTGTGTGGCAGTTTGACTTGATTTTGAATCAGTTTTAAGAGACCAGTACAATAAACCTCAGCCCCACACTACGCTTGGCTCCTGACTGGGTCTGCGTTTTATTTCCTTTGGGCCTAACCTTGTACAAGAGGTCTAGGGTTGAGCACAGGTTACAAATAAGCTGCTGAGCAGCGTGGCCTTCGCGATGCATGTGAATGGCACGGAATCAGCATCCCATCCTTTACACCTAAGGGCGATAGAGTATCCCATGACTCTGCAGGTGCACCAGCGCGCTTAGAAAGACGTAGGCCCCAGACCCTGGACCAGCGAGGAGAGCTGCTGCAAATGAGGGGGGAGCAGAGGCCTCCAGCGGTCAGAGAGATCACAGAGAGAGGTTACTCTAAGGACTGCACACTGCCATGGGGTGCATGCACTTGCAAGCACTTATAACCACACCTGAAGAACACACACTGATGTGCAGATACTCACATAAGAGCAGCACACACACACACACACACACACACACACATATATCAAACAAGCCGGAGGGGGGAAATCTAACAACAAAGCCTCGACAGTACAACATGTAGGTCAGACAAAGTTCAACCTTGAAACAGTATGGAAATATTATATGTTTATTGTAAATGTTTCTGCCTTATAGGATGTACAGTAGATGATAAAACCTTACATTACATCATGTGTGTATATTGTAATGGTTTGGTGGGAGGTAGAGATGCCTTTAAGCCTCTTAGATAAATATAAAAGTTCTGTCATGAGAACTTGACTGAGATGAGCGTGTAAGGATATAACAGAGGTCTTGAGAGGGCAATCAGACCAAATCCATAATGCAGCGATCACATGGTGAAATATTAAGCATCCCGGGGCCTCTGAATGACATCTCACCCTCAACTTCAACCTTGTCTTGTCTCCACATGTCACTGTCTCTTTCGTATGCCTCCCTATATTTTACTTGTACCCCCTTTATGTGCTTTACTTCACCTCTTTCTCTTTGAACACTCTTCTGCTTCTTTGCATACTTTTTCCATAATTTAGGCTTTCAACACATTCATGTGTTAGGTGCCAGTGATACTGTGTTTGCACACACATCCGTTGTAGGATGCTGAGATTCAAAATCCTCATACCAACTTGAAATGATACAGAGTCAGCATGTTTCTAGCCATGCAGCTTCAGTCTGAAAGGGGCATAAAGTCAGTTTAGGGTTTAGATTTTTGTCTATTTAAATAATGACCTCCTATAACCATGTGCTTAGGCGGGCAGCATGTGTTTTGTGTCACCCAATCAGGAAGTAGCTGCCTCTTGTGGCCAGAGAGCCTACTCTCATGTTGAGGAGGTTCAAACCAGAGCCAGTTGTTGTAAAAATAAACTGTAAATGTCTGGAGACATTCATTTTGTCTAGATTATTTTTTCTGTGATATTATTTACTGTGTTGGAGGTGAAAATACTCATGTTGCACCGCTTTTTGAAAAACATAAAGATATAGAGAGACGGGAACAGAGAGACAATAAAAAAGAGCAACTTTTCTTACATTTCTGTCCAAAAGGAACAGATGGATATAAACTGAAGCCTGCAGAAATTTTACAACAGAGGAACATAAGGTCAGACTTACACCCTTCACTTGGCCTTTGCTTCACCAAATCTGAGATCTCTCTGCCAGCTGTTGCTCTGCTCTGTGATGATTCACTCTCTGTTGATTCTTGTCTCACAGGGCTCATTTGAAAATAAAGAATGGGCGGCCTTTTTTATTGTGTGTACAAATAAGCTGGATTCATGCTCCACCATCAAGGTCGTCATTCATGCAGATCCACCATCATCATATCTCCCCTACAGTGACTGCAATACATGAGGTCAGTGTGGGATTTCACTACGCTATCCAGTCATTACTAATGTTTAGTGACAAAGTGCCCCAATTCCAAAGGGAATTTAGTTTGCCCATGCACATTCTTTCCCAGAGCACATGCTAGAGGCCTCATTTGACACTTTATCTAGACAGGAAAAACAAAAACTGTCCAAGTCAAAATGGCCACTTTTTATATGATATTACGATCTACAACCCTTTAGTTTGGGTGCAGAGCTATCTATACTGCTGCAGACAGAGAACCAGGTGCAACTCTATACTAGAAAACAGACTTTACAGACATGTTCCTACACAAATTTGTGATGTGAAATTGGGAGTTTGCAAATTCAGACTCCCCCTTCAATGCTTGCCTGCAAATTTGTCAACATTCATACACAGCAGAGGTCAAATAGAATGATTACAGTCCAACTCCATTTCTTACATAAAATAATACAAGCCCCTATTAGTCTAATGACAAATAAGACTGAGTGGTTCACTACTAGTAAAGCTTAATTCTCACTATTATATTTTTTGACTAATAAGTTACAATAACCTTAATGCTCAACTTAAAACTTTTTTGACCTACTGACATTTTTTCTTCATTTATTTCAAGTGATGACATTTTAGATCTATTAAGTTATTTGTGTATTTTCTACTGATTGGATGTCCTACAAAAAACTTAGGGTCAATTTTAGCCACAATCAGCATAAAATGTTATAATGTGTAGCATGTGTATTGCTATTTCACAGCAAATATATTCTTTCTGTGTGTGTGTGCTCTTTTTTATTCCAGTGTGAATGCACTTGAGCGTGCTGTTGAATGGTGAAGAATAGCCTCTGGGTCCCCTGCTGAAAGCCTGTTGGGTGCCATTGTGATGGCACACCACTGAGTGTGTGTGTGTGTCTCGTCTGTGTAGCAGTGGATGCGGTCGTGGGGGAGATGGGACTAAGTCTATCGGGACCCCCGCACATGAAAGGTAAACTGGAGCCGCTAATCGCAGTGCTGACACAAGGAGGTTCAGAAGGGCGCCCACTTAGAAAAGAAAGGCAGGAGAGCCGGGACCCTGGCAGTTTCAATAGGGCTCAGCACAACTGACCACATTACAGGAACAAACACACACTGCAGAATAGACACACAAACTTGGTGGTCTCGGCCGGCTCTGGCCTGCTCTTTGGACTTCATGGAGGGTGAGACGAGCTTATCAGCGTTTGTGTGTGTGTGTGTGTGTGTGTGTGTGTGTGTGTGTGTGTGTCATACTTCTCCAAAAGAGTATTCCTATTCAATACAGCCAGCAGTGAAAAAGTTGCATGCATTTTTTTTCTGATGGAAAAAACTAATAAGTGATTAAAACACAAAATCCTACACACGAGGTGAGACAAGGTGACGACCAACAAAAATGAAGCTGAGTATGAAGAAATATCTAAAGTAAAGTTATATAAAAAATTTAAGCAAGTTCTGGGACATATTTGGAAATTAATGCTAAAATGTCAGTTCATAAAAAACAATGGAGGAAAGAATGAACCAGAGCAGGAGAGGGCAGGCAGCGAGTGGCACCAGGGAGATGGTGGAGATGTGGGAGAAGGTGGGGGAGACAGCCTGGCCCCAGGAGGAGTAGAAGCACAGAAGAGTGAAAGAGCGAGGGAAACCGGACGAATGACAGCCCCCCCTTGAAGGCAGCTCAGTGCACTCCCTTCCCTCTTTCTCATCTCTTAATGCTTATTTTCATCACTTTGCTTAAAATATTGATAATCAATTAGCACTACGTCTGTTTTGCTACAGAATCTGTGTCACGGTCTATCACTCTGTCAGAGCCAATTCGCCGCTCATTCAAAGTTCATTTTTCCTTGGCGGCTCTGTGCCTTTGGAGGAGTCATTACACGGGGAACATAGCCCGGGGTGCAATCACCTATTCTCTTTCATTACTGGGGAGATGGAGAAGGTGAGAGAGATTATTAGAACTTTGGAATGATCACAAAGCTCCACGCCGCCTGTCAGATCCCCCCTACGTGTAATTCATCTGGCCTCACTGCCTCCCTCCCTCCCCTCCCCCCCTCCCTCATCCCTCCTCCCCCCAGCCTCAGCCAGGGGTTTGGCCACAGACATTATTCATGAACATCTGCAGCGCGCTGAATATTCCACAGCCTCCGCCGTGATGAAAAGGGAGCTGCCCCTTTGACTTGAAAATTAACATGCCGGCACAGAGATTATGGACGTGCCGTTTCATTCCAAGCCGAGCTGGGCCGCGCTGAGACCGGCCCGAGCTGACGTCCCAGGCTGGACTGAGCGATATAGAATAAACGAAGCAGGTGGCGAATTCGCTCATTTTACGGCGCCTGCTTCAAATCGGTAACTGGGACATAATCAAGTTATTAATATCCATTTGGTGCTCCAACATTAACAGTCACAGACACATATCAAACAGTGGCAGTAGTGTTTAAACCCTAAACTGAGAATGGCTATAAAAGTCTGCCTGTGCATGATATAACAATAATACTATTGTATGTCAAAGTAGGGCCGCAGTAATGATTTGTTAAATTATTGATTAAGCTGACAATTATTTTATTGATTAAATGATTAATAGTTTTCAATATAAAATGTCTTAGAGCTCATAGAGCCTGGGGTGTCGTCTTATTTATTTTATCCACCCAACCGTCTCAAATGTATCGATAGTTTGTTGTCATAATATTAAACAGAGAAAGCTTCCAATTCTCTCTGCTTAAGCAAATATTTGAATTTTTTATTAAAAAAATGACAGAAACGATAATTTGTCTTGTTGCTGAATCTCCCGAACAGACTCGATTAATCGCATGGAGCTGCAGCTCTGTTTTAAGGACAGCTGTTGCATCTGAAGCCAAGCTCAAATGTTTCCTGGTAAACAGCTCATTGCACCCTCTCACCTCTGTGTATCTCTCTTCCACTCCCTCCTGGGTGTTTCTACATGAGAGCTCAGCCAGAGAACGGAGACTCTTCCTCTCTCACACCAGGAGCACCACTGCTGGAGACAAGCCAAGCATCCTCCCTCTCCCCCTCATGTGTGCTGTCCCTCATTCAGCCTGTGGCCTCACATACATTAAGCTCCAGCTTCTGTGACTGGACTCATACAGTGATAATAATAAAAATAAGAGGAGATGCCACTAGTCCATCATATGCACTGACCTCAGTATTGAACTTTTTGAAGAGTTTGCCAACCTTTTTGTTAACTTGAAATGAATTATTTCAAAAGGACGATTAGGCTTCTTATGTGTTTTAAATCAACAGTATGTAAATAGCTATTCATTTTTAAAATGACAAGTATTCCTGACATTCTATTAGAAATCACTTGAATAGCGTCTTTACTTTATCACTAGGTACTTTATGTCAGGCGGCTGACCAAATCATGAGTGACATGTCACACATAAGAAAACAATATGAAAATATGATGAAACAAACAATACACAGATCAAAACTCTGTGTGTTTACAGTATGAGTACATAAGTGTCTGATGTACATATCTTTATGTGGATTCTAAACACCTCTAACTAAACTCGGCAGTGTTTCCACCAGATTAAACATAGCAAAATACACAAACGGAGACTGAGAGAAGGAAGAAGAAATATAAGTAGCCAGACAGAATGGAAAGAGAGCGATAAAGAGATAGAATGGGAGAAAATACACATCAATGCTTCTGAAAAGGGGAGAAGTTGGATGGTTCTGACATGGACTGGAGCCGGACTTGTTGCTTCCTCTTGTTGATTGTAAATGGCAGAGCAAGTTTTCTCTGGCAGTTGGAGCCAAAATGGAGTCTGACAGTGTTGTCAGGGGAGTTTGAGCGGCTCAGTGGCGGGGCAGGAATCGGGATGATTTCATTGCTTTCATCTCCAAATCGCCGGCGTACGCTCGTGAAACCTCCATGGTAATAAAAAAAAAAACGGATGGGGGGTGGGGATGATAGAAAACCAGTCTGGCATAGTTTTGAGGATGACAAGCGATTTTTCGAAGGTACTTGTCAAAAAAGAACAGAGGAAAAGAAAAGGGGAGCAGAAGAGTGAGAAAAATGGCACACCAAAGTCAGAAAAGAACTGGACGCAGAACAAACATGTCAGGAGACGTTAGTGCTCACTCCAAAATACAACAATATTAATAATCCCATCTTTCATCCTCACCTTCTCTCTCTATCTCTCTTCGTGAATTATTCCACCAAAGATCGGTGCATTACAACCCACTCAACATCTTGCCCTTCGTGATTCCTAACTGCAACCTCAATATTATTCTGGCCATCTTTGCAACCTTGAGTTTCTACAAGAACCCGGGCAGCAACTTTACATGCACTCCCGGCCTGTTTATCCTCTCTGCTCGTTTCATAAACAGTCCTCCGTCCAAACTCTTTACCTTTCTTAGGGAGAGTCTGAGAAGAGACAGCGAGAGCCGTAAAGACAAGTCTATAGGGTTTTGTTTGAGAGGAGGGATTGACAGAATAAAAGACGCCTTACTATAACGGCTTTGTTCCGTTACTCTCCCATAGCTTTATCCCTCTGATCCCTTCTACCTCAATCTGCTTGCCACGTTTTTTTCTTTTTCAATTTACAGGATTTGTTTCTGTGAGTACAGCGAGGAGGATGAGGTATGAAATTCATCTTTATCCTGTTTTTTGTTGTGTTTCCTCCTCCTTGACAATGCATGTCAGTAATTAGCCGGCCAGTTTGGTTCCAGGCTTTTCGATGGGTGCCTCCGTTTGCCAACTTTCACCTTTTGTTCTTGCCACACAATACCGCCCACTCGCCCTCGGTGTCTCTTTCCCTCTCTCTCCTCTGTGCTCCCCGCCTCACACCCACACAGGGCGTTACACAATCTATCCAAATGTGCTTCACTTTAAAACCCCATTACTCAGCCCCTGTTGTTTTGTTCAACACAATTAAAAGAACAGGCCCTTCATGAGAATTCAGAGAGCCCTGTTCAATCGCTCGCTCGCTCCCTCCTCTTCTTCTTCACTCGCTCCTCTTCTGTGGTTCAACATTGGCCGAGGAGTTACTCTGAACAGGCCAGCTTACGTACCCTAATTCCCTGGGTTTTGTTTGCATATAGGCTTAGTTTAGTTTCATTTGAATCTACTCAATGCCAATCCTCATCCATGGCTGTAACCAGACCAGTGAGCAACTTTAAAAGACTGTCAGCCAAATGGAGATGGGGGAAGTCCACACGTTCATGCGTGCACGCACACACACAAACACACACACACTGAGCTGAAGAGCCCCACAAGGTTAAAGGCTGAGCATTGTTATCTCTTTAAGTACTGACACACTTCAAAAGGGTGAAAAAACTTGTAATGACTACCTAGTCAGGCTTTGGCAGAGGGTCTGGTGCTAATTTTAGGCTCTGGCCCTCCATACAAGTGTGTGAGTCCTGGAAGAAGGGGTTTATAGTTCAAAGCAAAGCCAGGTAAATGAGAGAGAAGGCTACTGGTCAGTAATGACCACAATGTCACTGACAGGAAAGTGGCTCGAAATAGAAACATTGAATCAAAGGCACTGTCGGATTCTAGAGTCTAAAATAAATGTATATCTCTCATGAGGAACTATTTCATGCAAACTTGGAATGAGGAATCACTCACACAAAACATTGACAGTTTTTGAAACTAGAAGATGAATCATCAATCAATCGACCGAAAATTGATAACCAACTATCTTTATACTCCTTCAACATCAGGATTTGATGTTTTGTTAATTACACTAAACTTGGAAAATTCTTACTAAAAATAATCAATAAATTAAATGATATTGAAATGAATGGTAAACTGGATCTTAATCCTGCCAGAAAAGGGTAATTTAAGGTATAAGATCTAAAAGAAATTCATGAATCTGATTGTAAATGCTTGTCTCTGTATGTTGGCCCTGTGATTCACTGTCGACCTGTCCAGGGGTGCAGGGGTGTCCCCCACCTCTTGATTGACTCCAGCTCCCCCCATGACCCTCAAAACAGCAGAGATAATGGATGGATCTTAGTTGAGCTTAACACTGTGTGGCATCAATTAAAATAAAATAAATGATCTTTCAATCCACCGCCATGAAAACTGAAGGCCAGCAAATTCATCTTCAAATTGTCAACAGCTGCTGATGTTTTTCCAGCAATGATGCAAACTAATTAAAAAACATTGAACAGAATAACTGGTACATGCTGCACAGTTTTCAAACCAAGAAGAGCTCATTTGATTATGTTGAACATTTACTCAGCACAACACGCCAGCACATATTAAAGCAATCAGCTTAATGCGAGGTCATTGGGCCTCTAGTTTAATGTCTTAATGGAATTATGTCATGATGTTAACCCACACCATCTGAGACACCGTGTGCCTAAAATACAGCAGACACACACTTTGTTGCAGAGTGGAGAATAGGTCGACTCTGCTGGACAAATGACAGGTGCAGAGCTCTGGGAGTTGTCTCAAACAGACAGCTCTATAATTCACGCTGGACAAGACTTTTAAGAACAAACAAACGCATAATGGTTTAAAAGAGCCCCCGGGAAACTGTCAAATCATGTGCACGTGTGTCTGACAGCGAGCCCGGCAAACAGCAGCCAAAAGGAAATGCCACAATTTAAATAGCAGTTGATGCAATGCTCAGAATAATAAGCTAAATTCAGACTCAACATTAACATTTCTAATCAGACATTTGAGCCGTGTTTTTCACTGTTGCATCACAAACCAAATTAATTAACTCAACCTCTGACACCAGCCACTATCAGTGCTACTACTGTGTGTTCAACAGCCAAAATGAGATCCAGTGATGCTTCATGCAACACGACCGGGCTGTAGTTCTCCTCACTAGCTGAGGAGTATGTGATGTGGTCTTAAAAAATAAGGTTCGACTCATCTGTCCTGAAGAGGAGGATGGCAGTCCAGGCTGACCAGTACAGGCGTTTTCACACCCAGAAGGTCTGCCCCTTGGGCTGAACCAAGGTTCATGTCTCTGTTAACTGTTTGTTAAGTTAGGAAGCAGACTAAAGACTTGTGATGTTGTATCTGAGCTGAGTCCACTTTTGCTCATTATTGATTGGTTCATAAATAGGAGTGCACCTAACGTTGTCATGTTGTCGTCAATTTAGCAATTGCGTCAACCTTCCTGAAGTAGTCTGTTTGAGTGGTGGAAATTAATTATGTTAATTTCATTGAAACTGTTAGATCATAATGGCAGCCCTACCACCAAAAGGAAGTCCCAATCATCTTTTCCGTCTTCCGCAATTGTTCTTAGAGTTAGCATTATAGAAGCAAGTGTTTTCACAACGCAAACTATTAGAAACATGGTTCATTTGACGAAGGTCTGGACCAAACAAGGTAGGTGTTAGAGAGCCCTCAACAGGGTAATACCAGATCTATATAAGTTTTAAATTGTTGTGACCGTTCGTTTTCATTATTAACAGTTCCAACTGCTTCAAGATAAAAATAATAAATGTTAATGGGTAAGATTTCTGTTTCCCAATAAATAGTGCCCTAACGCACATTAGCGCGCACACCTCCCTGTTTGTGTTCATATGTTCATGTAACCCTCTGTCTGAGCTGATATTGATCTTTCTCTATGGCTCCTGAATAATACCCCCCACCCCACCCCCTGCAAACACAGACACATTGGAGCACAAAACGGGAGCACTGGTTTAAAACCACTAATGACGTCAGCGCTGAAAGGAAATCATTGATCAGTGGCATTATGGGAAATTAAACTGCCCCCCCCAAAACTGGATCAAAGTAAATGAAGTGGCTTAGTGAGGTTTCACTGGGGCACTGCAGAGGGATTATTACCCGCAACATACACACACACACCTCATTAATACAATACAGTAGAGTGTTACAGAGCTTGTATGAGGCAATGGCTGTTCACAGCTGCATACAAACAGTATCTGCTGACAGTTAGTCAAAGCCAAACCATTCAAATGCTTAACTTTGTGTGTTTCACTTCCGCTATTATAACAATTAATGCTTTGTTCTACTTAAGAATAACCATTTTATAATGCAGCCCTGGACTAATGTGGGCAGTCCTCATGTCCCCAACCTGTGGAGGGGTCCACCGGGGGAATGAATAAAAGAAAGGGGCCCCTGCTGGTTCATCTGGCCATCTATTGGTGCCCCGAGACCGACATAATCTGTTACCCCCCCGTCCCACTAGCACCACCACTGCCCTTTAGGGCTCCGAGCCTGCTGCTAGGGGAGCCCTTCATCTCTAATAAACAGCTCCAGAGATGTAACGCACACACAAATATACAAAAGAAAAACGGTGTTGCTTTTCATATTAGTGATTAAATCGCCTCTAATTTTTGAAATATTAACTTGACTGAGACAATTAAGTAAATTGCGATGTACTGAGATCGTTCTGACAACTTACTACAGCTATCCTGCACTTTCCAAAAGTAATTTACTTAAAATAAAATTAAATGTGCCTAGTTTGTAGATCCCCTCTCACAGCAATTAAAAAGACCAATGTCAGGAGTCATTAGAGCTTGAAACATAAACTAGATGAGCTGAGACAACAATAGCTATTTGATTAATGCTCGTCAGTGGAGGGGCCAACAACCAGCTTTAACAAGACCATATTCTCATGTTGTTGTTTTGTTTTGAGCTTGCTACTGGCTGCAAAGCTAAAACCTCATTCAGAAGGAGAATATCTGCAGACGCCTTGTTGGGGATGCAGAACCTTAGGAACGAGAAACTGTAAAATTGTTCCAAAGTCAGATTGTAACAATAACCCATTGCAGAGCAGATATGATACGAGATATTGTAAAAACAATGAAAAACACTGAAATACAGAGTTTTTTCTCTCTGGTCTGCGATGAAATAAAAGAGGTAACAAATAAGACCCAACCAACCATTTGAGTGAGTGGGATCACTGCCAATTTGATAGATGATAGAATTGCTCTCTTTGCAAGTAAAGCACAATGCTACCAAAGGTGACGATTGGTTTGTTCAAGTTTTTCTTTTGGCTAAAACCAGCTGCAAGTAGCATCATCATCATCATTGCCATTTGACATCAGATGCCCCACAAAAGAGAAGCAGTTCCAGTATTTGCATTAGAGTTCAGTGAGATGTTTGTAATAATTTTGATTGGCCGTTGAAGGATGTTTATTTGAAATGGCTCTTGATATGAGAAAGGTTCCCTACCCGTGTCATGGAAAAAACGCATTTATGTACACAGCAAATACAATAAATTTAGATCACAATTAGACATTCACCCATATTTACCAAAGTAATATAATATAGGTCATGAGCTGCAGAGAAGGTCTCTGGTTCGACTCCATGGAGAGACAACAAAAAGACGAACCTGGATTGATCTGTCCAAAAATCCAAGAGTCTCCCTACCCTGTCTAGTGCCCCTGAGCAAGGCACCTTACTCCCCCAACATCTGCTCCCCGAGCGGCGTACATGGTCGCTCAATGCTCTGTGTGTCCTGCACCAGATGGGTCAAAAGCAGAGATTCAATTTCCCTACCTGCATGAGTGTGCCTTTGCATGTCTGTGCAAGTGTTTGGGACTAATAAATGCATCTTAAAATAATATCTTAAATTTTGTTATCTCAGTATTTGTTAGTGTTAGTCTGAAAAACATCCTGTGAGAAGCCTTTATTTTCAAATGGAAATTTTTCTTTATGTTTATGATCAAATATAAACTAGTCACGCAAAGTAATTAGAAATGCAACCCACTGGCCACGCAAAAAGTAAAAATAAAAGTGAGTTGTAGTAAGGGCCTGTTGCCCCTTAGTGGACCCCAATGAGGCAAATGCAATTTGGTGGGTGGTTCACTGGCATCGTCTCTTGGATACAGTGGTTGGACTGTTATTTTCAAGAAGCATAACAAAAAAAAGTTTTTAACTGAAAGAAGGACTGTTTGTATCTCAAAATTAGACACCGGGTTCAGAAATATTTCAGGCTGTAGCCAGTTGTCTGTTACTTTAGCTCCAAACCGGAACTCGCTACGACACAGGAAGCCAACATTAAGTTAGCTACATCAACTCCACTTGTACTTACATTGTGCCCCAATCTACTTACACCGGCAAATCCAGGGCTTACATTACACTGATATAAGCAGGGGATATTGGCAGAATGGGCTTACCCAGTCATTGTTCTAACTGGGCTTTTCTGAGGGAATTTTTCTGGCCCACTGTTCAAGAAAGAAAATATTGAGGACAAGAAGAAAGTAGTTGTTGTTGGCCAACGTCTTCAGGAGAAGAAGTTCATGGGATTCAGGGGGGTGTTAAGATGATTTGGAGGCCTTTTCTCCTATCAGATCATCTCAAATGTGAGTGATTACACCGGTAATCAGCTGCAAGCCGACACTGGCACAGTCTGCGTTTAAGAGATAAAGGGCGAGACACCGAGCTAAGAATGAGAGAGAGGAGCGAGAGAGAGAGACCTGTGAGAGAGACAACAGAAAAAGGAAGCAGAGGAGGAGGAAGGTGGCAGATTATTTCTCAATATTATCAGATGCCAAGATGGCCATTCTCCCTCTCGTTCAGATTTTTCTTTCTCTCTCTTGCGCTCCCTCTCATACACTGTTTCTATTCAGAGATCCGTTTGTGCTCGGCCAAACAAATAGCTGACACTGCTTCATCAAAGCTTTGGATTGGCAGCCCGGGCCAAGTGGGGCTGTTGACAAGCGAGGGCAGTGAAAGCAGAGGAGGAGAGGAAAGAGCAAGGCAGAAAGAGAGACAACAGAAATCCCTGCCGTAATTCCCCAAGCTGTAATCCACTGGGTTTAATGCTGTGTGCGTGTGTGTATGTGTGTGTGGGGATTATACGTTTATCATCAATACTCATCCGTGCTCTCACACGGTTGGTGTGTGTGTGTGTGTGTGTGTGTGTGTGTGTGTGTGTATGTGTGTGTATATATGTGCGGAGTAAAGCCAGCTTGTATAGAAGACCCAACAATGCCGGCTGAGGGATTTAAACCCTCGCTCTCTATCATATAACCACATATCGTGGCCAATTCAGAATAACGACTAGCCTATTCACTGTGGCTGATCCCACCGATTAGGCCTGATCTGGAGGACCCACTCACCCCTCCCCGAAAAGACAGGGGAACAAACCACACTTTCCCTCTCCCCCTCGTCAAACTACATATTTTTTCAAATTTTATAGATCCCCCTTGTAACAGTGTGTCTGTGACTCTCAGGTGAAATGGTCCCAGCAGGAGTAATCAGGACTCCCATAAGCCTTTGTGAGTAAGTAAACTCTATCAATCCACGGTCAAAGGTCAGACACCTGGTTCTGTCTGGTTTTAGCCCAGAATGGGGATTTGAAGGTTTGTCACTATTAGAAACAAGATTACACATCTAATTCACTACTGCAGCTCAACTAATCTTAGATATATAGATCGCACATAGATCATACATGTCCTTCCTCTCTCTCTTACACGCACACAGACACAGACACACACACACAGACACAGACACACACACAGGTACACACACAGACACACACACAGACACACACATACACAGTGAAGGGGATCCAGCGAACAAGAGGTTGAGCGTACATGTCCTGTTGTGAGGGGCAATTTATGAGGAGCCAGGTTAACTCACATCTGTCACAAGAAACATCCTCTACTGGTGTACATGTTGACATACGGAACATTGTCAGAGCACACAACTCAACTTCCATCTTATTATACTGAGCAGCCACATTAGGCTAGTTGTGATCGTGATGTAAACTATACAAAAAACTTGCTGTATAATACTCCATAAGCTTTACATTTACTTTTATATCTAGTTTGGCCCCTGATGAGCCCACACTCTCTCTATCTATCACTCAAAATTGATGTCATAAATTATTAGTATTATAAGGTATTTGATTTTCTAACTGCTGCCTGAAACAATATGCCCCCACCAAGTTTCCTTTTACATAGACACACAGCAGGGGAGGCTGTGCCTCAGGGGGTAGAGCGGATCATCCTTTAACCAGAAGGCAGTTTGATCTCAGTCTTCCACATTCTGCACGTTGTCGTGTCATTGGGCAAATAACTGAACCCCTGATGGCTTCATAGAAAACTGTGAAACCCATGTGTGTATGGGTAAATGGAGAAAACTGAACTGTAAAGTGCTTTAATAGGTCGTCAAGACTAGAACAGTGTTATATACATTTACCATTGACAATTTACCATATAGGGCAGGGACATTCTCAGTTTGAATGCCAATGTATCATTTCTGAAAGGGGTCACAATATGTTTTACTCTAAAATGTTATCAAATTATATCTCTTACTGCTAAGTGTTTACTGACAACATTTGAACTTGAATCAAAGTAAAAGGTTGTTTAAGGCTGTACTCGGTTATTTTTTGACGAAATGTAAAAAAAAAAAAAGACAGTGTGCAATTACATTAGCTTGAACTTCCCTTCTTGCCATTTTAGAAAAGCAACTTGGTAAGAGTTAAGCCCAAAAAAGTTCAACCTGTGTTCATGCCTGTTTTTTGTGACTTTGCAGGTGTGTAACTTCAAGGCTCATCCATCCTGAATCAAGATCATTTCATTCTGAGTATCAATCTCTGCACTAGAGTCTGCAGCTTTGATTGGCTTTAACTTTGTCCATCAGTTCTAAAGAGACATGAATCAAACTGAGAAATAATTATTAGTCTTGGGTAACAAGGGATAATGTTCAAGACTTCAGAAAAACATCCTTTCACCATCAGCAGATAAAGCCCTAGACATCTTTCTTTTAGGCTGACACACTAATTCACAGTGCACTGACTTCACACAACTCTACATTTTCCGAACATGTGTCCTGCAGATGTCAGAGCTATGAAAAAAGCCCTGTTCTGTGAGTGTACATGAGTGAGGGAGAAAGAGAGTGATGGAAACATGGAGAGACAAGAAATACCTGAAGAATGCAAATATATGAGCAGAAGAAAGAAGGGAAATTAAATGAACATTAATTATCTCGCAGTAATTCCCTCTTCTCAGCACGAGGAGATGAAAGAGGGGCGATGTACTTTCTGATATTTATTTCTCCTTAAACACACGGCTGGAGTTCTGCTCTGGGAGACGGGGCCCTGGCTTGGAGGAGACGGGTACCCAGGGGCCCCTTATTGCCTGGTTTACTAATTAGGCAGAAATATGCAAGACTGAGCCAACGGAGGATTAATTAACTATTTATTTTTCTTCACTCCTCTATTAGAAGGACCAGTTTTGGACTGAGGGATGAAGACAGGAAGAGGAGAAAAGTGTTGGGTGCGGTATCTTGATATGAACAATTTAGATGGGTGTAAATGAGCATGTGTGTGTGCATGTGTGCGTGTAGCCTACTGTAAATAACGTGGAAGTGCAGAGTGTGGGTGGATGTTTCTGTCATCAGCCCCCTGCGCCACACAGAGAAGAGCTGTTTAAGTTGTTATGACTGAGAGAGGACAGTAAGCCCAACGCCAACAGCGAATGCAAAAGACATGCAGGAACAGCGCGGGAAGAAGGGAGTTGGAGATGCCAAAATTTGAAGACAAGGGACATAAGCATGTTGAGAAAACAGTATGTACTGGGAAGAAACTGGAATTGCAGCTAATAGAGATAAATCCACCTGGTGATTTTCTGTTAAGACATATTCAGACAGGAACTCTGGAAAATGTCCAGAGAATTGGATCTGAGATGCCTTTCCCATATAAGGAGCACAGCAGGGGAAATTCTGGGTTAGACGTGATCATTACAACAGGTAAATATTCATAACATTAATTGGTAGAGCATGCAGGAGGCAGGACACTGCATAAATTCAGCTCCAAAAACAACACATTTTTTGTACATCGACACACCTGTCACGAAAAGCTCTCAAATATCTGCAGGCATCTTCTGTACGGCATATCTTTTTTAATCCTGAGATATTTGTATCCGTTTTGGTTTCTTTTTAGTTTTGCACCCTTCACATTTAAAAAAAAGTCCACACGTCCACTCCATCGCTGTGAACTTTCCGGACATTTTCCAGCTGTAGACTTACACGCTGGGCTCATTCACGGATACTTGGCGGCTGACAGGAAAAGTTGTGCAAATGGCTTGGACATTGGTGTTCTAATATACAGCCCCTTTCCAAAAATTTCAGGAAAAATGCCATGTTCATGTCTGAAGGAATTTATTGTCCTTAGCAGCAATCATGGAAGAAATCACCACCTAAAACTGCTTCAAAGTCAGTGTGAGTGTGGAAGTTATTTAGTCTCAAAGCACGAATGTGAGACGGGTTATTACACTGATTTTTGGAGAAAGTGTTTAAACAACCAACTTCCACAGTCACAAAGTGGAGAAAGACTTCAAGAAAGAGAACAGGACACTGAGTGGGAGATAGGGGAGACAGAAACATGTAACAGAAGAGAGAACAGAGAAACAATACGCTGAATGAGTGTGTGTGCGTGTGCTTGTGTGTGTGTGTGTGTGTGTGTGTGTGTGTGTGTGTGTGTGTGTGAGTGTGTGTCCATGTCTGGGCAGGGTAACAGGGCAATCTGTATGAAATTAAGACTTCATTAGAAGTTTGAAACAACTCATGACTTCCATCTGTTCCTGAGCGCTGCCACGTGAGATTGGAGACGACAGGTGTCTAAATGTTTATAAGCCGCGCTGCGTTTATTCCTGTGTCTCTGAGTTAGGAGGAAAAATGACCCACACTAATCTAATTCAAACTAACATTCACTTTGAAAAGGTTGCTGGTGTGGCAGGAATGAAACACATGCTGTTCAAAACCATTGCACTCAGTACAGTATGTGCCTTGGCATATACATGTAGAATTGAACTCTTCAGGCCCCAGGAGTATAAACACAAGCACATGCATCAATCCAACAGAAGGTCATAATATGTAACTAATGCTTAAATAATCAAGGTGTTGAAATATGATGAAGCCCACATCATTCGAAATTTGGTCATGAGCCCCCCCCCCCGTAAAAATAAAGTTTTAAAATGTTAACATGTCCCCCTTCTGTCTTTTTATGATAAAAGAAATATTTTGAGTGAAATAAACAGTCAGTGCCATGGCTCAGCGTGTCCACCATAACACTGCAGTAAACAAATGCCAGTCTGAGAAACACAGATTCAGCCAGGGTTTGTGATGTCACGCACCTAATAAACCAACCTTGTCAACATGTGGGCGGGACTCAGTTGCTGGAGCAGGCTCCTTAACTGCAGGTGAGCTGTGAGGAAGGAGAGACCGGGAGCTGGGTCGGGGTCTTCTTAGCATAACAGAGCAGCGTTTTAGGGACTGTAATAAGCTGCTAACCCTAACCCTAAGTAATATTCAATTGCATTTCCAGAATAAGTTAAGATACACCTTGATACAGGTGGGTCAGTATTATCCAGCAGTTATGTTAATATAGTTGATATATATTTGTTGCAATTCACTACCCGTTTTTGAAAGGCACAATAGAGAAAAAGAGGTTTACCTACTTTCAAAACACATCACAGAGTGAAACGGGCACAAGCCAAAAGATGTTCTTATGAAATAGTGCCGTCACATAACTAATAACATGCTGCAGAGGTCAGTCTTGTAATTCCTCCTGATGCATGCAGCCTCTCTATCCTCATTTACCGTGCAAGCATCTACAGATCACTAACAGAACCCCTTCAGGTCTGTGCCCATTTTTCCAAATATTGGTGTGGACAGAATCATTGTTTTTAACTGTCTGTGCAGCCTCTTTGTAACCCTGTGGCAAAGTGCCAGTCATTCACACATACTATCAAGACACATCATGTATATATATAGAGTATCCTCACATGTTGGAATGTGTTTGTAAAAGAGCAGTTCATGATTAATTCTACATGACAAAATACATGTAAATTGTCAGTATGACACTTAAAATAGTATGTAGTCATACCCTTTCCAGCTGTAATATAATATCAGTCTGTGCATTCAAATCTACAGGCGTTATCATGATCTTCATGTGACGCACCAATGTTTTAACCCCCAATATCTCCTAACCTGTAAATCAGTCCCATTCCACGATCCGGCTCCATATTTCACCTCCTGAGGGAAGCAATCGCTCACCGTTGAGGCGTTTTACACTGATCTGTTGCCAATTTGATGCTTTCCAGTGGAAAAAGTAAATGTAATAATGAGGGGGGAGAAATTCATTAAACATGTGTATGAAATACTTTTCAAGTGAGAGAGGAAGATTCATGGGGATGTTCACACGGCGCATAATCATGCCTCCGTCTGCTCAGCCGGCAATGGCATGAAACATTTAATCTGGGATGAACACTTTCTGTCGCTTCCTCTCTCTCTATCTCAGGACCCTCTAAACACCCCCCCCCCCCCCGCGCGCGCGCTACCGTCCTTTCTCTCCCTCTCTCAATCTCTCTCTGTGACTGCCAGAAACCACAATCATAAAATTATTAAAATGCTGTTTGGCTGCCATTAATCAGTGGTGGTGATAAATTCTCGTGTGGGAAGTGACAGAACATTAGTCACATACCTCTTGGCCTCAACAGACAGAGAGTAATGAGCCACGAGCCAGACCGGGTCAATCATAAACTCATCAAATGCGTCATTTAATTTCTTCATTTAGACAAACACAATTTGTTTATGGGAAAGATATCAGGTGTTGTGGAATGAGAAACGGCGCTGAAACGCCGGTACATTAATCAGGGCTTGATTACACGCGACTCTGCGGTTGTTTATCCTAATTTCATTCATTTCCATCAACAAAGCAAACACAGACGAACACAGCCATTAGCGATGGTTGGGGATGGCACAATTACAGACTCGTATTAAATAAAGTGATGATGAATGGTCCAATACAAACTAAAACAAAGGGGTTTTTATTACTTCAATTCCATCCTCGCCCTCGCCCTCTTGTGTGTGTCTGTGGAGCCTTGCTGGTGTGAAAGGAGAAAGGAAGAAGATAAAAAACTTTGAGGAATGTAGCCTTCTTTGAAATGGCAGCTGGTTATAGACGACAGCAAAATACAACCTTGTACAGGAAAACTTTTCTTATAGTTACATTTAAAATTGAAACGGTGGGTGAGCTTGTTATAGAAGCAGCTAAACCCATGACAGTAACACACAGAAAAGGACATATCCATTAACCTACAGGCACAAGCACACACAAACGCTTGAGTGCACTGGCACCCGCACACACAACCAACAGAAGCTGATGAAGAGGAAAAAAGGCAGCAAAGTCAGATATTCGTCTTGATCATGTGAAGCTTTAAGAATCTAACCCGCGTGTTTGCAGTTAGTTGATGCAGTCCAGCACGAAGGCTACAGAACTGCACAGGGTGTCCGTGTTTTTCACACCACTGACCGTTAGCCATGACAACACCCAACAAATTAAATTGAATTAATCATGTCGAATTGCGTATTGGACATTCACTCGCAAAACATTATAATTGTTATAGATCTTGTAGTTTGATATTTAGAAAATTACGTTGAAGTAACAAATACATTGTGCACCATTGCCTCTGCCACTTCTTGCCAGTCGCTGACAACACTCAAAAGCTGACTCATTAGCAAAAATGTGTAAATAAACAACCTGAAAACGTTAAAAAAAAAAAGTCCCCTGCAGATTAACACAAGTCTTACTGTTCCACCGTTGCATTTCTTTTACGTTTTTAAGTATTTTGGCATTCCCACAAGCTCAATTGCACCCTCATTTTCATAACGTTTAAATGTTATATTTTTTAACTCCTTCTCTTTGGTATCGTAACCTATAATATAATTTTAATACATATATTATATAATATAATATATATCTTTTAATAAGTTTAATCCTTGCTCCATCTAGAAACGACCATGTAAGGTTTTAACAACCTTTAAACTTTGGAATATTTAGATCCCAGTAAACATACATTCATAGATTGCACCTTAATATATCTCTCACACCCAAACAGTCATGTATGAGCAGTTGCAAAGGTTCCACACAAAGCCCTGACCTGCTCAGTATTCTGCTTCCAGGCATTCTGTGATTTTAGATGTAATCTAATCAACAACGCTCTACGACCTGAACAAGTGTCACCTGTGACCAGCTACAATAACAGATCCACTGCTATTCAGGAGAAGCTCTGCTCTGCCACATCATTCATCCCATTTGTCAGGACACACATCGGCCATCAGGCTCAATCACACAAGGATTGAGCACAACTGATAATATTAATATCAGCTGCTGATAAAAAAAAGAAGGTTAATACTGAATTATTCTAGTGTATGTATCAAGTAAATATTTCATATGGAGTCTTAAGTGACATCAAACAAGCCTCAGAGTTGATGTTGTCCCTTAAAGCAATGCTACCAATCAGTTCAATCGCCTAAAGAGCCATTGAAGGAATCCAGTGTGATGTGTGTGAAGGCCAAGGTTACTGCAGCAACCCATCCTTGTCCAGAGTAACAGGAACGCTGAACATCCATCCAGCCATCCATTTTCTATATCTCCTTATTCGGTTTTCGTATTCAGGGTCACGGGTGGGGGCGGGGGTGGGGTTTGAGAAGCTGTTAGTCTATCACGACACACAGATACACATTCACACCAAAGAACCATTTAAAGTTTGAAATGCACCCGACCTGCATGCTTCTGGGTCGCAAGAGGACACCAGAGCACAGTGAGGTGCAGATAGGTGAAATATATATTACCTACTGACAATTATTTTGGTGATTTGAATAAAAATAAATTTTTGCTTTTTTTAATGCAACAATTAAGTCGTTTTTCCTGGTGACAAGAGTAAAAAAACACATTTTATTTGGTGCAATACAATGAAATATGAAGCAAAGGATCTTCTTGCTGTGCCACACTGTAAAGTCACACTTATTTTCCATCTAAAACTGACAGACCAACAGTCATGATTAACAACCATGACCACAGTATTAGGGGAAATGCGATTGCAGTTTTGGCATAATTGGGCAGCCCTGGCCTTAACATGAAGAATAGTGTGTCAGAGGGCAGAAATTATTACAACTCATGAAGGCAGGAATGCACAGGTCTACACTTTGCTGCAATCCATTTATGTCTACTCCAGGGCCAATTGGACAGCTACATCTATTAAAGCCCCGCAGAAACATTTACAAACACACAAACTTGAGATAGTCTGACGCTAAAAAACCACAAGATGTGACAAGACAACTTGTTAAAAGATTCACATCTTTTCCGTGCCTTTCTCTTAAAAAAGTGCCCCTTAAAAAAAAAAGGTTTTAGCACTGCCTTATACATGGTGGGAATTCAATAATACTTTTATTACCAGTATATACTGTCCTTACTCTTTTCTACTCATCTCTCTCTCACTCTGCATTCCACCCCCCTTTTCCCCTACCAAAAAGCCCTGAGCGCCTGCCAGCGGTCCAAGGTAATTAAATTACTTAGCAAAGTTTACTTAACAGTAAATGGTTAGCAAAATTTAAGGTGATTGCAAATTTGCTTTCATTTCACTTCAATGGCTGGCCTGTTTAAGGCTCGTCTGCAAATAATTAGCAGATACATTTGCATCAAAATCGTTTATACCATATGTTGCGAAATTATGGAAAGCAGCAAATTAAAAATATTCTTTTTCTGTTATGGAAATGTCGACAAGTTAAGAGGGAGAGAAAGAGAGAAACAGAAACAGAGGGAGGGAGGGGGGAGGAGAAAACATCACCATGTGTCTCCAAACACCGACAACAAGGAGGAGAGAAAAAAGGGAGGGAGGAGGAAGGAGGGCACAAAAACGTTTCAGTTTGGATTTGAACATACTCATAATGGTCTTTTTCAAGAGCTCACCAGATGCTGTTTGAAATTTGCCCACAGATGAAAAACAAAGCCTTCTCAATCTCGCTCTCTCCCTCTCTTTCTCACACACACACACACACACACACACACACACACACACACACACACACACACACACACACACACACACACACACACACACACACACACACACACACACACACACACACACACACACACACACACACACACACACACACACACACACACAGACGATCGTGGAATTTCCTCTAAGTGGCTGACATTTTCTCTCTAATACTGTTTATATTGTTCCCCAAAAGCTGGTCAGAGAAATTGTACACTAATTTGATGAGTACTTTCAGACTTAAGACCCTTCAGACTTGTGAAAAACTGGCAACCATTAAGAAACAACGATAATTGACAACAAAATGAGGACAGAAACAGCACCTACTCGTACATTAAATAGAGCTTGGTTGAAGAGCAGCCACTAATGAGTGCTGTCTCAACTAATCCATTATTTGTTTGTTCTATGAAATTTAAGACTGTGATGATTACAAAAGTAGATGTTTTCAAATGTATTGTTTTTTCTCATAGAATTCTGAAACAGGAACATGAACAATTTACAATCATAAAAATTGAGCAAAGCTGTAAATACTCACAGAAGCTAAACCTGAAACACAATGTGGCATTAGTGTTTTGAAAAATTACTTAAATGATAATTGTATGATCAATCTAATGGTTGAATATGTACTTGCCGACCTTCTCTTTTATCACAGTTATTTCAAATCTAATTGATTCCCTTGGTTTAATTAATGCTGCAACTATAAACTATCTAATCTATTTTTCTGTTTTCTTGATTAATTGTTAGGTCACAAAGTTCAAGAAAATAGTGGAACATTTCAATTTGCACCATTTGCTTTGTCCAACCATCGCCAAAATTGATTGTTTATTATCACAAAAAAGTAAAAAAGAAATCCAATATTCAAAGAGAGAAACTGAATGCAGAATTTTTCATTATTCCTGTATAATGCCTTGATATAAACTCAAACAATGATCACTTATCAGATAATCAAGTATTTTTTTCTGTTGATAAACTAACTATTACTTTTGTTGATATGTTTTATTGAAGCTCTATTGTTACACAGTTAGTACAGCTGAAATTAACGAAAAATATAGTAAATCAGATCCATGAAAAGTTTGGACACCTCTCGTCACGCATAGAAGATGAACTGATCTCCAAAAAGGGCAAGAAGTAAAAGATGAAGTATTCTTTCAACGTGTTATGCTAATTTAACGAGGGGAAAAAAATCAAGGTGGAGGATTATTTGAGCTCTTTTTTCCAAAGTCTCTGACCTGAATTGTCTCTTTCTGTATATGGATTTCACACAATCGTTGTTAGGATAGGGTAAGTGAAGGACATTTAAAGCTTCATACTGTTTTAAGGAAGTTGTTTCCCGAGTTTATAATGTAATTAAGAAGTTATTATTAAGAGAAAGAGCAGAGGTGAAGTTGAGATCTTGAAGCCTGAGAAAGAAAAAAACGCTCATAAGATTGCTGGAAAGGTAAATAAAAGCGTATGCACTATTCAACTGTTCACCTTCGTGGAAGAGTCATCAGATGAAAACCTTGCATCCCCAGCTTTAAATTCAGCATCAGAGGTTTGCAAAGAAACATCAAAACAAACCTGAAAAATTTTGGAAAAAAGTCTTGGAGACTGATGAAGTTAAAACAGAACGTTTTGGCTGCGATGAGCAAAGGTATGTTTTAAAAAAAAAAATTTTTTAATAAAATGAACACCTCTCTGACTGTTAAGTAGGGGTATGGAGCAATCATGGTTCAAGTTTGCACTGTAGCCAGTGTCACTGGGAAAGCTTAACTGGTAAGGGGAAGAATGGATTTAATCACATACTAGCGTTACGCTGACTGGAAAAATAGACAGTGATTAAATTGAGATACTGATCCCAAACATACCTCAGTATAAATGATGGCCTACCTTTAGAGGCAAAAGTTGGAGATTTTGCCAGGGCCCTCACAGTACCTCAATCAAAGCATCTTCTCACAGAACTAGATGACTGTTGCAAGGACTCATGCGTGAAAATCCAATCGAATTTAAAAACTCTTAGCTGCTTTAAGGGTTTAAAAGCCGTTATACCTTCCAAATGGTGTATGGCTATGTACTGACCATGCAGGGTGCCCACACTTTTTGTTAGAAATCTCTTACATCTCTTACTCACAGCGGTGGCCTTGGTGGTCCACAAGGTTAAAATGAGATGGATTGGTCTAAGAGGATTTCCTATTTGCATCACCAGCTTTTCTGTACCATTGCGTCATTAGCTACATGAGCCGCTGCACTTATTGCAGCTCGGCCAACCCATAGCTAGCTAGCTAGCTTTGTCACAACCGCAATGAATCCTGGGGACATCTTGGCCCAAGAATGATCCAATCATTGGGTCCTTTGTTGCTCAGGGTTTTGGAAGGACGCACTTCTCAGCCACATTTGTAGGAGCCTTCAAAATGGTACAGCCTTGTTACACCACATTGACGCAATCTGTCCTTCAATTCAGCCTCTGAAGAACGCAGCCCTATAATTGGGGGGGCCACAAGCTTACTACAGCTGAGAAAGAAAAAAAACAGGACGCAGCAGGACCTGTGTTTATTATACCCATAAAACAAACCAAAAATCAATTGACCGTAAACCTCTGATCCATACAGTCCTTCTGTCACTCAGGCTGTCCCACCATTGACAGAGACCTTTGAACCGAAAGACTTACTTCTTACCCACATAGATAAAATCTGAACGGAGACACCTGTCCCAAACTCATATTTCCACATTAAAGCATTAAAATACCTATTTTCAGTTGGTCGGAGCAAAAGCTTCTTACTATGAGGTATGGCTCTCTTACCAAGCTAGTCATACCCTGCCATCTATCCATCCATCCATCCATCTCTTCTGGAGGTCAGTGTGTCTGCCACCACTGTCAATCTGCTACTTAGTGAGCGGCAGAGGCTTTTTGATAAAAGCTTATTCAGGTATGTGGATCCTATGTTACTGGAGGCTCCGCTCCCCGTCTCCCTCTCTGTGAGACATAATTACAACTGTTGACTAGAACAGTGAGGTAATGGCACATAAATCCAGATGATCAATAGTTACAGAACGTTAATTACAGGACACCCCTCTGTGCCATTATCTTTCCAAAGAACAACAGCAGACACATTCCTGCACAGATGCAAAGTAGATTTCTGCTTTTTTTGTTTCATTGTTTCAGTTATTTGAATATGGTGGAAGCTATCAAGATACATTTTTAGCTTGAATATTTCACACATATAAAAAAGTCACATTAAGTAACGAACCGATAGAAATCCCTAAAATGCATCAAGGCTGGGAGCATCTCTGTTGACGTCTTAAGTGGAAGCTTTTAAAACTGGCGTTTAAAAGTGCTGCAGGATAAATATTTGCAAATCTCCTCTAAGGAGCAGGCTGTTCTAATCATTAAACTATATGAGTCCTGATAAGCCAATTTATTCTTCCCATGCTGATCTTTGACTGAGCCTTTTCAAATAATCCACAAAATTGTGATTCAAAAGCAGTAATATAGGAAGAAAACCAGTCTATTAAAAATAAGAACCCTGACCCTCTCAACAAAGAGAATCACATTCTTTGTTGTTTACCGTCATTTGGCTCAAAAACACTTAATTCTTTTAACAACAAAAGCCCACACTTCAGTTCAAACTGCTCCCAGTAAAGCAGCACGCCACTGCTGCTGTTACAATCACACGTTCAGCAAAGAGAACAGGTAGTTACGAGTTATTACTGGGTAATCCCCTCGAGAAAATCCCCTTTGAGATGAAGGTCACCACTGGCTGGTGTTTGTGACAATCACCGTAGTCCTGTCACACCAAAAGCAGCACTACGACCACAGTGATGGTGATGTGAAAAAGACAGATAATGTGTGATAACTGTAATTCACTGCCTAAAAAGTCTTGTGTCGCATTCCAATGATGTCTGTTACATCTTAGGGGCGATGACGATCAAAGAGCGTAGGGTTCGGGGATAAAATAAGGTATGAATGAGAAAGGGAGGAAACAAATTTATGGTGAAAAATATGTGGAGGGAAGCAATGAAAGAGACTGGGGACATGTAAAAATATTTATATACTATATCTCGTCTCAGTCTCCTGTCGCCATCACCTCTTACCCTGGCAGAACAAAGGGCGGCAGCCTCCTAAATGTGGTGCATTAGCCCTTTAGTTCCAGAGGGGGTAAGGTGACACCCTCCATGTATGTGGTCTGTTCAGCACACATCTGTCAGAGCCTAAGGGGGTGGGCTGGGGCGGAGGGAGGGAGGGGCAACAGGAATTGGAAGCACAAGGAAGACGGAGGAAAGAAGTGGCAAACAAGGGAGAGAAAGGGATTGTCTGTGTATGTGTGTGTCTTCAGGACCCCTGCTGCGACAGAGAAGCCTAACACCCCGTATTTACTGTGGAAGAATTAGTCTTCGAATGATGCTGCTATAAGCTCCGCTGGTCACGCCCCTGTTTGCCTGTTTACGTCTGTCACTCAATCAGAGAGCAGATTTAAAGAGATACATATAAACACAAACAGGAGAGACTTGCTCGTAACCCAACATGCACCATCAGCCTTGCAGACGTATCTATCTATGTATCTGGCATCTTTAAAAAATAGAGTTACATTTGGTTTCCACACTTCTTATTCAATTATTGTCGTTCCCACTTCTCATCTATCTTTACCAAGGGGTATTTGTTCAGCAAAACACTTCTGGAGTGGTGAGACTAGTTCTTTTGCTTTATGTGTTCTAATAAGTTTAAGATGAATATAGGACAAGAATTCAGAATTTTGACTTTTGTTTTGAGTTTGCATCTACAAGCAACTTTTCCAGCAGACAGGCCTATTTCGAGATGATAAAAAGTAAAGAAAAACTAATTAAATAATATTTGGTTACATGACCCTTGTTTGCAATAATTGGCATGTGTGCACACTTGAAGTTGTCCATATTGTCTGCTTGAGTTTAATCTAGCTATGTGATTGTCGCAGCTTCTGCTGTAGGGCTGGAGGCTCAGCAGGACTGGGTGGGCTGGGCTCTATCACCAGCGGCACAGACAAACAGCCCTTCCTCACCGACAGGCTGCGCCTCTGGTGGTCAACCCTGGGAGCCAACTCCTGTACTTGCAGACCCCCTCTGTCCATGCCTTCTACCAATACCGGTTCTTCCTGTTGGTGCCCCACAGGATGTGGGCCTACAGGCTCACATGTCCGAACTGTGGGCGCAGACTGACCGGTGCTAGCTTCTACAGGACTGTCTGTACTGCATGGGCAAGAGGTACTTGGAATGCACAGCTTGTAAGAGGAAGTATGCGGCGTTGGCATAGGCCATCTTGGGACAGCTGGACCTGCCGCACCAGGAGCTGTTTCCAGCCATTCTCACTTACAAGTAAGCAGAGACAGGAAACATTTTGTTTCATTTATTGTTTTTACTTGATCTGACAAGTAGTCACTTTGTGCCCCACAAGACAAGAGGGTGGTTGGCCCTATGAAGGTTTATGACGGACGCAAATTGTGCAACAGTGCGTCTCACCTCCACTCTGGTAGAGCAGCAAACCAGAGACTTGCTGGTACCGTCGATGTGCTACCTGTCTGACCAAGTTTCGGGTAAGGGGCATGTTTGGCAGGAAGGTAGGAAGGTGTCCATACAGTCAATGCAGTGGCTGATTATCGTGGTTGATATTTTACGCCACAGAGAAGTCATGCTAATCTTCACTGTATCGCATTCAAAATAGTATATGTACTGCCGGAGCAACTACAATAGTTCCACTCGCATTTTAACCCCCCTTCAAGTGAGCAGACCCTTTGCTGCAGTGAAGAATTAAGGACGCAAAACTTTGGTCACACCCATTGTAGGGAGCACATTTTAGCATCACTGGCATCTCTCTGTCACCAATATATTTATAATGTCTACATTTTTCCAGTTTGTGATCTGAGTATAAAAAAAGGGGACGGTGCCGCATTGTTCTTTCCCTGTGACAGCTACATTCTTTGGCCCTACATACAAGACCAAAACACTTGACGCTAAGGTGCACAGGGATTGGACTCAACCCAAAGTTCGCAGGACATTGGTCCCCCTGTATCTGAGGAAATTATCTCAAGCACAGAGGCAGTAGCAGAAGAGGCTATAGAGCCCAGGAAAACCAAAAAGGGAGAAGAAACCTTTAAAAACAGACCAAAGGTAATCAGGCCTGGAGCATCGGAAAAAGCCAATGGGAATCCATCAATAGACCTAAGCACTATCCTGGAAAAGATAAACGGCACAGTTGAGACAAAACTTGAGAGGGTGGGTAACTTCATCTATGACCACGGAGTGGACTTTTTTGAAGTGACACTGAAAGAGCGGATAACACCAACAATGGAAACCCAAGTCCAGAAGGAAGCTGGAAAGAGCCTGCCTGGAACAAGAGAGGAGGCAGCTTAAAAAGCAGTGGAAGAAAGCATCAGTGGAGCAGAAGGGTATTAACATACTGCAGAAGAACATCAAGAGCCGACTGACAACCTTAAGATGTGCAGAGCACCTAAGAACTGCTCGGAAAAGAAAAAAACAAGGTTGTTCTTTTTGTTACCAATATTTCGGACCAAAATCTGAAAAATCATGAACACCCAAGTGTTGTAACCACTCCCTTATTGGCTCCTGTGCTCCTGTCGGTCATTACGGGAGAACTGTTGAACTACACGAGAGAGATGCAAGTAACTCACATTTAATGTGCAAGTCGTTTACTCTTTCTCTTTTGTGCGGGAGCACGACTGCATGACTAATAATAATAATAATAATGATAAAATAGTATCAGAGTGCATTTTTCTGTAACAATTACTTTTACCTTTAGAAAATGTAGTATTTTTACAGTGTGGTATGCATACATTTACTTATTTTTCTTATATTGTTGATCACTTAAACCATGGCTGACATCAAACAAAAGGTCTCATCTTTTTATCCTGAATCCAAGTCCAAAAATATTAACTAAACAGTATATAATACTCACAACTGCATTTTTAATTGTGTAGTTTTAGATGTAAAGCATATGCATAGCAGCTCAACATATTCAACAAAAATCTTACTACCAACTCCAGCAAGGTGTCATAATGGCAAACCACCAGGAAAAGTTAATTCACACCAGTGGGCACCTGCCAAGTTCAAGCCACTGATGAGATCTTAAGGACTGTTTGTTTTGCTGCTGTCAAAGGTTCAAATGGGGAGAAGCCGGTTTTGATGACCCCTGGCCCTCAGGTCCTTGGTGGGTGTTCTGCAAACACTCCCTATTGATGTGTGGATAAGGAGAGGCCCACTGCGCACAGTGATCGTGCTCATTTGAGTGGAAACGGACACCGCTATGAAAAGAGCCAAGAACCTAGCAAGTGACAGGAAAGAAAAGAGTAGTATATACACTTACGGGTGTCATGGCTGTGGTGTGTGTGCATGGAAGTAGGTAGTTCCTTATATCTGAGGAGGACTAAGACGGTACATGTACATTTCTGATATACTTTAGTATCCAGGGTGTCAAGGATATGAAGACAAGAAACAACAAGGAACATTTCCTACTGAGAACCTGGCAGGTGTCTTGTCTGAAGGTGCTCACTCTTCAGTTTAGGAGACAAAAGAGAAACAGAACAAGACCAAACAAATGAGAGTGCTACATAGTAGGGGAAGACAGTATGTGGCCAACAAATACAGCCAAGTGTGCAGGAGATCTCCTTGCAATCTAGCCATTGCATGACGGGACAAGTTCCCTGATCAAGGACATGCAGAAAAATTAAATGATCTAATCTAAAAAATGGAAAAATCAGTATAGCAGTAGATCTAATATTTGATGCTGTATATCAAATTCAGAAACATAGCTTTTTTTGACAGTAGCAAATACATTTGACAATTAAATATTCCAGAATGGAGGATAAATACTGTGATCAATACCGTAATTTAAAATGTGTGTGTTTAATGCTTATATTTCATTGATATGATAATATAGCATGTTATAATTTATATAAAAGCCTACAAATTATTTACATTACAAATAAATCATGATCGTATCTTATTACTGATGAAATTAATAAATGAGTTTGTCATGGAAATATGGTGTTTAGTGTGTGTATGTGTTTAATATGTAGGCCAAGCAGGAAGTGACCCATAAACATATCCATCCAGCTCTTTCATTGGGGGCCAGTGTTGCGCTCCTCCTCATCCCACTCCTCACACACACATACACACTCACTCAAAGCCCCCTGTGAGCACAAAGCAGGCCAGCGGGCCAGCCGAGGGGGCTCATTACAGGTCCACAGAGCCCCCCAACACAAAGGCCTGAGCCGCTTTAGCCATGGGATGATCTGCTCTCTACTGACTAGAGAGAGTCCATAGACGGACAAAAGGAGGGAGAGAGGGAGGGGATGGGAGAGAAAGAGGTAGAGGAGAGCGGAGAAGAGGAGAGCCGCGGGCTTTAAGGATGTCAGGAGACCCCGAGAGAGAAAGCCTGGCGGGCGCTCAGAGAGGAACGCGGGGAAAGGAGGAGGAGGAGGAGGCTTAAGCTCCACGGCTACGTCAGGACATTAACATTCACACAACCTCCCAACATCTGCTGCTTCCTTCTCGCCCTCCATCCCTCCCTCTTTCCATCCCTATCTCACTCGGGCCGCTAACAACCCTGGAACAAAGACAGAAAGACAGACAGTGAGAGGACGGATAGACTGAGAGGGACAAGAGAAAGGAAAGTCCAAAATAATATGTGAGAAGAATGAATTTATAAGATATGGCAGCAAGGGACTGTGCAGCCATGGGGTCAGTCAAAAACCCTAATATTTAGAATAATGCAGCCAGGATTGAAATCAGTGAGGGTTAATCACTAAACAGAGAAGGCAGCGAGAACAAGAGAGAAATTAAAAGAGTCCCAAATAGAAACTGCTTTATCAAGTCAACAACTGTTCTCCGTTGTATTATTGTTAGTAATATGATGACAGGCCCCCCGAAGGCCTTATAGAGACAGGCCTGGGCTCTCTGGTAAAGAGACGATATTTGACTGAGCCATAAACCTGTTCTTTTGGAAGCCTTCGGGAGAGAGAGGAAAACCAGAGATGTGTCCGACACATTAAACCTTCTCCTGTAGCCCTGGCTCTGGGCCTGTGTCTGCACCAGTCTGGCCCACTGCACTCAAAGCCACATGCTCAATTTTATGATGCCTCACTAATATCAGTATAACAGTTACCTTGAGGTGGCAGGAAAGGGATGTTCAACAATCATAAGAAAACATATTCGAGCAAAAGAAAACTTAGATTTTCCAAAGTAAAATCATCCCTACATCAGAATAACAAATTCACATATGTAAACGAATATAAAAAAGTATAAAAAATATCTTTCACAGAGTTAAAATCAGTGGAATCACAGCAGGGGATCGGAGTGTTGTTTGCTGACCTACAGTAAGACTGAACAAGTCTTATGTGCGGTAAGTGTGTGGCTGCTGGGTGCCTTATAGATGATGTATAGATGCCTGGTTCTTTCATATATTTCCAGTGGTGAAATTAGAGCTCTGTCCTGAAGTGCTGGGCTGCATATGTGTGCGTGTGTCCTTTGTGTGTGTCCTGTGTGTGTGTGTGTGTGACTGTAAACATGAAGACATCTTTCTCCACAGTCAATCTCTGCCTGTCACATCTGGCTCGCAACTCTACCCCTCGAATACACACTGGAATATATACACCGCGTGCATGGTGACATCTATGACTTATGTACTGGGAGGAGTGTTTGAAATTAAGCTGCAGTGAATATGAGCCCAGAAGCACTCAAAGCCAAGGGTGAGTGTGTGTGTGTGAGTGAGTGAGTGTGTGTGAGGTTGTGGTAGGGATTGCAGGGAGGGGTGCTGAGACTGGGAAAACAACCATGAAGACCATCAGAACCACAATGGAGATCCCAACACACCAATCAGCCACAATATTAAAACAGGTAACTGGTTTTAATTTTGTAGCTGATCTGTGAATGAGACTGTGGCCTGGTTCACGTGTTATTTTGTAGCCACTTTGGAGAGATGTATGTAAATTATATATTATATGTACATTTTAAGGGAACAAATATACAAATCTACGATTCGGTTCTATATGCTTTTTTTATTTACTTTTTTGAACGATGGGAATAAACCAAAGTTTTCCCTCACTTCTGATTTGAATGTGCATGTGGGGGTCTCTGGAATACTAGTCATCTTAGACTAACTTTAAATGAGGACAGGTTAACTTTATTTAGATCAAACCAAAATAAACATGAGACACAGATATTAAAGGCCAATTTTTGTCTTTGTTTTGGTTTCAGAATCCTTAAGCTATGAAACTGGAAAGATTGATGCAAACATTTTCATTCGAACATTGTATAGTGCTCAAGCTAAACCATTTCCCTGGTGACATTAGACTTTGATGACGGTCTGCACCTTCACGTCTAAGGCCATGGTTCTACTGGTGCCACTAATGCTTGCACTATAAGAGTACAGGGTTAGGGGGAGTTAGGTGCATGCTTCCTGTCATCTAAGGTTACAAGTTACAGGTTGTACTGGATTTCCCATTATACTTTTATTATAAATACTTGCTATACTACAAATTCCACGGGGGTATGTTTGTGACAGAAAGCAAATGTAGCTGAGGAAACTTAAATACAATGAGGGGTAAGTGGAGGATCAACATCCAAAAGGCATGTATCTACACTGAAAAGAAGCGACGCAGCACAGTACAGTACAGACTACACACTGAGGACTCTCTAAACAGTATTCACACACTGCCTGCATGTTAGCATCCCTGATGTGTGAGTGACAAGACTGCGCTTCCTTCTGAACCACAATGACAAAAAGAGAAACCGAGTCATCATCCACTTACCTGCGGCCTGAAGGACCATGTGCATTCGAACTTTGGCCTGTTCTGCTGGAGTCTGCAGGAGAGTGACAGAGAAACAAAGAATAAGCCAATGTTCATATTCTTCTTGGTAAGCCAGAGAAAATAGGCTAGAGCCAGTACGGGCTCAGTGTGTTGCTCGAGGGCACACCAATCAGGGTAGACACAACTCAAACATTTTCCAATTCACCCTCTTAAAGGATGATGCAGCTGTTTGCATTCCCACCCTGCAGCTCTGAGATATCACAGAGCTCGGTTCATGACAGGACAAACACCCTCCACACTTAACTGCATCTATGTAATCTCGCTCTAAAACTGTTGCGTCCTTTAGGGCTGAAATATATTTTACCCATGATAATCTTTAACAGCAACCATTAGAGTGAATGTTCTCTTAAACTGTCCTCGTGGAGCACCGGGGGAACACTTCACCGAGCTGCTGTAGTCTAGTCGTTTGTAAAAAAAAACCCGGCTCGTGAAAAACAGAAAGCAACAACATCTCTGACACACCAGGGAGAATCAATGAGGAGGAGATGAAGAGAAATTTAGAGACAAAGCGAGACAGAGAGAGAAGAAGAGAGAAAACAAAAGCTGCTGTAACAAGTCTTTGGAGAGTTGGATAAGAGGGCACAGAGAGCACATTTTACAAAGATCACAGCCAAAGACTCAACACATTCCCCTTCCCATCATGTGTGTGTCTGTGTGTGTGTTATATGTGTGCATCAGAAGTGCTTAGCGGGCATCAACGGGGGGAGGGCCTTGTGCTTTGACAGCTGTATTGGGAGGTGAAGCCCTTTTTTCCCTGACATGCCCTCAAAAGGGCCTTGCAGTAATTCCAATATCACCGCTATTAGATTTGAGGGTCTTAATTGTCAAGGAAGAATGATGGCTACAACAGGGCGTGGAGCTATAAAAGGCCAGTGTGCCGCAGATTGCTCTCGGAGGTTTCTCCCGCCGCTGCCGTGGCACAGCAGCCCTCGTTATCATGCAGCGGCGGAGACTGTGTAGGATTAGAGAGAAATTAAATGCTAATGGGGATGGGATCTGAATCCGCTGCCTGGGAGCATCATTTAGGCGACAGGGCCGGGGTGTCGCTGACAGGCAGTGCTTCCTCCCTCCCTCCCCCTCCTCCTCTTCCGCATATAACCCGACTCTTCCTACCACCATTCCTTCTCCGGGCTCCCCACCCCACCCACAGCAAAAAAATCTGATTTATCAAACTGTAAACTTGTCACTTTGTAAAAATGTCACTTTTCGATGGCAGTCAGGGAAATATAATGACCCCCTTTAATGTAGCGATGTCAGGGTGCTGTATCCTAGATGGAACGCACATCAAGGCACTGCACAGACACAGACTGACACGCACTTAATGCAACATGGATGGGTGTGTTTGTATGTATGTGTGTGTGAGTGCGTGCGTGCGTTGTGCGTATCCCCTGTAGCAGGTGACACGGTGGATCACGCTCACACTGACTCGCAGTGCTCGACAGCTGAAATTACCAATCACTATTATGCAGAAGAAGAGGAAGAACACTTGAGGCCTTCACCCACACAGACGCATATACACACACACACACGCTTTCCATTCCCTTTTATGAAGATGTGATTAGAGCACATTTATAGTCTATTTTGTTTCTTGCTTATTGGCATCTCTCCTTTACACGGGTTAACGGCTTTATTTTAGAGCAAATGGCCGGATTACATGCTACAAAATAAAAGTCCTGGGTCGGATTCGAACCCTTTTATAAGGTACGGGACTTAGCCTGGTGAACAATTAGAACGACACTGACACCAGTCTTGGAACAACCAGCCATTTAAAGCAATAACACACATCACAGCTTAACTAACCTGTGTGTGCCGTGCAATCATCTTAGTTACAGTTTATTACGACTCCCCCCTCAGTAATTACATTAGCATTTGTTTACATTGGCCTTGAGGCATGTGCAAGTCCATGCATCTTAAATGCACAAATACAAACGCACACACACACACGCACATGCACACACATACATTGTGCTCCCAGTTATTTTCAATCACACAGGACAGGACGCTGCTGCTTTCAAACCACTTGCCATTCTTACAACACTAATCTGCGATGTCAAAGCAATTATTTCTTATCACCTGTAAAAGGAAGAAAACACCTTAACGGCAATATGAGTTATGTGCAGTGGAGATTATTATATTTTTGCCGTGTGTGACTCTGCATTGATTAATCTTTTTTTTATACTGCAACAATTTTTTTTTCTATAATCGAATAATCTTTGAATATCTTTTCATAAAAATGTGAAAAATATTATTTAAGAATATAAATCTTCTTCAACAGTTTAAATTCCAAACATATTCAGTTAACTATACTGAATATTTGGCATTTTTGCTTAAATAAAGACTAGATCAATTATTTGATATTAGATTAGTTACTGTGAGACTCCTGAGTCCTCTATTCTTTGTCAGAGCTAGAGTAAGACATATATATACAAACTATCAAATAATTATTGACAGTCATCAGTTCGGTTAACAATTTGCATCCAGACCAAGTAAAATTTTACTAAACAGCTTATGGATTTTGTTGGACACTTTCTGAATGTTGACCTTTTTTTCTTTTCCCTGAAGTTTACTTATCCTATTTTATTTTGAAATGGGGCTCCTTGTGTGTCTCCAGCTTTATTCCCTGTCTTTGTCCTGTTCCCGCGCTTGTGATTGTCTTCACATGCTCCTCATGTGTTTCACCTGTGTCCACTCATCCTTCCTCCCTTTGTATTTACGTCTCTGTTTCCCTCTGTCAGTTTTTCTTGTTCCCCTCGTCCCTCTCAGTTCTGCTCCTCAGTCTTTTCTCTGTTCCTTGTGTTTCTCTGCATGTTTAATATTGGACCTTGTTTATGTCAGCCTTCATTAACAGACATTTTAGTTGTTCACCTTTACTTGGCTCCTAAGTCAAATCTGTCTGTTAAATTCACCATTTACTTATGGTGTAAATGATGTTGAAAAACGAGATTCATGAGTATCTATGAATTTATAGTTTTAATTAGTGGTTACACAATCTGCCAAAAGTTAATGTAAACACAAATTCTGAGTTAAATAAACACTAAAAAGGAGAAAATAGAACCTTTAAACAAATATGTTTCCACTGCCTATTCCAACTAATGAATTTGAGCATTCAGGTTTACAGTGTAATGATACAGAAACCACACAAGTGCACACATGGCATTTCATGTTTCTTTCTTCCCAACGTACTCTTTATTTTATCACTCTAATTCACACGTGCACGCCTGCCACCGCTGTGTGTAATTCATTAGTAAACAATAAAAAGGCGTTAATTGTGCTCCCCAGAGACAGATCAGAGTCCCCCCCCACTGGGAGAGAGGCACCCGCTGCATCTGATGTGGCTTCGCCTCACAATTAGAACTGTGCCTTTTCGACACACACAAACAAACATGAGACACGGGGAGAGGGACTCTGTGTGTGTGTGTGTGTGTGTGTGTGTGTGTGTGTGTGTGTGTGTGTGTGTGTGTGTGTGTGTGTGTGTGTGTGTGTGTGTGTGTGTGTGTGTGTGTGTGTGTGTTGGAGATAAGCAGCATTTTAATACACCATGTGGAAAGAGGGGAACAAGAGCGAGACAAAAGACGAACCAGGAAGATGCTTTTGTTTTTCTTCAGAGCTTCAGGAAGATTTGTAGACAAAAACGGAGAGTGAAGAAGAAGAATATGGACATGGGATCAGACCCCATCTGATATCAAGAGAGATGATAAAAATGTTGTGGCTTTTATTTTTTCCAGAGCCATTTATGTAGTTAATGGACTGTACTTACTGTGAATCACAGTAATTTACTTACACATGCACACAGACACTATCGACTAAGCTGCTGCGCACTGACCTATCCTGCTCCGTTGGAGTAGATTAGGGTTCGGCGTCTCTCTCGAGGACACAACAACATGAAGACCAGAAGAGTTTCACATGTTTCCCGTGGTTTTCCTCAAGAAAAGCTTTCACCAGAAGAGCCTGGTAAAGAAGTTAAAATTCAACCTATACTTTCTTTTCCTCTGCAGACCTGGGTGATCGCTGTCCCTACTCGACAGCACTTCAGCTGGAGCACACAAGTCCTTAACACGTTGCCTCCCTGTTGGAGCATCTGAGTGTTTTAGCTTCATGACCCAAGACCTTGAGATACCGAAACTGTTGATAATAACAGGACAAATTTTCATGAAATCTGGTCATGAATGGTGTGGGTGCAGTTCTTTTTTCATTTCCACTCACTTTCCTCCTGTTGGAGTAGCTGTCATAAAGGAATCTACTATTACTGGGCTCCTATTGCTCAGCACTGATACCCACACCCACTTGACTCAGTCTAACTCTTGCCTTAAATGTGACAGGAAGTCAAGCAGGCTCGCAGTCGGCCTCCAGCTTGTTCTCTTACCTCACCACAGCGACGACAGACACACTGAGACGTGCTTCACTGAGCCTGAGTGCCCAGCGTCTGTCCCATTAGTCAAAAATAAACACATCCCATTAGGAAAATAAATAACCCTCACTCCACTTGGTAAAAACAATGCCACACTGTGTATAATGAGGTGCTGCTAGCAGAAACTTGAATATACTTGTAGTCATGCTCCGCTCCAAGGGACTGTTATTATTATTGTTATTATTGGACTTGAGGCTGAGCAGACAAAGCAAAGTGTGGTGGGTTGACAGATGAATAAATGCCTGTTGGTGCAGACAAGGAGAAGTCGAACAAAGGTCAGATGGGCCATCTCCGGACAGATTGTGGTCAGCAGGTCAAACTGTCTCACTAAGTAGTTTAGTCTCTCTATCAGAGCAGTCGATTTATGACCGGAGGAGAAAAACAGATGAGGATAAAACTCCACTGCTGCAAAGACTTTATAAGAAAAAATAACAAAAGCTGCGCATGCAAACACGTCTCTGCTTCAACTCCCTGCTACTTTTAGTCACCCTGTCCTGACATCTAGTCCATCCATTTGTTTTGTGTCTTCATCAAAACCATGTTCAGTTCGAGTCACCCTGCCGGGTCAAGAGAGGAATGAACAAGAAACTGAGAAAAGTGAGGGGAAGAGACACGAGGGGAGAGGGCGGGACGAGGAAGCGATGAAGAGGTTGACAGAGTCTGTGGGTCATAGGGAGAGTGTAAAGCACTGCTGGTCTGCCTGATGATTAGTTGAGCTCTGGAATCGACAGACACGGTGAACTGGAAGCTCCAAGCAGCCTGTGCAGCTCATCTCATCTCTACTGTGACTCCACAACTTAGAACAGAGCATCACACGTGCTTAAAAGATTCACACTGACAGCGACTAAGTGAGACCAAAAAAAAACTAGTTTAAGGTGAACAGGCAGGGATTGATAAAAGATTTAAGTGATAACTGCCTACAATTCAAGTTGTATTACAGTATAATATACTTGTCATTAATTATTAAATATTATTGACCACAATTAGCAAGCAAATCTTTTTACTTTTGAGCGTGAACAATACAGCAACCAAAAAATCCCTCCTCTGCACCTGGTCCTATTTTGTATTGTACATTTTAACTCAGTAATGCAAAAATTATGATAACATAAATATAACTTATGTACTTAGTTATTTTCTTGGGTATACCAGTTGAGAAACAGCATATGCATCCTCTTTTATTTTATACGCGTGCAATTTTAGAACTTTGTCCTAGGTTCTTAAAACACTAATTATTTTGACCATCTTAGTCACTTTTACCATTACTTTTAAAACTACTACAAGCTTCAATTTCCTTATTGAGGAGATAAGACAAATCACTTCAATCTTGGGAACGTACAAATGTTAGTACCAGGAACAAAAACATGTAGACTGGTGCGTTTGTCTATGTCTTCTTCTCTAAGAGTCCATACCCTCATTGTCAAGTAAAAGACAAAGGATAACCCCCAAAAAGTGTATTTCGTTGATTTTTATACAAACCAAATGACCCCTCAATGTTTCTTTCAGTTGTTAACCAGGTATTTAAATATCAACAGTAAGAAAATTTAACAGTAACGTCATAGTTTCAGTCAGATTCTGAGTCTTATCTCTCTATCACATTTATCCTGTTTCACATTTCCAGCTAGAAAAGTAAAGAATCCAAATAAACAGTTTCAAACGTCCTAAAAAAAACAAACCTTGAAAAACGATGGGGTATCAGGGAAATCATTAGTCCATCTACTGTGACATAAATCTAAATTACACCACTGTAACCATCATTATCTGTCAATAAACAGTTTCAATATACACATACGCAGACGCCCACCTCAGCAAACTCTCTTTATGCTGGAGTTGATATGCTCAATATTCATCTCATTATATTTTTAAAGTATTCATCTGTTTCCATTTTCTTTCATTTGTTGCATTTCGCTCAGGCTTCCTCTGCATCTCCTCCTCTTCCTACCACACACTCCAGCCGCCCCACCGCACCCAAACAAACACACTGATATATCCCATACCCAAAAGAGGACAGGGGAAAACAGAGCCCCTGGAAAATGCAATATTTCTGTTTTTAATATCGAAGTCTATAAGATCAGGGCAGAGATGGGCTCCATGGCAATATGTTTATTTATATTTTTTATAAGGAGGCGGAAAAAAATCTGCCTATCAGTGTATGTATTTGGGGGGCCTGGGCCACTGTATCTAAGCTCATCTTATATGAAAAATAATGTTGTGTATGGCTATACTTTTATATATATAATGGCAATATGGGATCAGGGCTCTTTTACAATGTGCCATACTTCAGGCTAGGGCTAACAGCATTTTATGGCCCACCAGCAGTTCATCTTCATGTCTCAGGCAGGCAGGAGCGCTGCATAATAATGTCGTTTCCTGCCCCCAAATGCTATTTCACAGGCCGGGGCTCATTTCTCAAACTTCACCACTTTTACAATTTCCCAAACTTTTATTCCCGTCATTATTACCAACAAGATTTCATTACGTATTTAGAATGTAAACAAGTCTGAGTAATGACACTCCCCCGTCTCCCTGGAATCATTCCCGCTGATGGCTCTGCCACTATCTTGGGGCGCGTGTATTCATACAGACACACAAAGTACAAACACACATGCACGTGCGTACAAACACAAAAAAAAAAACACGCACACGCACTGCGGATTGCCCACATACGACCGCACTAACATAAACTGCCCCGGCTGAGATACAAACTCAAAAGGCAGTAATTTACTACCCCATGTGCATATGCGTGTGTGTGTGGGTGCGCATGCATGTATGTGTTTCCGATGAAGGGGGAGGTGGTGGTGGTGGGGGGGGGGGGGGGGGGGGTTAAGGGGAGGGGGGAGACGGAGAGAGTTTTATACTCAACTCACATAAATCATGTAGAAGAAAAATGAGCAAATGTGCAGGCTAACTCATCTTCTCCCCATCCGGAGAAAATGAAATTCACTGGAATACCTATCAAAACTGCAATCATCCAGAGATAATATCTTCTTTGGTCTATCTGCACTTTCCGATTTAATTTCCTCCATGCCCTTGACATCCAGCGATACCATTAAGATGAAGCACATACAGTAAGGGAGTAGTTCTCACGTTTTGATATATGAGATCGCTGCGCTTAATGTAATATCATCATTTGAAAATTAATGCAATCTTTCTTTTGTTTGGGGGGGGGCGATTTTTTTTCTTTTTTGGGGGGAAACACTCGAGGAGTGAGCCGCAGCGAGACAGCCAACAAGATGGAGAGCGAGACAGTGATGGGGTCACATGAAAAGCAAGTGATATGCGTGAAAGGAGAGACACTTTGTATTTTGTGAGCCCCCCCCTCGCACCCTGCACGCCGCGACCCGTGCCAGAATGACATGCAATTACGTCTGGGCCTGCCCCGTGTCAGAGGTCACTCAAATTACTCCATCATTTAGCCGCGCCGTCGAGATTAGAGAAAAAGAGAAAGAGAGACCCCCCCCTCATCCCCTCCACCTATGCTCCCACGTCCTCCCATCCCCCACCGCCACATCAAATATCATGAAATCATTAGTGTAATAAGCATGGAAATCTGTTTGCCGATTATCAGCACCCCCCACATCTTCCATTATCTGTCCAGAATATCTCTCTCTATCTGTTTCTGGGTTGTTTTCACCTCTTTATCCTCTACAATCCTATTAGAGACGAAAGTACTACAAAGGAGGAGAAAGAGAGACACAAAGAGATAAATAGAAAGTGTTTGATGAGACAATTACAGTTTGATAGCAAAGACAGAGGCACAATAAATTAAAGAAACAATTACAAATAATTATATTTCTGAGCTGTGAACTCATCTCAACGTATTTTCACTGAGACAGCTCTGGGTCATTTCAGTGTCATGCTCGGTGAGGCTGGGTTTGTGTGTGTGTGCCGTCTTTCTGACTACAGCTGTTGGTCCCTGTCTGTCAATGAAGGCCCACCGAGCTATTTGCCTCAGTAAACTCTTCAACCCTCTGAGGGACATGCGGGAGACACCAGTAGTCCCTGAAGCGATCCATGTGCACAACTGTCTGGTGACCTGTCAAAAACAACAACTCCCAAGTCGTCTTTTGCTGCCCTACACTTTTGGAAAAGACACAAACTTCCAATGATGCAAAGAATCTTGTTTCATAGATAAATTGTGGATGCAATATTTCTTAAACAAATATAGGAGTCGAGGGACGATCAACCAAGAGTAAAATCCAAGAGAGAAAGTTAATGTACAGGCTCATCGTCTTTTATGGTTTTGAACCCACTTGTTAACACCTGTGTAAATAATAACTGAGAAATCTCCAATATTAATTATTTAGCTTTCATCATTTTACTATTTCATGTTGAGACTATTAGAACAATACGAAAAAGTTTTGAGGAGAATCTGGCGAATGCGTTAGTGTATTACTTTATGAAACCAATATATTATTTTTATCATCAATATGTTTTCATCCTGAAGATATTATTTGTCTGTTATAACTTTTTAATAGAGCATATTTGTATATAGCTTGTTAGAAGATCTAAAATCAAGGATTATCTCTGACACCAGGCTCGACAATGACCAAACAATTGACCAACTGAGAGTTGAATTCCAGCTTTTAAAGGATGCAGAAATACTTCACTTTGTGGTGTCACAAAAATAACTATATCATCATTAGGTATCCTGCTCTGCCGATGTGCATTTGGAAAATTTTACTAGATTAATTCTGAGGTCTCTTTTCAAATAGATCCATGACTAAGTAAGGTCCTATTGAACATTTACAAATTATCTAATTCAAACAATGTGGCTGTTTGATTGAAAATGGGAATTGAAGCTGAATTATACCGAAGTTTCAATTGACCTTATTATTGGATTTAAAAAACATGTCCAATGGAGCAAAAGGACAAGAAATTGTGACTCCTACATGACAATTTAAATTCTGTTTTGTCTAAGTCATGCTCTTAACTAAACTAGCAACACTAAATGAACCTGTAAACCAGCCTCACATGCCTTCTAACATCATGTCTTATTCAAACTAATGAAACATCTCCCTCTCTCTTCTTCTACCCTACAGTGTGTGAGAGTGTGTGTGTGTGTGCTGGTTGAGCCAATAATCCTGATGAGGCTGATTCCCCGTGTATTGATTGAGCTGCTGGCTTTCTTCTACTTCGCTGTGTGAAGCTGTGCATCTGGACTGACTGGCTGCTGTAGGCCACCTCTTTTACTTTTTCGCTCCATTTCGCCTCCCTGAGCGAGGAATCGTTCAATTCAAACTCAGGCACTTGTGTACCTGTGTTCATGTGCGTGCGCGCCTGGATGCATAAGTGAGTGCGTGAACAAGAGCCGAACTATCGCAGAGCACTGGGAGCAATTAACTTCAGTCTTTTTCTCTGCATCGCTACTGATCGTGAGATTCAGTCAATCTGCTGAAAAACAAAAAAACAAACGTGAACAATAAAACAAACCTCAGACCACATACATCTTAATTGCCTTCCTAATTAGCACTCCAGTCAATCACTCATATGGTTACTTTAACAGGAGGAGGTAATGTTAGCATTCATCATGAAAAATCAAGTGCCGGAATAATTTGAACAGAAGCTTGATTGTCACATCAATGTGTAGTCTTAGCAGATATTTAGTTTGTTATGAATAAACAGTGGAGCACTTACTGAAAAACCATTGCAAAGGGTTCAAATGAGTATAAGGAAGTAATTGTCATATTCATTTAACCTTTGACAGAGAGCGGTTGCAGCCTGGCGACACTAATCTCAAGAGCCGAACATCAACCAAAAAGTCATAAATGCCTGTTCAGTAATCGGCAGAAATATGTGAGAAGTTAAGACGGATGCAACATTTTGAACAGCCCTGCAAACTCTACCTCAGAGGGGGACGAGCTCCATTATTTACAGTTCTCTGTCCCGAATCGTAATCAGGGTCTTGCGCTCCCCAGGCAGGCTGACGACTGGGGTGCAATCTCCCCATAAGCACAAACACACCCATAAATTCAAACTGTCCGTATTCAGGTTGGCTATTTAAAATTCACTATACACAAAAAAATGCACTGGTAAACATACCAGTGTGTGTGTCTGTGTGTGTGTGTGTGTGTGTCTCCCCGAGTGTGTAAATGTGTAATGTTCAACTCCGGAGCTATCCTGATGAGTATAAAGACACAGCGGCAACAAAAAAAAATCTAACACAAACATGCTGTAATCTGTCCCTATAGGTCCACTTAGTGCAAAAACAACAAAAACAATACACGGAGATGCAAAGTGGCTGTACTAACCCCTGCCAAGAAACCTACCGTTAACACAAACACACTGCAAAAGCAGACCTTGGTAGACCATGACTGAGTGAAAGACAATCTGGTGTAAATCCCTCAGTACTGTGGTGCTATGTAAACTCAGTGAATTAGTATAAAATGATATATTTATATACAAGGTGGATTTGGCCAATTATGCGTGAAAGAAGTATTGAGACACACACAGTGATATTGGTCTGTACTCTAACTTATTGAAATGAGTTCACATTCCTCCATTTGCCTTTAACAGGAGCACTCACGTCAACACGAGACAGAGGCGTCCTAATGTTTGCCAAGATATAACTGCCCATACACATATTGATTAACGCCGTTTATGTACGTAACCCTCTCCTGAATTATTTACACCACCTTTTATGGAGCACAACATCCATCACATCGACATACCCAGGCCATAGACATCTCCCGACCTAAACTGGAGCATTACATCATGCACTATATTTAACATCAGTCGCTGCATCCCAGTGTCCGAATTCTGGCACAGAAATCCAAGGATCCTGTAGTGACTTCAACATAAATGAACGTACAATAGACTCTGTTGGCATTTCTACAACACAGAGCAAAACGATGATGTGTTAACCAATCACATGAGAACAGGGATATTCAATTCAAATTCAGAAAAAATGAAAAACTAACGTGATTCAGTGCTAAATATATTGATAAATTAGTTGCTAGTTGGTCTCTGAGTTTCCTGGGCTGCTAAACCATTTCCCTTATAGGCTAGAAAAGTAAACTTTGGACAATTCTTAATAATTGATCCATCATAGGTCCAGGTGCTGATAGGATGGTGTTTGAATCCAGACCTGGACCACAGTCTCCCTATTAGAGACCTCTGCTACAGAGGATCTGTGATTTAATAACAGAGAATAGCAAAGCAAGGATTGGTTTTAACAAACAAAACAATATGTACCGAGGTGATGCTTCTCTATCTCACATCGTAAATTCTCAAACCAGAGCACAAATGCTTTAGATCAATTATTAAATGTGTGGTAACTGTAACGTCTATGGAATGAATGCACTTTGAGTGAAACTTGAAACGGTGTTGATGTAAACAATGAGCAGAAAGCTGTGAAACCCCAATTTGCACAGACACAAGTCGACTCCCACTTAAATCAGTGGTCTGAATACACACAATAATAACATTAAGGAATAATTCTTTGCTTGACGTTGAAGTCTGAGGTCAACTGTGTCTGATCTGCTGCTTGCTTTAGTGGAGCGTTAACGTTGAGCTGCTTGGATTCCGGGGTCACTCATTTGTGTGGCATATTCAGGGTCATTTGCGTAGCACGTGGTGGGGCGGGGGGTCATTTGCGTAGGGTGCTGGGACCTGAGGTTTTAGTATGCAGCTAGGCGAGGGAGGGGAGGGCATGTGACATCCACAGAGAGCCGGGACCCTCGCTGACCCCTGTCTATAATTCATCCCCTGGAATATGGGGCACATCAAACCTTGGTTCTTTCCCACCCAAAAAGAGAAGAGAGAACCTCTTCACTGAGTTGCACGGCACTATGACCCCGTATTAAAGCAAGTAGCAAGAGAAACCTGGGAAACGTTGGCTATTAAATTTTCAGGGCTGTCCCAGGAGAGTGTTTCCAGCAGAACCTCAATTCATGGATGGGAGACGACTGAAGAAATGCCCCATGCTGACAGGAGGAGGGAGAGGAAGAGAGAAAGTGTGTGTGTGTGTGTGTGTGTGTGTGTGTGTGTGTGTGTGTGTGTGTGTGTGTGTGTGTCCAGTAGTTAGTCTTTCATATGTGTGCAAACAGGTAAACATGCAAGTAAAACTCCGGCAAATATCCACAATTAAACAACAAAACAGAGAGGATAACCCGTGTGTGTGTGTGTGTTTGTGTTTGGGAAGGACTGGGGATAAATGAAACACTGATATAAAAGCCGGACCAGGCCCTAGGGGAGACGCCACCCTCCCTCTATTCCTGTTTGCTCGGTTTTCTGTGTGTCTCTCTCTCTCTCTCTCTCTCCCTGCCTGTTAGCTGCAGGTACTCAGCTCCAATTCCGGAGGTTTGATTAGGAATGCAGATATCAAAGTGTGTGAGTGAGCGTGTGTGTGTGTTTGTGCGTATGGCGGATAAAAGGGGGGGTGTCGAATGGAACTTACCAGATGTTCTAATCTCGCTTTGATGTTCGCGGCATCCCTGCAACACAACAACACATTTCCCGCACTGTAAATAAAGTGCCGACACAAAACGTCATTTAATGAAAACAGCACTTTTTGCAGACACACACAAACACACAAGAAAACCTGAGAGACAGAAGAACAAACTCTATTCAAGTGTGTTTTATGCAAATTTGCATCTGAATATTTTAAGACATAACTGGAACATTACCTGTGGCTAATTCTGACATTGGGGCAACAGCAAACAATCATTTTTCTCATTATTATTCTATATTTTCCAGATCACTCAATGCATTTTTCCGTCTATTGAATGGCAAGACAGTTATGAAGAACAAGACAAGGTGAATGTAAACTATCTCTGTGTCCGTGTGTGTGTCAGAAGCTGAAACCAGTGACTTTCTGGTAATTTTCACTCACTAAATGACTTAAACCAATTATCATAATGGTTGCAGAGTAATCTGCAATCTTCTGCAGCCGAATAATCGACATAAGCATTTGAGCTCTAGCTGAAGTAAAGTCAGAAATGGTTTAACAATCAAACCCTTACATTGTTTATGTTTAAGTTCAGTTAAGTGAGCTGGATCGAAATGGTTGTGAGAGAATTTGGTTAATTAAAAGAAGAAGAAAAATAATAATAAGGAATAGTCATAATTGTTAACCCCTCAGACCCCTGTGCTGTGTGTGTGTGTGAGTGTTTGCATCACTGCCAGACAGAGGTGGACTAATATTGTCGCCCCACTGCTGGCAGCCATAATAATAATTTCCCACTACAGAGAAGAAAGTGGGGGTTTATTATCTGTGAATTAATAAAAAATGTGCGTGTGATTATGAGGGAAGCAACAGCAGAATGGCGAGCTGAGGAAGTGGTGGAGCAGGAAAAGGAGGAGGAGGTGGAGGAGGAGGAGGGGTGCAGTTGGTTTTAAAAAGAGCAAATTGGCAGTAAATAATAGATGCAATTTTGGCACATTTCAAATTTGCAGCAGTGGAAATCAAAAGATCAAGAGAACACAAACAGCCCCCGTCCCCTATCCCAGCAGCCCCCCCTCCATCCAACTCTGGCCCCCATTACTGACAACTCCACCCTGGCCGTGGCGTATCACTGTGTGTGTGATTGTGTGTGTGTGTGTGTGTGTTTGCTTGAGCACACTGAGAGGAAGAAAAGCTTATCGACAGGCAGTTGCTAATGCAGCCAGCAGCATCACAGTGTAAATCTACACCATCTCTAAAATTACACACTGTCTAATCCATCCCATCCTCCACCCGCCTCCATTCCTCCCTCCATCCATCCATTCCTCCATCCATCAGGCCATACCCCGTGTGACCACAAAGTTAAGCCTTTACCACAGCTTTACCATTTCTAAATAACGGTATGCCGGAGAAATGGGAGCAAACGTATCGATAAAAGCAGAATGTGGTGAATGAAGGATGTTTGCTTGTTTATTCTGTGCTCCGTCAATGAGCCACGTGCAGACAAGTCAACCACTTAAGGCAAACTTCATCTAGCTGTAATTACATTACATTCTGACAAACACCCCGCCACATTCATTATACATGATGGGCGCCCGGCAACCAGACAGCAAGACATTTGTTACCGTGGTGACAGTGTGTGTAATCCACTAATGAAGCGCAATTAGTGAGAAACAATCTAACACAGGGGAGACGCAGCGCTCCATCCCTCCTCCTCCTCCACCCATTTCCCTTTTGCTTTTTTCTTCCACCTCTCTCTCCCCTCGCAGTCCTTTTTACAACCACATCTTATTTCCCCCCCTCTATCTTTTATTTCTGTGATTCAACCTTTATTAAGCTCCTCACTTGCATTTAATCTCCCTCTCTTTCATCCCTTGTCCTGACTTCATCAAGGGCAAGCTGTCCAGTGCTGTCCGCACCAGGGCCGAAGGGATCACTCAATCCATTAGACACATTCGGCGCACACAAGCACAGGAACACACACACACACACACACACACACACATTTTACATCCTCATCTCTTTTCCAAACATCATATAATCTGTTGAGGTCTTCAGGGACAGAGCTTTCCTTTTCTCCTTATCTCCCTCATCCCCCTCCCTCCCTCCGTACTCTGGGCCTTCAACGCAGAGGCAGCATCGATTTCTGAATTACGCCACAATATTAAATAATTAATATACTTGCCATGATTGATGTTTTGCATTAGGCCAATATTAGGTTATCAATCAAAATCCACTTGGTTTAATGTAATAATATTGAAAATGTGTCAGTGCCTGTTCATCCAATTTGTAGTGGAGGCAGGCCAGATAGTAATGGTGGTGTAGCACAAGGCCTCAGAAGACACTGTGGCCTGCTTATGACAACCATAGGAGAACGTTATAGACTTGGCAGAGGGAGGGGAGAGACGGAAGGAGTGATGAAGAGATGAAGCAGACTGACTGGTTCACAATATGCTGCCACAGGCTCGGCCACAGTCACATCCCGCAGCTTAGTTTATCCTCAATCAAGAAATGCAACTTGTGGCACATTAAAAACTTAAATTTATTTTACATTTACATGTAAGTCAAGTTATATTAAAGCCTTAAAACCTAAAAATGTTCCTATGAGCGGCGGCATCTTGCGCATTTGGAGCTTGAACCTGCACAGTAGTATCTGAAGGATGGGGCGGTGACAGGGCGGTCCCCACGATACATGCTCTTGACCAATCAGGGGTCAGTCTCAGCTGACTCCCCCCCCCCCCCCCCCCCATTTTCATGTCATTAAATATCAAATTAAAAACCAAACTTATCAGGAAAATTGACCTTGAACACCTTTTGTTTGGTTCATGTCCAATTCAGTAACATGGATGAGGCGGGGTTTGTAAACAATACTGCAGCCAACCACCAGGTGGCAATTGAGATGACCTGGCTTCACTTTTCTTGTCTTTATATGCAGTCTACAGGGTCATCCTGTTTAAATGTCAAAGGATATTCAAGGATTTATTTATTTTTTACCTTAAATATTTCTCAAAATGTAAAAGTCTGTCAAATAAATATCACGTTTGACCATTCAGTCAGCTGAGGCTCAGGAGGTAGAGCAGGTTGTCCACTACAGAGAAGGTCAGTGGTTCATTCCCCAGAAGTTCTAGCAGACAGAGACAAAACCAAAGGTAAAACAGATATGTCACAATTTGGCGGGTTTGAACATTGTGGGAAACATTTTGGATAACGTAAATACACAAACGAAAAGTAGAACCTAGGTCAAGTCCTTCTTTTGACATTTTAATGAAAAATTGTTATTACATATTTTATCTTTAAATTGTCATATTTGTGAGGACAACATCTCTTCTCCGTTCTAAATAGTTTAAAGCCATAAGGACAGACAGCCTGACTGGGAAAGGCAAGCGGAGGGGGGGAGGGGGGCTGAGACACAGAGAGAGTAATGTACTGTTTTTCCAAGAAGCGGCAATTAATTATCTGGGTTCAATTAAGTAAAACTGGACAAACAAGTATGAGTGTTAAACGGAGCAGTGGCAAGGTCAATACCGACCAATCCAACACTGGATCCATCACACTGACGGCACTTTTCTGCGTTATCGTTCCAGCTCTCTTTTTTTTTTCTTCTCCTCTCCTTCTGTTATTCACTTCAATCGCCTACTTTTCCTCCTGTCGTCTCTTCCATGGATACGTTCTGCCTCACTCGCTCATTGTGCGTCTTCTGTGTGTCCGAGCCCGATTCCGTCTCCTGCACTCTAACATGGATCTTTAAGCTGTTGCCTCGTCTTACCTCATCTCCCTCCCTCTGTCTCTCCTCACCTGTCATTTTGCCCTCTCCCAATCACACACTGGTTTCTTTCTCTCCACTCTCTCCCTCACCCCACCCTCCCCACCACAGACCCTTACAAAACCCCTGCGCTTTTGCTAGCACACAATTAATTACAGCGCCGGCACCAGATGAGTTGTCATTTGTGGTCAAGTTTCTGATAATTGCATTAGGTCTTCAGGTTCTTCCAATATGCCCTGCCCTTCTTTGCCATCACCCCCTCTCTTCTTCTTTCTCTTCCGCTCTTGACTTGAACCCCCCCCCCCTTCCTCTCCCACCACCCCTTGACACAACCAAGTTGAATATCTTTAGTCAGTCAATGGAGGCGACAGAGGGACTTAAAATGCAGAGGCAGTCATTTGATTTCCAGCTGACAGAGCGGCCCATTAGCCCAGCACTCATCAGCCATGCATTACCTCTCAGGCCCGCTGTCCTGTGTGGGGAAGCTTTAACCCTTTCACTGTCCAATAGTGGCCATGTTTACCACATCATATCAGACTTCATGTAACAGGCTCTAATCCACAGGCCATATTAACTTCTTTACTGCCCGTATAAGTGACGGCAAACACTTGACTGTCCTGCTGATAGTAGATGTATATTGGTCAATCAGAATTCATTTGCTCCTATAGTGTGCAAGTATTGTAGAGGAATTAAGGTTTTTGAAATAGTTTTTCATTGATTTAACAACAGCTAAAAACTAGAGTGCATAACTCCGCCAAGGCCCAAAAGTCTGCTAAAATTAAATCAAGCTGGACTAAATTTCAAACACTCTGATATCAGTTGCAGAAATGTCAAATGTTTGTCATAAAGATAGATGAATTTTTCCCTTAGAAATCTGTAACAATTTTGAAAATTTCCCATTTCACAATGTTAAAGAAAGTGAAAAGAAGAGAATGTGGATCTGCCCGTTTGTTCAAATCCGCACCAAAATGGAATGGATTCTTTACCGACCCACACAACATTCTTTAATTTTAATGATAAACCGTCAAGTTTGTCAAATTTACAGACAAAAGTATTTGTAAACTGAACTCCCTTGGCGAAGGTAACAAAGCACAATGCCAAATTAATGAGGTTAGCAGTTTACTAAAAGTCATAAAGAGTTTTAGCAAACTGATAACTATTTTCCAGGGGTACAAAATGAAGCTGCGCTGGATCGCAATACCTTTTTTACACTCTCTGCTTTTTTTAAACCCCTTAGAAGTCCTGAGCTGTTTTGGCTATTTTTTTAATACCACATTCAAAGTGTTAACCATGCTGATTTGGTATCTTTGGTAACTTGACATAGTGAGGCATGTCTCGTGAATTGATCACGCTGCCCTGATTGTTAATTCCAGAGAGCCACCGTGTATCTTTCTCCTTTACTTGGAATACAAAACATTCAGACCTTCGGCAGCCACTCACGCATCCAACTGATATCCGTCACAGACACTGGGGAGAGGAGCAGAAGCGAGAAGCATCAGGGGGGAGACAGGACACTGTAATACTGTGAAAGAGACATTCATAAGAGAGAGTGAGTGTGAGAGAGTGTGAGTGTGTGTGTTTATCCCCAGTTGCAGGCCTTGTCAAGCGTGTCATTGAGCATTCATATGTTGTTTGATAGAATGGCAGGCCTATTTATTAAAGAGTCGATGTGATGGGGACACCAGAGCAAGCATACCCACACTCACACAGATAAAACACACACTGCACTAACACACAGTCCACATCAGTGACATCTGCCTGTTCAACTAATAGAAGGCAAAAGCAAGATATTAAGCAGTCGAGGGACAGGAATACGCACTCGCGCACGCACACAGACACACACACAAACACACACACACACAATAATACAGGGAGCTCAGCTTTCCTGCAGGCCTGATTGCCATCTCCATGGCTCCTTTTTAACAGGTCTGCCAATTGAAATTGAAATTGTATTTTTTTGTGTGTGTACTATCAGAGCTACCTCTCAGGCTTTTATAGAGCTATGAGGAGGGTTAGAGTCACACATACACACACACACACACACACACAATCACATGCACGCGCACACAGGAGGGGATAATGGAGGGGTAAGTCACGGGCTGTCACTCTTCCATGCACAACACACAAGAGGGGACAAAACACAGACTTATGCTTCTATGCTTTCTATGTAATTCAGCATGTACGCACCCGCGCACACACGGGTATGCAAGCTGCCCCTATTCCCAGTGGAGGGGGGCTGTACTTTAGCATAATCCCAAAATGGTGGAGAAAAGCAGTCCATTAAAAGTGGGGCTAACAAATTCTGCATTTTATGTTTCTCTGAGGGAGGGTTAAGTGCAGTCAATAAAAAAGTCAGAAAAAGGAGGAATAAGAAAGGATGAAGTTGATTTAAGTCAGGCCTCTCTGCTCTCTTTGACACACACACACACACACACACACACACACACACACACACACACACACACACACACACACACACACACACACACACACACACACACACACACACACACACACACACACACACACACACACACACACACACACACACACACACACACACACACACACACCTGTTCATATGTGGCCCATATCTGACACCTTGAAAAGGACGAGTGGACGGATGCACTTGGAGAAATGTCTTAAATCTTTGCAGGGCTTGTAACTGAGGAGAGTTTGTCTCATGATTACTTAGCATCACTATCACCCAACAAAAAAAGAAAAAGAAACAGGAGTTTTTCCATCCTGGAACAGACCATCCTTTGACTCATAGGCACTAAGTACGTTTGACTAAAAACAGAGATTTAGGGACACTTACACTCTGTACCCACTTCAGCACAGCATGACGACAACAAACGGAACAATTATAAAATGTATCGTCAGCTGTAATGACTGAATCACAAAAAGTGCCCTCCTGTGTGAAAAACACACGTGGAGGGAGGACAATTAGCGCTCTACGTTAAACGCGTAATAAAATATTAACGAGATGTGTTAAATTTGTAATCACAACTAAGAATTAGGAAGGGAAGCGTTATAGAGTCAAAGTGTCACAAATCAGATAATTAAGTATATGGCCTGAAAGTGTTGTTTGTTGGGGTGGCAGATTTTTAAAACAGAACAAAAAAACTTTCCCAGAGAAAAAGGTACGACTGTATGATTGTGTTAAAACTCCCATGTCTTCAAAAAAATGTGTTCATGTGTCATTTTGAATAAGGAAAAAAATAAATCGTGCTTCTGTATGAGATGAAGCTGGTGAACCATCTTCAAGTCATTCTGACCCAGGAGAATCTGAAGCAACGCACAGACACTCATACAGGTAGTTTAAACACATATAAAACATCACAGGTCGAGTGGGTGTCCCTACAGACTGCCTGTATCTCCCTCTTCTCGCCTATACACACTGACTCAGTGCTGAAAGCAATTGAATCCTGGGGCCAAGTTTTGAAGAAAATTGACTTCTTTTTAGTGTGTTACAGAGGGAGAGCGGGACAAAGACGGAGAGAGAAAGAGCCAAAGAGAGACATGGGGAGCAATCAATTTCCCTGCGGTTTCCTCAATAGCCAGCGGTCCTTTTCATACCTCCCAATTAGAACCTTTCCTAATCAGAGAAATACCTCTCCATTATTGAGACGGAGACAATGACACTCCTGAACATTTCCGCCTGCTTCAAAACTCTGTAGATTGCAGTACTGGTACACAAAGAAGAAAAGCGCCGGGCTGTACGGCAGGGAGGGAGGTGGTGGGGGCCGCGATGCTTGTGTTAAAATCACATGTGGAAATCTTTTGGCTCTCCTCGCGGCCCCAGAAAAACTGATGGGGAACAATGGCAGCCCGGCACAGCATCTGTCATGGCACAATATAAAAAGATGATCTTGGCACCGAATGGACAAAAAAAAAAAGGGAAAAGAACGAGGGAGGGGAGGAGAGGGGAAGGGGAGGGCCGGGCGAGAGGTAATTCATTTGCAAATCAGGCCCTGGCGCTCAGGTCTATTTCAAGCTGCCAGTGGGTGCCAGGAGTTAACAAGGTAATCAGTTTCAATCCTGCCCTTCAATTGTACATCACACCCTCATCCAGAGAATACCCAGGCCTTTCTATAGGGGCAGAGGGGGGAAATAGCAATCTGGCTGCCGGCTGGCTGCACACACAATACGCACACACCATACACACACACACACACTACTCACACACACCTGAAGATAAGTGTGTACACATACAGGAACCTGTGAATTCACACACACACACACACACACACACACACACACACACACACACACACAGACAGACAGACAGACAGACAGACAGACAGACAGACAGACAGACAGACAGACAGGTTAAACATGCAGACTTACCACATACCAATTAGTTAGTTAATCGTTTAAGTTGGTAGTTTCAAGTGAAAGGGGGATTTAATGCTGTTAAATCTAATTCTAATGTTGTATATGATTTTAAATTCAAGTTGAAGTGGTTTTGAGTTTGAGTTTTGTGGATAAATGTGAAGTTACTCAGGACTGCGGAGAGTCCACAGTCACTCCAGTTATGATGCTGATTGATACTGAAAAATAAACACATTTAAAATGAAAATAATTGTTACTTGATTTAAATCCAAATTACTGAGAAATGGTAATTTATCACAGTCCTATTCTTTTTATATTTCATTTTTTTAGTATGGTGAGATTTTTAGGAGACTACAGCTTGTTAACTAAGTTTCAGAAGTCTTCCTTCCACAAAAAGCTCTCCCCTAACAAGCGAGGACAATGCTGTTTTCAACCTAGAAGTGGTTCATACAAAATGTTAGAAAGAAAACAGGGAGCTGAACCTGTTCTAATCCTTTCTTCCTCTCTCTGTATCCCCCTCTTCAGCCTGTGTCAGCTGTAACCGGCTGGCCAGGAGGCAGTTAGCCCCAGTTAGCGTCTCATCTGCATAATCAATATGACAAGCTTATTTTTTCTGATGCAAACAGGATTTCGCTGCTGAGCTGTGTTTGTTGAGGTTCGCACGTGTGTGTGTGTGTGTGTGTGTGTGCCCGGTCTGCTTCTGGCCAGTCTCAGTCATGGCCCTCTTTAGCCTTAATTAGATTAGGTGCGATTATCCCGGCTCTGCCTTGCAAGTGTACAGGCGGGATAAAATGGCCACAAAAGCCAGCCTGTCACAAGGACTGGGCTCTGGTCTGCAGGTTATCGGGGTCCAGGGAGACACACAACATACATTGTTATTCATATCATCTACACGCTGTTTTCCACTGTGCCATTTTCACTTCCCTCCGTACACAGAACACCTTCCCCCCCTACCCCACCCCACCATGTCTGTGGTGTCAAACTGGCGTAATCACCCGCCAGGGTAAGTCTCTCTCACTTTTTTTTCTCTTGCTCTCTTTCTGCCTGTCCGTCAGAAGACAAAACAACATGGCCCCAAGCGCTCTGCAATCTGGCCTACAAGGAGAGATATCACAACTCTGTGTGTGTGTGTGTGCATGCATGATTGTGTGTGTATGTGTAAGTGAGTGCGCCTGACTTTCTGTAGGACTTCAAGGAAAAGTGGTACAAAGAACAGTTAAGCCAAGTCTCACACACTAATACAAATAGCCACAACACACACACACACACACACACACACACACACACACACACACACACACACACACACACACACACACACACACACACACACACACACACACACACACACACACACACACACACACACACACACACACACACACACACACACACACACACACACACACACACACACACACACACACACACACACACACACACACACACACACACACACACACACACAGAGGACAGAGTCATTGACACCCTGCAAACAAAATCCAATTCGACTGACGACTTGGATCTAATCTCTTCAACTCAATGAACCTCAACCCTTTTCTGGTCTTGTGTCAGAAGCAGCGACACCATCACACCGTAACCCTAACCCTTCAATGTTCAGTCAGATTCATAATTGTGTTCATGACAAATTACGTGCAGATTCAAACAACATTTGAGAACCTGGCTACTTTGAACGAAAGGATTGTGAAGACAAAAAAAGAGCTTAAGTCAATGCAGTCATGTGTTGCCAACATAGAATGACCACATAGAAACCTCTCCTCTCAGTATACAGTAATTGCACCGTATGTGTACCTGCATAAACACACATGCCAAAACATTGGTTCCTATGAAACTATTCACTCTGATTAATGTATATGGAAAATAAATGAGGTGATTTGTTCTATTTTTCATTTTCTGAAAATAATTTCCCCCAAAATGCATTTTCCAAACAGAGCGGAGCACTGACAGATTTCAGTCGGTCTGCGTGGATGAGTGTGTACATGGAGGAAAGAAAGTGCCTTATTTCACTGATTAGACAGCAGTGCCCGGGATATGTATACACAACTGTACATAGTTTCCATGCAGTCAGATCTGGGCACAGAAAGAGGCAGACATTGAGAGGAAGGGGAACATAAAAGAGAAAAGAAACAACGACAGAGAGACACTGAGAGGACAGAATGAAAACCTGTGGGAGCAAGACCTAATCTGGGTTTCTTTTGGGATCTTGTGTGATTTTGGTTTCTAAATTAGCCATTTTGGAACATAAGGTCTTATTGTGAGACTTTATCTGTATAATTGAACCCAGAGTAGAGCTGACAAGTTGTGGCTTGTCCTCACAATTTCAAACTCCTTTTTGAGGGTTGGAAACTTGGTTTTTAGGGTTAGGTGTTGAACTGTGTTTAGGTTAGGGAATTGTGTGTGTAATGAATGAGATAACTATCAGTGAACTGTACGGACCATGCTGGCTAGAGAGCAAGACAGAGCAAATTAAATTGAATTAAACATCGATACTGATCAAAACTTCTGCTAAAAAAGAGTGGCAGACTGAACGGAGAAGAGAGGAGAGTGAGAGGAAAGGGAGAAGAGGAGAGGAGACTGAGAGGAGAAGAGGAGAAGCGGGGAGCTCCATAGCTTAAAAACTGTCCTATATATGTTCAATATGAGCAGTGTGCTAAATCTATCAGAAACAAATAAGAACTTCAGTCATTACATTTAAGTCTATTTGTGTGTGTGTGTGTGTGTGTTTGTATGTGAAATCATACCTCTATTGTTTAAGCTCATTTCTGTGCGAAAGAAAAAAATGGCTGCCGATTTGAACCCTCCATGGAGAACGGTTATTATTTGCTCCTCTCAGTCAATATTTCCTTCCCCAGCTGAGTCATGGTACTTAACTGTACGTCTGGAATGCTGCTCGCCCTGTCTGAAGGAGGTAATCTTGTAAGGATCAATGCCATTAGGCACGACCTGCAGAGCTGTATATCTGTCTCAGGGCAGCAGAGGCCAAATGTATGACAAAAGGTGCCGTCTGCCAACTGGGAACTGTCCTCTTCTCTTTCTTCCTCTCCTCCGTGTCACTTTGTCGACTGTCTCCGACTAAAAGGAACATCTCTTTCTCTATAATGTATTCTCACTCTCAGCCGTTCTCATAAAGACTTCAGTCAACACTTTTCCTTGCCCCTGGTGCGGCACCGGAGTCTGGAGAAAATTAAACATTAATGGTGTGTCTCTTTTACACATCATTCTCCATAACAATCTTCTCTTTTAGCCCCCCCTCACTGCCTTCAACACCGCTCAGTTCCTCCCCCCCACCAAACTGCCCGGCTTTTTCCAGCGAGGGAGAAAATACTGAGGGGAGAAAAACATATTTTGCCGACAAGCGCATTTACATAACCCTCCTAAATCGGAGCTAGCCTGTCATGTTTGCTGCTCATAACCTGCTGCTTATAATCCTTCCTGCATACTCTTCTGATCCATAAAGCAGAGCAGCCAGCCACTTCAACAGCAGCCAGCACTGCCATCAGTAGCTCCTCCTAAGACAGGTCCGTAAAAAAGGGGAGAGGAGAAGGGGAGGGGACGGGGAGGAGAGAATAAAAGAGAGGAACAGGGTAATTGGATTGGGGGATCTTCTATTTGGCTGGGTCCGGTCTCTGTCATCGCGCTCCAGGCCTGGCTTCTCTCCGCGCCTACAGCAGCCCTCGAACACATCAACACAACCACAACTCAACTGTGTTAGCACTGAATTGCTACCCAGTTTAAGAAGACACACTGTCCTGTTCGCCGCTAAAGCCTGCGGAGCGTCTGGTGTGTTTGCATACTCCCTTTACAACTCACTAAATGGTTAAACAGATTACAGAGCGCACTAAGTGGATTGTCACAGCTCCCTATCGCTCGCTCGGGGTGTCTCTCCTGCGATTAAAAGTGGCCAGTTTTTTCTCTCTCTCTCTCTCTCTCTCTCTCTCTCTCCTCACACGCAAATTTTGCACTGAGCACAGGAACAGAGGTCGTTCGCAGCCACGGACGACATTTACTCCAGTGACCGACTGTCAAGGAAACAAAGAAGTTTCCAGCGAATTGTATCAGCTTTTTAAATGTGAATATGTCAGTGTGAATTCATATATTCTAAAAAGAATTTTCAATTACATTTCTTTGTCTTATTTCTCTGCATGCATGCTCACCTTTTGTTAGTTTCTACATGATTGTGAACTCATTGATGTTGATCAGTTTCCAGACCAACACGGCTCTCTGCTCCTTAATCTCCATGACAAAACTGGAATTTCCGCAGGTGACTTTAATCCAGCAAACACGGATTATAACCTGGATTATGTGGCAGATTTACACCACTGTGCCTCAGTTTCCTATTCTCCAGTCAGCGTTACATCAGTCAGGGTCTAATTAAGGTTTTTTTCAATAGCCAAAGGAGAGGTTAGCTTTTCGGTAAATTCCTCATTACTTTTGGTGCATGTCTATCAAATAAATACATAAATGAGTGATTCGTCCCAAAAAACTGAGACAACCAGAAAATCCATAGTTTTTACCCTTGCGGTCACAGAACTGGTTTCCCATGGTGAAACCCAAATTATCTTCATGTCCAATAACCATATGCACCTTCACAGCACATGTATATAATGCATATAATGACCACTATGCAAAAAGTCCATTTTCCAATGCATCCGCCTGTTAACTTAAAACATTTTTAAAAAATGGTTTAAAACGATAACAAGCATTTACATTATACAAATGTTTGCCATATATAAAGACAAAATAAAAGAAACCCCAAATAGACCAAGACTCTTGAAGGTTAAGCGTCACATATAGAGGATGCCAGACCCCTTGGCATCACTAGGAATTTGTTTGTTTGGGTCCTGAAATAAATATGGATGGAACTGGTCTTGGGATAGAAACTGCTGCTGCATATGAATTCTTTAAGATTAAAGCAGTTCCATTATAAGGCTATTGTAACTTTATAATAATTACACAGTTATATACGAGAACTGCTTGTCCTGGCCCTGCAGACAGGTTTGGAGCAGGGTCATGGAGTCAGAGCAGATAACGCATATTAACTGGCATCAGGTAGCAGTAGTTGGTCCTGCATCACTGTATAGATCCTACCAGGGCATTGTGTATGCGTGTGCTTGTTGTGTGTGTGTGTGTGTGTGTGTGTGTGTGTGTGTGTGTGTGTGTATGTGATTGTACATAATTTTCCATCTAGTGAAAATAAAGTTTATATGGTCAGGCTATTCTCTATCCAATCCCAGCTCATTATCTGCATGGAAAAAAAGCAGCTAATGACTACACACAGCCACGGGCCAAGAAACACTACAGCTGCACCGCTCTGTGTGTCCATGTGTTTGTCTACTGGGACCTTTGTGCGTATGTGTATGCGCTGTCCACCTTTTACATGCAGGCATCACTACTAGTTCACCCACCATCAACCAACAACCCAGCCCCCACCAAAACTAAACAGACATACACATGCACACATGCCTACTTCTCTTCGGCTTCACCCATGTCTGGTCTTGCTCCTGGCCACTAGGCTACCCCCCTTGATGCACACACAAATAAAACACACACTTACAGCTCATTGATTTTAGTCAATGTGAGTGTATCCTAACCTTCCGAAGACGCTGTTTGAAGTCTCTCTTACCTCCACAGATCCGCTCCCAGAGCCAGACACAGCCTAAAGTCCTGCAAGAGGGCATACCAACACATACCCACACGCACACACACCAGCAGCAGTGGTCCCATCCTCACCACCCATACACACACTCCCAAGAGGCTGAGAGGATGCTGCAGGCGGGGGCTACTTATGTACATGCACGCTCACAAACAAACACACTTACTTTCTCTGTGTATTATCACCACTAATGAGCTGATAGATGTTCAACAGAGGCAAAGAAGCAGACAATCATCTCCTCAGACTGAGGCAAAGAGGGAGAGAAAATCAACAGTGGTGAACATGAGTGTGTGTGCGCATCTCAGGTCTTGTTTTATTTTCTCTCTGCCTCACAGCGTCTCAGCTTCCAGAGGTTAAGGCTGAGCGGTGGAACCTAGCGAGCCGAACTGATGCCTGTGGGTCCTGCCGGGACCCCTGTGGTGAGGCTGGGTCAGGGGAAAACACACTAATGAGAGGAATTAATAAACAATCACATTCAAAAAAATTGATGGGAATGGCTCTTCGGACAAAAATGTCCGGAGAAAGTAATTTTTATTAAAGGCTATAAAATCCTAATTCCACCTTCATATACTAAGGGGTTTTACAAGTGAGAATAATGGATGGTGCTGAAGTGCTGCCCTTCCCTAGCATAAAAAAAAATATTTTTTTTCACAGACAAAGACATCAAAAAAAGGCTTTAATGAAAGGTAGGTATTCATTTCAATTCTTTAACCCTAAGCTCATTATACCAACTTCAGATTTACATGCACGGGGAAAAGCTGTCTCTCTGCTGCCATGAGAGGTCTCCACTCCGCTCCCCGTGCCTCCGCTCCCCAGCCTCTGCCCGTTTCTCACTCAAACGACATAAAATTGAGTCAGATGGACCAACACACGGGCACAGTGATCGGGCGCAGACAAGGAGTTCATCCTAATTGGACAGGCCTCTCTGATTGAGGATGAGGAGTACGGCAGCCAGCCCACGTTCTCCCACTACCTCAGCAATTGTCTACAAAGGAAAGTACAGAGGTCGACGCCGGGCAGAGAGAAGGGTGTGGACTTTTTATGAAAGCAGATAGATTCTTTGACGAAGGTGTCGAGTTGGAGGAGGGTGACAAAGGCAAGTGTAAAGTGTAAGAGTATGCTCAGTGTAGTGTCTGTGTGTATGTGCACGTTTATATTATCCGCAAACCCAAATGAAAACTAGGTCCTGATTGTACCTTATCCATACCCTATCTAAATCCATTCAAGCCTGATCAAAGCCTGAAGCACTATAGAACTTAATGACTTTTCAAAGACTGACTTGTGATTAAAGATATTTGTTTAAAAAGCCTGTCACTTTGTGTGGAGCGAGAGCCATCTGTTGTATGTAGATTCTGCATTTCTGCTCATTAATTACAGGTGGGATTTAGGTCGGAACATCAGGTGAAAAAATGATGTTTCATCCAAATTATACTTCTGTCAGTTATCTGCCTGGGGGCAGACGCACACAACACATTGTTTGTTTCTCCTGCTCTGATTTGGAGAGAGAGAAAACACAGACCAATAATGTATAATATTAGCAAAATCGAACCTAACCTGGATAGATCTGTGAGGATTCACAGTAAGTACTGAGACTAATTTAATGCAGAGAGAGAATAAAAGGCAAATTAGGTCTTTGTGCATTTATTGACGACACAATACTAATTTGAGGGCATCTTTGATATCTGTCCATATTTCAGTAAATAACAGACAATAGCTGAGCGAACCTGAAATTTGAATTTGGTTTAAAAGAATCACATATTTGTATTAAGTAGCAATATATACACAAATCTAAAATTACAATTTGGCATAATTATATATTGTTGTATATTTAATGTCACGGTACACATTGGACTGCCAGCATATGACAGTAGACCACCGGCAGGAGTCAGCTGTATCACTATGTACAAGCCCTCTCAAAACAACAGCTAAGAGAGAACAACTTCAGTTTATTGTGTCTTGCATAAAAAATACTCTTATTTTTAATTTTACATGATTAATAGTAGTAGTGTAACGGACTACGGTTAATCAGTGATCCAAACGGATTCTCCCCCATGGTACAGAACAGAGACAGAGTCACAGGTAAGAGAGTGAAACTGAGAAGTTTTAGCACGTGAGAGAACTACACTGAATGCCACACACACAGCTGCAGCTCAAACTATGATGTCTGACTGTCTGCGGGGATGGTTAAAACTTTGTGGACGAAGGCATAAGCGTGTGAAAGTGAGAGCGAGGCAAACTGTACTGCAGATTGCTCTACAAGAAATCCACGCAGGAAAACACTCTAAAGCTTCTTTTAGACCTGCACTGAACCCTGCAGTTCCTCCGTACTTTCTTCGGAGGAGTTGCATGTATAAACGTAAATGTCAGAGTTAGACGCTCCCTAGTTTCTGCTGACTTTCTCTTCCTGGCCTCCTAGTAAACAGTCCGCAGACATCCACGAGAAGTCAATCCCCGCTGGATTCACCATGAGCGAGTGGGTGGGGGGTGGGGGGGATGATGATGTTTCTTACACGAGTCAGAAAAAAAACACTTGTGAATGTTGCTTGCTATGATTATTCTTTAAGTACCTTAAAAAATCGAAAGCAAAGTCATATTTGTCTCCCTATATTAAAATGATCGGATCCATTTATAAAAGACTTGATCTGATCTGTTGCACTGCTATCTAATAACCTACAGGTTCAAATCTATTTCTATAAAAACATTTGAAGCATGGCAGGAGGTGTTAATGCAGGGGTGCTTGAGCACATGGGATTGGACTAGGGTGGCGGCACAAACAACAAAAAAGGTTGGGAATCACTGGTGTATTTGACTTGAGTTGAATAAATAACAATAAACAAATTACCTTTTTTTAATTGACTAAATTATAAACAAAGAGAATAACACAAAAAACATGTAAAGCTGGTTAAATGCTAAAAGGGAGTGCTTTAAATCTGTTTGTAAATAAGAAGCCAGTGGATTACACAGAGCAAAGCTGACCTACTGACCTTGTACACTAGTCAGGGTACACACACACACACACACAGAGAACCCCACAATGAGCCACTTACCCTTTGCCACTGTTGAAAGGCAACAAGATCTCTTAACAGCAGCTCGTCTTTTTCAATAAATTTTGCATGAAAACATGCCGCTGGAGCACCAAGTTGCCTGCTGTCATACTAGAGGAGTGTTAAATGTTTAATGACGACAACACCACACACATGCACGTGCACGCAAACACAGAGTCAGTGTCAGGGTGCCGCTCTGAGGAGCCCCTCTTTCATCCTGACAGACACTATAAAGCCTCTCACCCTCCTCACCACCCCACCCCACCCCACCATCAACCTCGCGCTGCTCCGCTACGCTCCCACCACCCAGCAAGGAAACCTGGATGTAAATGAGGTTGGAGTGTAATGGTGTGTTTGTGTGTAAGTAGTGAGAACGGGGGGGGTAAAGACCCTTCCCCCATCACCATTAAGAGCTGAAGAAAAAGAATAGAAGAGACGGAGGAAAAATAAGAAGTTTGACGTAGACAGGATATACAGCAGAAAAAGCCACGTTTTACACATTCCTGAAAAGTCTCACTGCTCCTGCTTTTCTACTAGTGAAGCAGAACTTGTTACCAGAACTCTCGAGGGAGAATATGGGGAAGAACAGGAACTTCCATGTCTGGATCGTTTTGGACAGTGATAACATGATATCAAGGTCCAGAGATAGACTAGCTTTATTTAAAGGTGTTTCTGAACATTCAACCTTATCTATCTTCTATGTCTTTCTTTCTGTATCTGATAAACTGTGAATTCTGGAGGCAAGAAAATTACATCTTAGAGTTAAGTGACAAAATTAACAAGCTTATATATTGGAGCAGTGATAATTAAACAAGCCGATATGAGCCTTTCACAGACATACAGCTTTCATGTCAGATGTGCATTGATATGATAACTTCTATTTGACGGAATAAACAATGTTGAAAATATATGTTTTTTGTTTATATCAAAAGTTTGAAAATAGTGTATTCTTAAAAGTTCGATACATTTGGTTTTATTTTTGTCTTCTTGTTATTTATACTTATTTAAAGTAAAATTACTAGTTAAAAGGTAAAAGATCAAGCCTCAATTATATTTCTTTGTCATCCCTTATATCGGTATCTGCCACCGAAAAGCCATTTCAGTCAAACTCATATATATATATATATATATAAACACACATTTATGATGGTAGTTTAACGCCATATGATTTAGTCAAACTTATTCCAACATCACACCTTAAACTGGTTTAAGTCATTTGGAAGGATAAACAGTCGGAAATATAATAATGCTGCCACAGGTGGATTGCATACACACACCAACGCAAATCAACAAACTTGCGTATTTGAACACACACACCTCCACAGAGACAAGCTAAAGCGGGGTCAGAGATAAAGGAAGAGATTCCTATCAATGCTGAAGGATATTGAAGCCTTAATAAGAAAATAGATATAGTCTGCTGGCCTTATATTTCACTGTTAGCTTTATTTGTTTTCCTGATATGGATCTAAGAAAGGCAATATGTAATGGCTTCAAATAAATGGAGCACTTTTCCTTTAAAAGCAAAGCTCCTTGTTCTGCTCACAAAGAAAAATCGGAGCTCTCTGGTTCTGGTGATGACCAATGAGATCCTCCACAAGTATGTAAAACGGTAAAGTTTGGGCTTGTTTACTGTTTTCTATTAACCAATACATCAAAACATTGAATCATTAGTTTGAAAGACCATGAACACATTTTGTAATTATAAATAAACAAAAAAACTATACGAAATACAAAATCCATAACCCTTATTTCTAGTTGTGCCGGTTGTCTCAGTTAAATCTATGACTAGCCCTTGGTAGACACTTCAAATGATCTGTGTTTCCAGGTTTAGCATTTCCTCCACTTTTACTGCTCTTCACATGACAAACTAGAAAAAGTTGTTTTCGACCTAAGTCCTATTGGGTCGAAAGTAGGGCAAAAGTTTTTGCGTTTTTCTTTTTTTAACACTGGTATTATCTCAGCCTTCCATTGGCTTTACTGTTTTCTCTCTGACAAGTTCAAGTGCGGTCAAATTTTACTTAAACATGGTTTAAGTATCACTTTGTTTGAAAAGCCAAGAAGCAGCTAATTTAATGTCTGAAATATAATTGGATGTGTATAATATATTTAAACTCTAATCACAACTTGATCTTTACATATGGACTCAGGCTGCTAGGGTTGTCACGATCCAAACTATAACAAAGGGTTGAGTTGGATAACGTTGTGAAGCAGCGTGGGATCATGACAGTTGTCTTCACCAACATTGCTAATTAAAATCTACCTGACACAGGCGCAAACCAAGTGCATGTAGGCAACTGGACTTGCTTGTGTTTCTTAGAGAAATGTAACCTCTCATCCAAGAGGCTTCTTCTCTTGGATGAAATATCTGCAAGAAACACAAACCTATTTCGCCCATGTATGCCAGTACACTAGTACAACCTCTGAAGATGTGGCCCATTACGAGTGACTAATACAAACAGTGGAAGAATAAAAAAGCTGACCGACTTATTGGCGAGCAGTGTGTTGTTCCTCCGTCAAACGTGGTTCGCCCCAGAAGTTACAGGAGACGTAACCATTTGTACAAAAGCTGATATAACGCAATTAAAAGGCTCAAAAAATGAAACATCCTGCTACCATGAATAAAATGGTGGATTTCTCTGTGTTTGAAAATTGTTGAAAAGATTTTGAATAATCCAAGTATATAAGGTAATAAAACCTATAACCTAGGTCTAATTGTTTTTTAGAAATTTATATAAAGAATTGTCAGATATTATATCTAAATTGTTGAGTTACCTGCTTAATAACTTGGGCCTTTAGCAACCTAAGCCATAAGTTTAGATTATTTTAGTTTACCACGGGGACAAAATCAATGTGCAGCACAGCGGTTGGTCTGCATCGCTCCTAGGATCCGTACACACATCTGTGCCATTCACTATGACAGACAACAAGTGGACACCAGTCATATTACAATGGCCTCCAATCACGTTAGAGCATGAAGTGCTGGGGAGGGATCGATGGTGCAGCTCCGGCTGAGACAGCGAGAGGCCTCTAAGGTGGTTAGAACCATATTTGAAGGGCAATACTGCTAAAATCTGCACCAACACTGATTCACTGCTGTGATTTCTGGTGTGTATAAGCTTGCAAGTAAAGATGTCATTTGCCAACTTTTCTCACCTTAATAAGGGGCTCTCATTTATTGCTTTTTTTTTCTGGCATGAGCACCAGTGACTTTGGAGATGCATATGATCTTGTTATATCTCTAGACTTATTGCAGTTGGGTCCAAAGGGTGGAAAGCCAAGTTAAGGACATCAGAAATCATCTGGTGACCAAAACATCCTCTAAAAACCAAACCTGTGCAGCACTCCGACCCACCATCTATTCTTATATCAACATCTTCTCCTGCATGAGGGAATTATATCACATTACAAGTCCAGCGTAGCCCCATGCTTGATTACAGGTGGAAATAGAGAAAGAAGGGTACTGATGGATTGATGGATGGAAGGATGGAGTGATGGATGCATAGATGGAGGAGCTGAGACTGAGCTCCATATTTAAGCCTGTATTATACTGACCAAAATAGTCTGTTCTCCTGCGGAGGCAGCGGTTTAGATTGAGCTGGGCCGACGCAACACTTGTTTGGTGGGTTTGTGTCTCCCTGTGTATGTACTGTGTGCTTCCATGTACAGAGCCATTCATCACTTACTCCTTTTTTTTGTCAGCCTTCTCTTTACTCTTGTCCTTGTCCCTGTCCTTGTCCCTGTCCCTGTCCTTGTCTCTGTCTCTTCCTCTGTCCCGTTCCTTCTCCTTCTCTTTCTCCCTCTCCCGGTCCCGGCCCTTGCGTCGGCTCCGGTCCCGCTCTCTGCTGTGGCTGCGACTCTTTCGGCGACTGTGGCTTTCTCGTTGGCTGCGGCTGCCACTCTTACTGCGAGACCTTCGGCGGCGAGAATGAGACCTGGAAGAAAATATGACAAGAAATTACAATTGCAGCTCATAAACTACTGATAGTTCTCATTGAGGAAAAAGCATATTGTGGATGTGTTGCAATACAGGTGATAATGATTTAATGATAAAATCTTCTATGATGGCTTTCATGATGTAAAACAGTCACAACATAAAACAATCTACGCGCATACATCTCTAAAAAGTGTGACATGGATTTGGAAAACAGGAGTTAATGAGTAGAACTGGAATCAAAACTAGAAACAAAAATCCAATTTGAAATCCGAACTGACGAGAGACCAACTTCAATAAGTACCTTCACATTAACACATATATATATATATATATATATATATAAAATCATGTTCACTGAGATGGACACACATAGACACACCAAACCACAGATACACAACAAACACTGTAGAAATGGAGCCAATTAGAGGAGGGCTCAGAGGAAGGCCTGTCCTCAGTATTGATCCTGACACTGGCCTTCTGGTCTAAAAAAGATTTACAGTGAGAGATTCACTCTGTTAGTTATGACACACACACATGAGAACACACCGAGTTACACGCACAACCGGAAAATAGAGAATTGAAAGTGTAACTCACATCTCAATATGGTGCCATACAGGCAAGGAAACAAATTACCAAAATATAACCACTTATTTATGTGACACTGCACATGCCTCTATTAATGCAGCAAAACCCCTTTGACATATTCTCCTCAAGTATGTGTTCGTGCACAAGTGAGTGTGTGTGTACGTGCGTGCGTGCGTAAGTGTGAGTGTGTGAAGGACCATTTATTGAAACCCCAGTAGAAATCGGCAGCTAAGATGCCGTTATTTTCCATCATCTATCATTTTATTGATTTGTCTATAAAAACAGTCAAACCTGCTGTCCACGAGCTTTATTGCTTTCCCCCCTTTATTAGTTTGCAGTTTGGGACATCCAGAGCTGTCTCTCTCCCGACAGAAAACTAATCATTTTCTTCAGACGCCTGTCACCATCCTAACAGACAACACTCTGACAACTGTTTCAATCAATTAGGCCGGGGCGATCCCCATCTCTGGAGAGCAAGCTGCGCTATTTCAGTGTCTCTGCGAAAGAGAATCTGTTTGATAAAGAAAACAAAAGCACTGTTTGAAGTTCAGTTTTCCAGGAGTCCGACTTATTGTGAAATTGAAAAATTGTTTAACTATACGTTAAACACATTATTTTCCTTGTTGAACAAAAAGCTTAAACCTGCATCAAAGCTGATCTGCCACTTTATCACCATATTGCATATACAAGTATTGCATCAGACACACAGCAATTTGCTGCAAACTGTTCACATTAAACAGACTGAAAATCCTTATTTTGATTCAAAAATCTGGCTCATTACCCAGATATGCAAAACAAATGTCACCTTTTCATAAATATTAGCACTTTACGTATGTCTGAATTGTTTCATAAAGAGCTCTCCAATATTTTTGAGAGATTCACAGAAAATGGAAATACTCCTGATCTGAACCTGAATGTAACAAGTCCCTCCACATCGTTCCACCAGGTTTTGTGGAAATCTGTTCAGTTGTTTTTGTCTAATGTTTCTAGCAAACAAACAAACAAACTCCAATGAAAACATCACCTTAGACATGCATAGATTAAACAAGCAGTAAATTCTTTAGAAATGTCCATCACAGTGACCTCCTCAACTTTTTTAATCCAAATAAAAGTGATACTTATTTTCAGACAAAAAGAAAAGATTTAACAAAAATCAAACATGTGAGAAAGTTAACAATTAGCTTTAAATGCTTTATTAGGTATCCAAAGAGCTGCAGATATACTTTCTAATGGTGCCAGCTATGGTTACAGCACTGTTATCTGAGCAGCTACATCTGCCCCTTTATAGGATCTTTTCCCCCGCACAGTAAATCCTGTCTTATTGCATTCTGCAGAACAGACACAAAAGCAGCCACCCTGCAGTGCTAATCAGAAATAATTATCATGAAACATGTGATTCAGGCAGAGGTGGAATCCACCATCAGTCATAGGACATCTGATTTAACATGTTTAATACAGTATTTACTGCAGCTACAATTACCCTGGTCAGGAAATCACAGCAAATGCAGAAAAAAGGAGAAGAAAAACATTGGCATTTTTGTGGTGTGGAGTCTCCAGGCGAGATAATCCATCAATGGCACAAACAGACCTTGGAATGAGTGAATCTATGTGTTGACAATGCCTGCGTATGTTTGTAATCAGCAGTACATGAGGGAAATACAACAGAGTTGCACTGTTCCAAGTTTAAGTCTTATATTTACAGCCAAGCAAATTGTGGCCAGAAGCAGCAGATGCAATAAACACAATCTCTCTCTCTCTCTTTCGGTCCCTCTGTCTCTGCCTCCCTCTCGCTTTCTCCCTCTGATGGCAAAGAAAGCAGCCCACTTCTGGGGTGTGCAGCAAATTAAATTTACTGTAGTTAATAGAGTGAGCCTATGCTGCTAAATGTCAATTTCCTGACCAAGTCCTTCCCCTTGGAGAATGATTAGCTAATTTGAGGCTGGGGATAAATGGGCTAATGCAGGACACACAGATAAACAGCCACAGTCGGACCCCATGCCAAGTCCTTCCCCTGCTTTACATTTTATTGGCCTTATTATCTCCAGGGAAAATGGGTCCCCCTATGGCCTTAACATATTTTCATTTCTAATAAAAGGCCCTTGCTGGTCGCTCCCATGAACAGACCCCACATACACACACATACGCTGCATCCTCACAGCCGCCTTCCTCCATTCCTTCTTCGTTTCAGCGTCCAGTCCATTAAATCGGAGCTCTGCAATTGGCTGGGAACATTTTCCTGGTGAATTATCAATAGAGTAATTATGCTGCATGTTGGGAGCCGGGCTGAAGCTTATCGCCGCTGACCCCCCGGTGCGCGCCAGGATATGATCCCTCACCACAGCCCATTGGGGTAATTATGTGACTGGGTGTGAAGCTGGATGGTGTGTTACCCTTATCAGTCTGTATTCTATTTCTGTTTTCATTGAAAATTGGACATTAATGGCTGCTACGCCGTGCCTCTAGTGTCAGATACAGGTGAACGTCTCCAATGGAATCTGACCTTAGTTAAATCATTATTCATACTTTGCGGTGCAGGGACGGGGAACACATGCACACACACACACAAATATACACACACTAATCATCCTCACTGTTGCTTTAAACCTATCTTTCCCATATTCGAGCGGCAGAGACACACGTTCAGATTGCTTTTTTTTTCCTTTTCCCCAAAACACCCTCCTTTGTAAGAAAACAAAACAGAGGTGATGTCCATATTGTTTTATTCCGAGGCTAAAATAAACACTGACATAACCGCTGACCTAACAAGTGATGTTCTCAGCTTTGCCCCGAGCAGCGTCCCCGTCCATTAGGGCACTGCGCCGCAGCAATGAATAATGACCATGTAACTTTAACCCTATTGTATTTCAGTAGATGCTGGCGACCCCTGTTTGACCAGTTGTTCTTCCTAACAATACGATAAAAGCTAGAGAGGAGTAATTAAGGGACCAAGACAAACAGTTGTACTAAATATTTCAAAATTGCAATTTCCTGGCTCGAGATTGTCTTTGTAGTAGAGTAAAAATAATCGACTATAATAACATGAGTGTTAAATTGGACTAGCTTCACTGAGAGTTTAACATCTCTTTGTTCATTTACCATGTCAATGTAGGGAGCTGGATCCGGAGTTAGTGTCTAGGTCAGCCTCAGTGCCACTGCAGTTCACATTCACAATTTATTTATGCCTTTTTTCATTAATCTTTCTGAAAAGCTGTAACCTGACTCTAGAATAATCTGTGCATATTCTATTTTAAGCTAAACGCCTATCTACCAATACACGTGCTATTAAAATTCAAGCGCTCAGTCATTTTGACAAAGATATAACAGAATGATTTTTTAACGAATACAACTTTTGTAAGGCATAGGTGCACTAATGCACTATCGTTATTTAATATTTGTAAAATGATGAGGTAGTCAGATTCCACATATGTTACAGAGTTAGACACCCATTTAGCTTGAAATACATCCCAAAAAAAAATCACAGTATTGGGTTTCAAGATGTCACAAAGATTTGAAGGAGCAGAAGTAAAGAAAAAAAGCGAGTGGAACAGAGGTGGCACAGCACGATTTATTCAGAAGGAAAACAACAACGTGCCTTCAAATAATATAAATAGTAAAATATTGGATAGACTGGACCGAATTTGTAATATTTGTGCAATTCAATAGAAAAGGAAAAGGTGGCTCTATCTGGCCTCAACTGGACAAAAAAAAAATGAAGATGCAAAAACATAGTTTTTCTTATTAACTTGTTCCAGTTTAAGTGTTTTTGTCACTACTGAGGAGGCATTTTGAAGCCTTTAAATCACTGGGATTTATTCTTTGAATCTAAAACGACACACACACACGCACACACACACACACAAACACACGCACACACTATAAAAAAATCTTGCCGACTTTTCCAAGCGACAGACAGATTGAAAACTGGCCTATTGAAAGTATGAAGATCCATATTTGAAGAACTTCATTAATGCGCTGTTCCCTGCCGAGTTATTTCCAGTGACAGAGCACACAGCAGCAGCTTCATGTTCAAGTTAAAAGTCCTTCTTTCTTTTTTTCTCCCATTTCAATGTGTTTAAAAGCACCTTGAGTGAGAAATGTGCATTTCCTGCTGCCAAAAGACGTGGAAAACAGCTGTTCCTGCCTGACGCTGCCTGCTGAATGGAATGCAAATATGTTAACCATCCAGAATTTATTACTTTTGAGTGCTCTTCAAACGCTACGGCAGACACAAGTTTAATTTATGATATTCCTCTAATTATGAGAGCTGTTGAAATCATTTCCCAAGCTGCTTCCTCCTTCCAAGCAGCCACATTATCCGTTCCCTCAGTTCACAGCACACACACACACACACCGATTCAGGCACGCACGCCCACACAGACATATAAATATATGCACACACACTCAATAACACGCGAGGAATCCCCGCAAAGAAGCTGATTGTGAGCACAATTAACACAGCAAAGACAGAGCATGAAATATTCACAGAAATGTTTTTTTCTCTGTCCCCCCTCTGCTTCATAAAAGCAATGTTTAGATTTGCCATAATCGTCAGTTTGCTTTTAATGCAGCAGTCATCAACACAAACGTCTGCGATACCCTGCTATGCTGGGAAGCAGAAATGAGACCCCATGCAGGCCACCCACTCACTGCACCCCCCTACCCACCCCAACACACACTCACACGGTTACAGCCACAAGCCACAAGGTCAAGCCATTTAGCAGAGTTCAAAGGCCTTCAAAGACCCCTCAGATCTATATGAACCTACGATGGCCTGCCAACGCTGAGGGAAAAGATAACTTTCCGCAGCAAGATGTGGTTTCCACGAGCGTGCATGTTTGCATATCATGTGCATGGCTCTGTGTGTGCACGTCACTCTGCATGTGCAGATTAGCCGGCGTCTTCATTGGCACATATGCCCAGTGTCACTCAGCCTCCTCATCGCAATCCTAAACTTGGCCGTCTGGTGTGCACCCGCGACCCTTGACCTGTGTGCAGCCGCAGCTCGACATGACACCCATTAGCAGCTGGAGCTGAAGGAGGGTGGGGGTGCTGGCCTGGCCACTCAGCCCAGACACAAGGTCAAGTGGGGGTCACATTCAGACTAGGTGCTAACTTGCCAACTCGCTCACAGCGACTCAGGTAATTGAAACCCACTCTTTCCATCCATCACGGCCCGGAACAATTAGTTGCACTGAGTTAGGGGAGAGTTGTTTTGATTGTCATTGCCTCCATCTGTAGGAGGGTGGGAAGCAGGGAGGTAGAAAAAGTTGAAGGACAGACAAGGAGGAGGAGGAGTAGAGAAAAAAAGGACAAGACGAAGAGAGACAATGGGTGAAGGACGGCAGGAGGCTGTGGAAGAAAAAGAACAATATGAAAAGGGTTTTAAAAGTTCGGGAGCAAAGAACAACCAGGCTAACTAAAAAGGAGGAGAGAGTGAAAAAGAAAAAATTGGGAC